>NW_020271727.1:325655-938372 GCF_003268045.1 Sipha flava
TTTTTTTTTTTTTTTTTTTTTGTATTTCTCTATAAAAATTTACTGTCAAATAGTTTATAAATGAGCTGGACGTGTTTGTAATAAAAATATCTGTACAAATCAAACATTATAATATTATAACAGTAAAATACTTTTGAGATGGTTTAGTTATAGCCAAGAACAAACTATAGTATAAGTCAATCGATTGTCATAGATTTGCAGCACTTACAGTCTATACGAGTATGTGTTGACTACAACATGAAACAAGATAGTACGGTTGTTATATATTGCATTACAATATGGAATACAAAATACAAATACAATATTATTATTGATTTATCATCAATCAACAGTTTAAGTTATCATACATTTATATTTAATTGGTCGGTTTGTGAAAGGCTTCTACAGAGTTACAAACGCAATAGATGTTTTTCATCTACGAAATAACCCGTAGTTTGTTGTTAATAAAAATTCGTACATCCGCTTACTATTATATTTAATGTTCTTTCAAATAGTTTTAACATAATGTACAAAAATACATCTTCACAACTGTTTTCTTAAAGCACGTTCTGTTGTTTCTTGTCGTTTTCACGGGACATACGTACCGATGTGAGACGAACACATCGGACAAGTATGTGTGACTTTTCGGCAAGATTCCATACAGAACGGTAAACACGAAAAAAACGCACACCTGAAACACACATTGTTATTGTCAATTTTATTAGCCAAACTCTGAAAATTATTAAATTCTTAAGTATCACAAATATTATTTGTAAATCTTAATTTTACACCAATTTTAATTTCAATTATATGTATTATAACATATATTTTTTTCGATATCATTACATCATTTTTTTTGTATCAATACTTATAATAAAAATTAAATATTACCTATATACCTAGAAAAATGTATATTTATTAATTTATTCAGTTATAAAAGCACTTCTACCATAACATACATCAAGCAATTTTAACTCTTTTATTTGGTTTTCATAATTAACGAAGTTGACATGGGTCGCGAAAAATGTATGATAAGAAAAATGAGTGGCGGGTCGAAAAGGTTGAAGACCACTGCATTATACTATGCTGATGATTTAAATTGTAATCGTGGTGATAAATACAATAAGAAATACAATAATAATAATTGATGATTTTAAATTTAATTTTTAAAATTAAACACCACATATTTATGTAAATATGTTAATTATTACAATATCTATTGTCACGTCGGTATATAAATATTATTCGAGTACTAAATTATGTAACATCATATATGTGACATACATACAGCGTAGAGCTGACAGATTCTCATAAAAAATATTACGAAAATCATCTAAGCATAACATATATCATGATTAATAACACGTATTAATGATGATAATTAATTATTAATTACGTATTATGTGTGTTGAATGATTAGTTATTTATCGACTGATCATTGAATAACTTTCGCTTAGTTTTTTTACCAAGTACTGAATACGCACTCAACGAACAATAGTATGATCATTGCAATTGCATGAAGCCCGGTATGTATTAAAACATACGAAGTGTTTGATATAACAGACTTAAGTAATTCTACATTATCTTAAGTTTTCCAATCGAAAGTTTAAGCTTATGGTGCTTTAAACTCTCACAACAATATTATTAAACCTACTGTAATGTGTACATAAGTCTACTATTCTGTAGAAATCCAATTGTTTTGTCGGTTTTTTGATAGATGATTGAATATAGTCGAATTAACTACTTAATATATTAATTTATGATCCCAATTCACAATTAATCGTAAAATAATTTCCTTTTTGTATTGAACATGATTGAATGCAGTATTTTATACTCAAAATGAAATATTGAAATCGGCAAGACAAAAATATGTATTACTTTAAATCTTTTAGAAAACAATTTACCAAATGATTCTTATAACATGTCTTGAGCATAAAAATAAACTGTCATTATAAAATAAATACATTCTTTACTTAGTAAATATTTTATACGTAGTTTAAAATAATCTAAGTACACGAATAAAAAACACGGATAAATTATGAATCACTTGTATCTATAAACTATTACATTAAAAAATAAAGCGATTATATTTCTAGGAATTTTTTCTTATTGTGTTTAAATAATTTGCCAACTTATATTATCTTATCCATAGTAAATCGAAATAATAATTGTAACAATGCCCGAAAATTTGCAAATAATATTTAATAAAATATTAATTGCCCGGATTTTTACTATAGTGCAAAAAGTATTTGGAGCCTTTCAGATACGATAATACTTCCAATAAGTTAATTTTATAATTAAAATTAACCATTCAATATTGACTTTAAAAATTTTTATCAAAAATAAAAAAGTTACAAGTTTATAAATGACATCTACACCTCTCACTTTACACATTTCACAATTCACTTTAATCACTGGGTCACGTATAATTTTCAACGGTATCGAAATTTAATAGAAAAGCTGCACTTGTAATATTAACAGTAAGAGTGTGCAGTACATAAGTTGATAAATTTATGATACATACGGTGCACAGTGGCGTAAATTGAGTGATGCAAATGTGACACTTGCAACACTACATCTAAAATGTGGTGGTACAAAGATGTGTTTTTACACCACCAGAAAATTATGGAAATTTGTTTACCTAATATTAAAATTACCTATAATATTATTTTCAAGAGCCAAGGAAATTAGCATATTAAAAACAAAATTTGATTGTTTTTTTTTATCAATATTATAATAATAAAGGTTTTACTGCTAAAATAATTCAAAATTTATTTGTTATTTAAAGATGTATATGGAAAAATATACAGGATAGTTATTTGGGAAGAATTTTACTAAGGAAATTGGAAAATTGGTGTGTTGGAAATTATAAGTTGAGAATATGTCTCTGCACCAGTAGAAATTGGATCCAATTTACGCCACTAACGGTGCATATCGACATATTAAAATATTGTATAACTTCGGAACCAAATACATAATACGCATAACCACTCATATAACTATTTTCAGTTAACTGGCAGAGAATTAACGAAGAAAATTGTACTCCAACTTATAAAGACTTCATAAATGTACAATTAATGAGAAACGCATATGCGTGTAAGGTCACGGTACTTGAGTGTTTACTCAATCATTAAAAAACAAATTATTGTATTTAATTACGTAAAAAACTTATTCGAGTTGAAATCCATCCGAATAATAAATATTATTACGATTGCGCGATCTGTTTATAGCAATAGTCGACGGTTGAGTTAAAATATTGTTAAAAACTACGAATGACCACACAAAACGAATGATTGATTAATATAAAAATGATATTACAATAAGCGTATTTATATATATAAGGTATATTATTACAACACATACCCCAAAACAAATGCTAGCATGCTACATAAATACGCTTCGTTGGTCGGTGTTTTATTGATCTGAGTGAGGATTTGTTGACGGCATACCGGACATATCAATTGTGTCGGCTCTGGACCCAAAGATGGATCTGTAATACATATAAGAAATAATTAATAAAATTACGAGTTTTCAATACATACACTTTCCATAGATTGGAATTACTACAATTTTGCAACTTAAATGAATCCTTCATAACGCGTATTCTTACCCAATTTGCTTCATTAATCGATATTCATTATTTTATGGTACGATTGTTCCTCCAAAATTTAGAGTCTACATTTTCAAAGAAACACACATTTTTTTAAGGAGCGAATCATTTTCGGTACTGTTCTTTAGATAAGGTTTGATGGTACATAAATTGATTTATAAAAATTATATATACGAGTGCGATGTTTGAAGTATCTATAAGTAAACGTCCCGAAATGTTAAACGAGAAAACAATGTCAACGGAAAGGGTGAGATAATTTTTGGCCGAAAAAAAAATCACTTTATGATCGGTTTATATTATGTTCGGACCAAGTAAGGAGTATGTAGGATAAGAAAATTGAAAGGCTGTTGAATGCGAAATGCTTGCCCGCTAAATATACGAGCTTTATGTTCGTCGATCATCGCGTACTCGAGTGCCATAATTCCTGATGCACAGCGAAATATATATACATATATAAACATATAGACGGAAACGGATAGGTCAAAAACATCGAAACTCTGAAAATGCCATAAGGACACTGAGTAATCAATTATTGGAGTAAATTTTAAGCCTAATGTTCGAGTTTCAAAACATTCATTACTATGTAAAAGTTTCATACGATTTTCCATTTGTTGAACTGCAAGTGCAAAACTACACTACACATTGTATTTAGTTACGCACTTACATGCGGTCTTAGTGACTAAATAGAGAGCACGATCTGCGCGTTTCTAGGGTAATCGATATTTTTTGATTGATACAGTCTTATCAGAAAGTTTACGGCATGTCAGTGCTGCCGTATTGATTCCTGAACGTGATAATATAATATTAACGCTCTGTTAACTATTCAATATTTCTATTGCGGTAATTCATTACCTACAGCTGTTTGAATAATTCAATATCCGTTCCTCGAGATATTTATCAATCCTTCCAATTGGAAATTTTAATTTTCAGTTCCTTGAGTTACACGAAAATAAATCCTACCATGAATAATGCTGATAAAAGAATGTGTTGTACAACGTGTTGGACGTTTTTCTTCATCTTTTTCTTCGAAAAACGCAATTATAGGAACATAACAATAGTTAAGAAAGCCCACTATGTGAACGTTCCAAAGTCCCGTTTTCTAAACGAATTTTATACAACATTAACTTTGATTCCATTTACGATTTAAAGTGGATTTGGTAACTATCATATATGCTTATACGTAGAACTCGAATACATTTTATATCTCGATTAAAAAATAAAATTATATATTTTTTTTTTTATATAGTACCCTATTTTTAATATTGATTATTATACATCTATAGTAAATACTAATATTTTTCAATACTGTCTAAGATGAATATAATTAAATAATCAACAATTGTAACTATGAACTGATAACTAAAAGATGGACGGACATGACAAGATTTAAATTTTAAAAAAATTAATTGGTTTTTTGGTTTTAATGTGTTAAAATGAAGATATTATATTTTTATATTTAATTATTTAATTTTAATAGACAGTTGTATAGAAAAAATCTAACTTCATTCATTTTTCGTTTTAAAAAATGTAGTTTGTGATATAATTGCTTGCGCCTCCTCAGAATTTTATACGCACACAAGCTTCACACACTACTCCAACTAGATACGTCCATTACCCTGCCCCCACTATTTCTATTTTAAACTTATATTTGTTAGATAACAATGGCGTGGGATAAAAATAGTAATTATTTTTATTTTCTCAAGAAACATCCGATAATATGTATTTTACTCGTATTTATAATATACTTGTATATTACATATAATATTATATAAACTAAATAGATAAATCCTGTTCGTTAGCAATATTCACCTGAGTATTATTTGAAGAAATCTGACAAATGTCTTGTATATACTCTTCTTGTAATCCTATAGTTTTTTTACATTATGACGATCACTATGCACGAATAAATGTATTGCATTTTTGCTAACACGGCCAGTGCCGCAATAACTGGGTATGTTGTGTGTGTCAAACACACGGGCCCATGACCTTATAATAGGGCCCAATGCTAATATTTTAAAAATATGTAGAAAGCAAGAAAAATTCGAAATTTAAAATGGTTTGGTTACAAATACGGTACGGTTTCCCTGTAGAGTCCGGATACGGTTGAGGGCATTCATTTTACTTACACACGGGTAGTGGCGTAGAAAGACTCACTAGCGCCTCTGGCAAACTTAGAAAAAAAAAACGCTTTTTAACCAATTAAAATTTGATGTTACAATTTTTAATTTATAAGTAATTATTATAGTGTTTAAACTTTTAAAATTTGCTTTTCTCACTTTATTACTAGCGAATTCATCGATAATTTCTTCATATGAAGTTTTTTATTTAAATGCTCTTGTTATGTATGTATTGTATATATTAATATTTTCATACTTTCATCATTAAATTCAAATTTAGTCGGTACAAATAGGCAACATCTACATATTTCAAAAAGTATAATAGAAAAATTTCGATTTAATTGTAGGATAAAAATATGACTTATGTACAATTTTGTGCCCCTTTGCAGATTTGTCAGATTTCTTCAAATAATACTCAGGTGAATATTGCTAACGGACAGGATTTATCTATTTAGTTTATATAATATTATATGTAATATACAAGTATATTATAAATACGAGTAAAATACATATTATCGGATATTTCTTAAGAAAATAAAATTAATTACTATTTTTATCCCACGCCATTGTTATCTAACAAATATAAGTTTAAAATAGAAATAGTGTGTTTGCAATATGCCTTTGTATAAATAATAATAATACAATTATGAATATATTGATGTAAGAAATTTTAAACATACAGAATTCTTCTGAAAATATTTTTTATTTTATTAATATAACACTTTGCTAATTAATAAAAGTGGTAAAATGGTTGTACAAATTCATACAAATTACGTACTAATTATAAGCATTAAAAAATCACACATTTCTCGATGGGGGGGGGGGGGTAATGGACGTCAACTAGATCGGAAAACACTGGTTCATACGGCAATATGATTTTATATTACTATATAAACGCATTATTTATATTTAATCCCACAGACATTTTTTTAAACTAATAGTGTATAATAATTTAAGTACATACTTGATACGATTATATATGCAGGAACAATGTGCTGCTGTTGCATGGTAGTGTAATCATTAAAAGATGGTGTATTCGAAGGATAAATAGTCGGAGTTTCGCTGTACGGCGGTGGTGGCGGGACATTTTGCGCGTTCGATACATGGGGATCCATGTTTGGTGTCGCTATATAATGTGATGAATATATTTTGCGACCATGGGAAATTGTTAAGACCCAAAAACGTGATTTTCTCCGCCCGATTGATGGAATATATCGTACGGCAATCCAAACGGTTTCCAAAACGTGTACGGACAACTGAAGTTTTACAAAATAAGTCGTCGCGGTCACGGTTCGATACCATGATCGAAACTCACTCAGTGATTTGACTTGAACTAACAAAAGACGGTATCATTGAGATTTACATGAGTGCCAATTTTCATGGATAAGATAAAGTAATAAAATGTACGATTGTACGAATCACTTGACAATGGCGAACGGTAAACGTGCATGTACACTAGATAATACATAATGTAATAAGTATACAAGGAAACCGTATAGGTTTACCATTATGTAAGAATATTATTGTTCTTAAAGCATATCGAATTCATTTTTAGTATCAAATTAAAATCATCAATAATAATAACAACTATATGTATATGAAAGTATTTAAAAGGTACGAAAAGTAAAACAATTTTTATTTATAGAAAATATCAATATTCATGATGATGACATTAATTGATTATAATACATTATCAAGATCAATCGTTATATCCTTAGAGAAATAAGACATGTATATCATATAATATTTTAATTACGTTTCTTTTTCGGTGAGTACATTCAAAATTTTAAATCCGCGATAAAATGTTCATTCACCTCACTACTCACATTAGAAACTGAAATAATTCGTCGATTTTCTTAATATTTTTTTTTTCAAATAAAAATAACAATAACTGTAAATTCCACGATTACCATTTATGAAAAATCAAACGCCTTCTAAATCCTGTTGTATATAATAATGGGTTTGAAATTATATGAGAATAATTTTTCCAAAATCACAAAACCTTTCCAAGTGCCAAGAAACTAACTAATATAATAAGACGCATTGTACGTACCTGCACATTATTATAACGTGTACGGTATTTGTATAATTCGTAGGTATGTGTTTTTTCTTTTTAAAGATAATTATATTTTTAAAATCAACCACTCCGATGAATATATTTATATAGGTATCATTCAAAAGTTGACTGTATGCTTTGGTGTTATGTTTTAAATTACAAAGCACGTTTGTTTATATATGCAATATAATGTGTAAACGCATGAAATAATATTTCTCATAATTAAAACTGAATATTACATTGAATTTTTACTCATATAAGTAATCTACTTTTTGTTTTTTCAATATGAAATTTAAATGTATATTTGGAATAATTTTCTCTTCCTTACTCGCTCAAAAATTGATATTATACACTGAGAAAGAAGTATATTGTTTTAGTTTTTAGACGAAACTTTAGAACGCTGTGCATCGTGTAAGTTGAAAACTCTACCGCCGAAAAACTTCATTAAATAAATAATAAGACAAATTTGTTTGTGTTTTCATAAATATGTGAAAAAACTCTGTGCTTACATTAAAGTTTAGTAATATGATGTAAAACTACTTAATAAGTATAATATATTTCCATCGTTGTGCAGGTATTATATTATATACTATCACGTATAATTTATTCTATTTATGTAAATTTTAATGAGCATGTTATTATCTGCATATTATTATTTGTATCATAATCGGTCTCTTGAACGAACTCGTACTAGTCGGATCTGGACACAATAGTGATCTTTATTACAGTGTTAAATGAAAATAAACGTATACAGTTCATTTAAATAAACATGTTAAAGTTAATATTCAATATTTTAATCAAACGTATAGTATTGTTTTTATATAAAACAATATCCAATATATATAATATTATGGATGATAATATAGTATGAATTAGTATAATAATATAGTAAAAATAAAATTTGTAAAATTGTTCTCGGTAATGAGTTTTTTCATTACAGTTTTCACTTGATTGTAATTTTTAAATATAAACTTTTAAATATTTTAACACTCTCGGACCAAGAAGCACATGGACCCATGCAACTTCATTGTTTTCAAAAATTGTTACTCAAGCTGATTGGATATGGACCGTTTCATACGATATTCACGTGAAAGCAACGCAATATATTGGATATACGTGTATGTTACACAAAATCGTCGTGTAAGCGAATAGGTTGTAAAAATATTACTATAGTATAAGGGACTAATAATGTTTACATCTTTTTTATCGAGTGCTTGGCCGTAACTATACACACGAGCACAATAGTCTGTTAAAATAACTATTGTTTAAAATGACGTTCATTTTAAGTAGCAAAAGTTACGTACATCATATTTGAACAACCGGCCCAATCGATATTGGTGTATCGAGGTGATAATAGTTCTGGGAACCTCTTATATAAATATTTAAACATTTCATTTCGGTTTTTTATATAAATGATAATCTAGATTTTCAAAAGTTTTCAAATATTCAAATCAAATGTATACCTATATACAAGTATACATAAAAATTGGATAACAGAATTATAAAAAGTCCTCTCCCCTTACTCAAGTTGATCCCAAATCGAATTCAAATCTGTTCTCATAACTCATATTGCTCTGAAGCATCTATTAAACCAAGTATGGGTAAATTGTTAAATAGTTTTAATCGACTTATACCAATTTATACGAGGATCGCATTCCTTTAGAATAGTTATATAATTTTAAACTTTTTAACGTTTGGTGTTGAGGCAAAGTTTTTAAACTTTTTTATTTTCCGAAATGCACTCAATTAACTTCTAGCAACATTTTGTAAATCACTGACATAATTGATTGTTACTGATTTTAAATATTTTTATTTTTTTATTATTTTTATTAATTAATTTTTTTTTTTTTTTTGTCACAATAACAAAACATAATACAATTATTCATATATAAAACATTGTACGAAAACAAATTAATTTAAATCACTGATATCCGTTTTATATGTACGCACACATTTTTTTTTTTTTTAATAGGTTCATGTCAGTTTATGAAAAATAAATTATATTGTAACTTTAAACTAGTTGAATTATTTAATGTAAATAAATATAACATTTTTCGAAAAAAAAATAAAAATAACAGTTGATTTTTACTGTTTTAAGTTGTTAATCCGGTCGCATAAAACATTACTGTTTTTCATTTAATTCGATAAGAAATTACAAAGTATAAAATTATAAAACGAAACACTGTGACTTTCGCCGAATATGGTAAAACTGTGTGTCTGCAGATTATCACAGGACACTTGAAGACTTCTCACACGCACTTTGTACTAATGCTACGGCCAACGTTCACATATATTTCAATATATAGATTTTTCGTAACTCTTAAGCAATATTCTATGATAATATCAATTTTTGGTTTTCATAGGTGATATCGTTTGACATCACACGTGGCATGCGTATCCACCTAAATTCGGCGCATAATGCCGTATTTCGTTGAGCAGTCGTGGTTTTTGTTTTAGTGTTCGGTAAAAAATGCACGTACGATTCTCCCACGAGGCCACCGCGTAATTCAATATATCACGTCTTGCAAAACACAGTGACGACATCTATTTATAACATTTTTTCGAAAAAAAAAAACCATTTAAATAGATCAACGGTTTATTTTTCTTGCAAACTTTCCCCATTATCCCTCCAGTGATTTCTTTTTGCTGCGTCGAACTTATCAGACGCTACTGTTATATGCATACTGTTGTATTCAAAATGTTCAGGTGTCCGACTGCGGCGAATGCACACGCACCAATACATTACTTTGTATATGTTTTCATTTTTTTTTTTTTTTTTTTTATTGCAAAGCATGAATAGTTTCCTCAGAGAAAACAGCAAATTTCGATGTCGTATCCTTTGTTTTCAAAATAAAACTATTATGTATATATATATACACACCGTACAAAATTATATTTAGGTGACGCAAAACCGTAAAAAAAAAGTTCTCTTTACTACAACGGTATTTTCTTAAACAAATTTTATTAACTTTAATCGAAAATGAGTAATGGCAGAAACGGTATTCTATACTTAGTACAAGTCTCTTACTAAAACCCTTGCTTCGGCTGCGGTCACAAAGTTTGATCGACTTTGATTTTTATCAAAACTCGTAACCACAAAAAACTAGCATTTTCCAACGAACCTTGGGGACGCTGCACGCTGGACGAGCTTTGAATCGTGAATTAAACACTAACAGTGGGGTCGGTGTAGAATATCAATCCGGTTTGGATATCAAATGCCACACGTGCTCAGAGATGTATATTTACCGATTGACAGTAATTTATAACCAGTTTAATAATACGAGAACGGAAAGAAGGCATTTTTAGAGAGGAAATAATGGTCATCAAAACTTATGCAATGCCCATACTTTGTATTGCGATGGCATAAGATGCGAGTTTTTATCTCGTACGACGTATATCATACGCGAGAACAGACACAATATAATACTTTGTTGCTTTAACTGCGTCGTGGCCGTTAAGTCCACTACATCACAATATGCTTTTATGATAGACATGCACACACCTGTTTTTCAGAGGGCGACTACAATACTTTTGGGCCCTATCTTAAAAAAACGTATAGGTATATTTAATAAGTATAGTGTATAAATAATTATATAAACATAATTTTAATTTTATATTTAATATTGTAGTATATTAGTCCCAAAGAATTTGATTTCCTTGAATCTCATATATTTTTGTAAGTTAGCTTCAATTACTTACAATTTGTACTTTTGTATTCAATAGCAACTGTTATTTTACCACAAAAAATGCTTGCACGAATATTTGAAATGTTTTGTTTAATTTTTCTATTACCAAACATTGTTTTATTTTTTCCCAATATTTTATAATCAATTAAATTTCATTTCAGCTACATAAATTTAAATACGGACCTTGCTCTTAGACTTAGAGCCTAATTTACAAAATTTCATGTGGGTGATCAGGCACACCCGATACCCCCTATGCGCACACCTATATATGGCTTTTATCCATTCGGACGGTTAAAGTTTGTATATACACACCTATTATTGTTATTACAACTAACATTATTAGTGTGATTATCATTGTGATTCGCGTGCGCGTTTAAGGAGGACAAAGGATCTATATGTACAAAGGAACACGCTCCTCCCCTGTGTATTCCACGTGGTAGGTATATTAATTGAAATTGAAATTTCCAACCGTCGAATTTATTTTGTCTGTACACTCAGAAGTGGACGAATATTAATTAACAATTACGTATTACCCACACACAATGAACGAGTACGAGTTGCGTTCCTCTCCGATTCTCTTGGTGCCGGGTTGCACCCAAAAACTTACTCCGTGCCTGGTCAATCTAACCTCAAGCCCATCAGTCGTGTTGGTTTGTATTATTATTATAACTTATTGGCATTACTACCCTTTATAATTTTAATCACTGTCTAAAAATAATCTTGAAAAAGTGGTCTTGTGTTTCAAAAAAAAATAAAAAAAATTTAATTTTCCCGAACTTAAGTTGAATTTTAAATCCTCAGAAATAAACAAACTATAATATATATATATATATATATATCAGAGATAGATATACATGTGAATATCTATATTTAAATTTTCTACTTCAAAGAAGTTTTTTGAAAAACACTTATCCGATATAGAAATAAACCAACATGACAACATGTATAATTACATTAAATATATACAATGTATAATATATTTGAGTGATCTATATGTTTTGTATCCTAACTTTTGAATTTTGACCATAACTTAAAATATTTTCAGTTTTACCGGAGAAAATTCTAGATAAAAAAATAACAAAATTATAGGTTAAATTATTTTCAGAATATTATGATTTAGTAAAAAATAATTTCTATGTTGTAATTAGATATATTATTGTTTATTAAAAGTATATTATTCTAAGTAACTAAGAAATGTACCTACCTTAAATTTATTGAATCTAAAAAAATCATAATTCCAATCAATTAAATGATGTGAAATCATTGTAAAAGTAAATTTTTTTTTTTTTTAGTCGACGTTATTTAAGTTTTCGTATTTTTGCAGATTCAATAATTTTGACCAAATTACTTGACTGCCTTAGTTTCCTTGACACAATGTACAATATAACCGTAAAACGTAAATAAAACGTGAATTTTAAATTATTAAATCACCATTTGCAGTTAAAAATACTACACAATAAGACAAGAAAAACTAATTAGGAGTATCTTGTTGATACAACACGTAAAAATCAGCTTTCGTTCATGTAATCCAAACTCTCTCTTTGGTTGAATATTTATTAAAATACGTGGTCTTGGCACAAAGGTGTTACTTGGACCGACAAATACTCTTTACATACTGTATAATATATGAGTTATAAAATAGCTTTAATCTAATATTAATGTGTCTCGAAAATTACATTTACATAATGTATTCTCACCCCTTTTAGAAAGCGCAAAATTAATCATTTTAATGTATTATTTTATTATTAATTTCTTATTATTCATTATGTTTGCTCCGTAAATAGTTATTGATTTAATTATTAATATTACATTTACTATACATTTAAAATGATTTATTGATTTGAATTCATTATTTTACTTACTTGATATTTTATACTTGCCGTGTTAATAAAGTAAATGTATTACATACATTTTATTCAAAAATAGTATTTGTCCGCAAACAAACAATAATACCTTTACGACAAAATGCAGTAGTTCGGTCAGCTCTCAATCGGTTAGTGGGTGGTTTTGATAATACATAAGAAGCAAAATAAATGCAAAAATATATAAATTAATTAATATTTGTAGTCCTACGTTGTTTGTTCAAATTAAATGTTTTTCGGCGTTTACTCTTTTTCAGTGAACTATGACTAATTGAATATAAATAGCATAATATGCGTACATTAGGTCGAAGAGAGAAAAAGATAGTACAAGAGTGAGTAAAGGAGAGTGCTTGAAAGTATGAAATTACGAGAGGTAATTTTTCCAAGATGAATTGTAAAAATGTGGCAATTATTACCCTTCTCTTTTGTCCACCATCGATTTCATCTATAAGTTCTGAAAACGGATGACACAAACGTTGAGTTTTCCTCACTCCGGTGAACGAAGAATACTTAGTCGATGGAGAATGGAGAATTCGCAGATGACGTATTTCCTTGTGAACTCTGCAGCTTTTCGTCTATCATCAATATTTACATTTCTTCAAAGTTATTCATTTCTCGAGACCACTTATCCATTGTGACCATATTTCACATTCACACACTGAAGTCGACCGTAGGTAAGCTATGCACAATAGTTACACCTCGCAGTCGTTTGATAGTTGTTCGGTAAATATCGTTAAGTTACGGAACTGCATGGTACTAGGTGGATACTACCAGATACTTGTTTAAAATATTTGAATTATTTTTTAAATCCGACCGTTCTTACTTTCTACCCGTATAAAGTTAAATAAACGACGTAATATTTTAAATGTATATGAATCCGCTAAGATATTATTAACAACGGACTTGTATTAATGTTTTAGATTCGTTGTAATTATTGGCTTTTATTTCTTGAACAAATTCTGAAACAATTCATTTCTTTCCCTAACTGTTATTGAAATTAACTATCTAATTTTAACGTACACGCGTCTTAAAGGTTTTTCGATACCACGGTGTCAACGACGGACAATTTAGTTTAAAATTGCAATTCCATTTTGAAACACTTAATTTTTTTTTTGGTGATAAAATTATAACGATAAGTTATCATCATATTTTTTCAATGATAATTTTGTAGTAATAATAAGTGAAATAAACATCTACTTTGTTTATATTTTTATTAATAATGTTGGTAATAGTAATTATAATAAAATTAATTTTATAATATATTAAGTCATTTAGAATATTTTAGATAAATGGAATTTATATGTATCTTTGCCTTCATTTTGTCTTCAGTTTTATTGTTTAAGTAAAAAAGAGGACACTTAAAATTTGGCTCGCGAAATTTTTTTGAAAAAATATATGGCCCGTAGATAATTTGAGTTTGAGAACACTGATGTAATGCATGCTTTTAAGTTGCTGATGGTCGAAATCGGAAAATTTACAAAATTTTATGAGATGGTTTTGAAATGCTGAATCTAAATGTGTGAATTTATCCGTAATTTTTCACAGAACTATAGTGTCTAAATTAAAACTTCGATGGTTTTGGGTCAGAGCAGTCTAAATTACAATTTTTATCACATAAACACCTATATTACTCTCTTAATTATAAACATTCTTATATATATTCATATCGAAATAGTGTATAAAATCGAACATTAAACTAATGTTCACTGTATTTTTTTTTTCTGATCAACTTAATAATTTATTATATTTTTTGCTTCAATCAATCTAAATCATATAAATTAATAACCGTTAGTCGCCATTTAACAAAGATCAAATCGGTGACCTTTAATGAAATTTATAATACTGTTCTAGTAAAGGTTTTTGATATAAAAATTAATAGATGGTGCCTAAATAATTGGATTATCATTTTTAATCATAAAAGAATGTCATCAGATTCCGAGCAGTTAAAAACATCGCAAATAGTAAACGTTCATAATTTAAAATAAATAAATATAATAAATAAAATTATTTTGAAAATGTCTAAGTGCGGAGAAGAATTTAGGTAAGTCGATGTATTACTTAGGGAAATTATTGATTTCCTTCATGAATTTCATATTGTATGAATAATGAAGCTGAAGTGTGTAGATAATTTTTTTAAATTTTAATTACGTTTGGAAAAAATGAGTTTGTTATGTTGGGAAAACTTGATAATTTTTTTTTATTGATGATTCAGATTTACTATCAAAATTCTACGTAAATTTGAGTTAAGTTGTTTACATAATAAATATATATCTTAATTTTGCTTTTACGAGTTATACTTCTAAAATAACTACAAACAATATATATTTGATTTTACTATGCCATTATTACATTATTTTTTGTAAAACCTAACCTTACCTAACCTAACCAAGGTGTAACAAGTTTAAGTAATTTTGAAGCACAGAAACTGTTCAACTATTATCAGAATTGTATGCGAGTTTTGTGGCACAGAATATAATACTATTTTGTGACTGTGGTAAATAACGAAATCATTTATTTTAAAAGTGAAGTGTCAGTAAAATATGATAATCACATACAGCAAATTTATGATATTGATATTAAGGTGATATTATGGTTATATAAATATTGATATATTCACTAAGTGATATTATTATTATATTATAGCAATAATTTAAAATAAAAATTGTATTATTTTTGTTTCAGTGATATAATTTCAAAATTAAAGTTAAGATATTTAAAAGTATTTATTTTATTGATATATGTATATATCCATAATATGTTTCAGGGGTAACATGAGATTAATCCAGCCCACTTTTCAAATTCTCTTTTATTCAGCTAATAATTTTTCCAATAGGGTATCAAAATTAAAATTTTATTAGTTAGTAGAAATACTGGAATAACCATTATTGTTTTTTAAATAAACTATCGTACCGTAAAATTTAATATTCCACAAGCTTATAGTTAGTATTTATAATATACCTAATAAAAAAAAAACAATAACAACAAAATAAAACCATACTTCAAAGATAATGATTCATATCTGAACATAAATTTCCAAATTTTTTTGAACCTCTTGCTATTTATCCATCGTTAATACCAATTACTGTCAATTGACATAGAACTTAAGTTTTCTTATACGTATATATTCAGTGGCGTAGCCAGAAAAATATTTTGGACCGTTAGATAATATATTTTTTTATTGAGGTTGATTTCGAATACATTAGACGCATTAAAATAGCTGGTAAGATCAGGTACAAATTATAAAATCAAAATATTAAAAACATATATTTCAAAAGTTTATAATTGTTAACATTCGAGTGGAAATATTTGACTTTTTTCCATTACATTCATAAAATAGTGACTTATGATTATTATACGTGTAACACTTGTACCAATCAATGTAGTGATATGTTAAAGATTTTTAAAACCGATTTGATTTCTTTTTGAGTTTAAGGGAGACTGGGTACGATTGTAACATTTTTCACAAAATAATTTATTTCTTCCAAGATTTAAGCTATTTTTCTTTAGTTACACTTTTAATCATTAAAATAACTTAATACTTTTATAAATAAGTCAGTATTAAACCTTAATTTTCACAATTTTCTAAATTGATTAAGGTAAAAAAAAAAAAATGTTACAATTGTACCCCCATCTGGGACAATTGTAACAGGGCCAGGTACAAAAGTAACACATTTAATTTTATAATTTTTAAATGGTATAATTAAATCTTTTTAACCATTTCATACTAAATTAAATAAAAGATCTGTGAATAAAAATATATTAACTTTTTAAATTGGGTTTTGTTTCATTTTAAAAGTTTTAAATTATTAAAATAGTTATTTATTATAACTTTAAATAGACAATACAAAATGTTGATAATATAAAAAAATAACAGTAGGTACCTAACTAATAGAGATAAAAATATATTGAATTTTAATATAATTATAATTAAACAACATATTTAAATTAAAAATAATACAACATTGTAAAAAAAAAAAACATCAACTGTTGAAACTAGGCGTTTTTAACTAGGTATTTAAAATTATTAAAATACTAATTTAATAATATTATAACATTTATAAAATAAACCAACATAGTAACTTTTTTGTAACAATAGTAAAAACAAAATAAATTAGGTATACTACTTGACTTAATTTTTTAAAAATAATATTTAGCTTAATAGTTTTATACTTAAAATATATTATCACAAATAGTTATTGATCATCACATTAAGTCCATTATGCTAAAGATTTTCGTTCATTGTCAGCCTCACAATTATCATGTATAAAATATGCAATAAAATCAGCTTTGGTACATGCTTCATGGAACCAGAATTTGATAATATATCTAGTTAAACTAACATGACAAATATCAAAATCTTTAGCTACTGATCGAATTTACTTATTCTCTTTAATACAAATCTCTGCAGCTTGTTTCATGACTTCATTGTCAGTTCCATGATTGGAAGTTCTCTTTCTTACCCGTGGCATAAATATAATAAAACAATATAAATTAATATAAATTAATGTCTTATTAGAAATCTAATGAAATATTGAACAACCATTAATGTTACAATTGTCCCTCAATGAAATGTTACATTTGTATCCATTCAATATTTTTTTAGTAACTTAAATATTATGAAAAATACTTACTGATCTGTGTATTTTGAATAATATCCAGTGAAACTGCACAAGTTTTTGTCTAAGTTAAAGTAAAGAACGTAACGAAAAATATAATTTAACAATCACAAGAAAATAAAAATTAACTGATAATATTATTTACTATCAGTTATCAAAAACAAATTTTTATTTTTATTTTCTATTATAATAATGATATCAACTAATTCAACTATATCAACTAATTGATTAGGAAACATTATTATACAATGGGACATTCGGCGTATTTATTTGACGTTTTTGTATTGGTTGTGGAATAAGTTATAGCTAGTGTTACAATCGTACCCAGTCTCCACAACTCGGAATCATCTTCTTTCTCTAATTTTGATTTGTTTATTTCAAGTTCTACGAAAATTTAGGACGTTCATATTAGAATTTCAACAGTGTGGGTGATGTCAGAGAAAATCTAAAATCTTCTACTGAATTACTACGTCGATCGGTACATATTCTACATACGTTGTAAGATCAAAAAGTTCCTCGGAATTAGAATAGACAGAATGGAAAAAAAACTATTTTACTTATCACAAATATGATTATTGGAACTAAAAGTAAACGTAATTTACCATCTGTAGGTATAATCTTTAAAACTACAATAGTTTCATGTCAACCGTTAGATAGTCTGTGCGAAAGATAGTTTACGCAATTTGGCGCAATTTGAACAACGAGCTAACATTAAATTTTGTTTTAAACTTGGAAAAACTGCTGTAGAAGTGTTCATCCACTGGGAGTTAGTTCCAAATAGACAAACAGTTAATTCTATTTTTTATATTGAAGTTTTAAAACGTTTAAAAAGTTCGATCCGCCGAAAGAGGCTTGATAAATGGGAAAATGGGTGGTTTTTGCACCACGGAAAAGCACCGTGTCCAGTGGTGAATTCTCCAGGCATGTTCAACATGTACCGTATGCCTAGGAATAAAAACGTTATTAATTGTAATACAAAAATTATTTTGTAATCAATAATATATTATCTATTTTAAAAGAACATAATATATCGCAATAATGTAATTTAATTTTGTTATATTTTGTAACATTTAATGACAGAGCATGCGACAGATGTGTGCGCAAGCTATACGACGTTTGTTACCGCTGTAAAATACCAGTTATTCCGAGACCACCTCTATTAGCAACCGCGGTATTTATTACCCAGGGCATGCTCATTGTTTCATAATAAGTGATTTATTAACAAATTATTTCCATATTTTAGAATTTATGTATCGGCGTAGGGAAAGTGGCGCGCCCATCGCCCAGTGTAACTTAATAAGTACAGTGCAATAGCCCTATTCTGACCTTAAGTGGTTTGGGTAGTCTAGTCCTCCAGGTTAGGGGATTTAGCGCAGAGTTAAGTACCCTGCCTAGGAAAACAACCTTTGTTCAGAACTCAAACACCAAGCAATGATAACTTAAAAAAAAAGTTATAATTAAAATCTAAAAATATTTTGATAATTTGTTTATTTTTATTTTTGAGCTGTACTTGAAACTTGTCATCTTTTCTTTAATACCAAGCTGTCTATATTTGCACAAGAATTTCTTGATGCTAAATTTAAAACAGATTGCAATTTTACATTTGAAATTTGATTGCGACTTTTCGATTTATTTAATTTCATGAGAGAAAATAATTATTCACATACATAAGAGTTACCGAACATGGATAAAATATTAGAAGTATTTCTTTAATTCTGGATAACTGTTTCCAAGATATTTAAAAATTTCTGGAACTCTAACGGTTTCAAATTTCGATTTAAAAACAGAATTACATTGCAAATCAATTAACTCGAGTTGTAAATCTTCCCTCACATGTTCTATATTTATAGAAAATGGTTCACTAAAAAGTAGAAAATCATTTTTATACTTTTGAAAATCTACAAATCTATTCATAAACCGAATTAACTTAAATTAAAAATTACACTTGAATAGCAACTAGTTACTAGTACGAACAGTACTAGTAACAGTACTGGTACCAGTATAACACTGGTCACAGTCAAACTGTTACCCACTATTATGGCACCAACACCGAAACACAAATTATATTTATCTTTGTAGATTAGATTTATTGCATTTCAAATACTCTATCGAGTATAATGGAATTTCTAAACGATTAATGTAAAAATAAAACATTATGGACGTTAGAAATTTTTATATGTATTTATGATGCGTAAAAATAAATTTTTTTGTTCAAAATGTATTTTTATTGCGGGCCGTATGGTTGAGACCACTGCATTACACATATCTGCGTTCCAGTCAAATTCACCATCAACCTTGAAACTTTTTTCAAAAAACACATAGTTATCGTACAACCTATATCATTTTGCTTTGTATCTAAAACGATTACATCTGATCCCTGTCAAGTTATATTCCTCTAAATACTCATACATGCCAAGAAATGATCTAAAGACTGTAAACAATTTCTCTTTTTTTTCTCGATATCACATAAAATAAGAAAAAATCAGTAAAGTAAAGTGATTTTTTTTTTTTTAATAAGTTCATTGATTTAGAAGACTTCATTAAAATTTCGATACTATTTGAATCTATTCACCATAATCAATTTATCATAATTCAAATCGTGAATTTTTATCAATTAAATTAAATATTTTAATAGGAATATATATGGACGCCGATTTAAAATAAAAATATCAAAATAATGAATGCATTTTTTTTATTTCTTTATTTATTTAACTCTTATTTATTCATTTATTTATTTATTTATACAGACAGTGTCCAATTTACAATATATAATTTAAACCCTAATGTGATATGGGTATAGAAAAATACAGAAAAAAATTATCAATTTATCTCAATTTACATTATAGGCTTACCTCTTCGAGTTTATTCATGTGTATTTTTTTTATTACTGCGTAACTTATTTTATTGTATAGTTTCAAATATTTTAAATGTTCCATCTGTATTATATTCAGGGCCGGCGTTAGGGATAGGTAACCTGGGCCTACGCCTAGGGTGCTTGTTGAAAAAGAGACACCTCAATAATATAATTTTAAAACTGAAAAAAATTATAGGAATATAATTCTAATATGCTATCCATTATATTTGATATTTTATATTATGATAGGTTGTTTGAGCCATGTATTTAGCTTCTAGTTTCATATTATTATCTACGTTATCTGTTTTTTATTATAATTTGCGTGTAGTGCATAGCGGTGCATTGAACGGCCGCGGTTATTGTTGGCATGGAGGTATACAGGCGCGGCTTCAGAAACTTACCAGGGAGGGGACATTTTTGGTAAGTATTAACTGATAATATTTATTTCCCCAAATTAGTACTGAAACACAGAGTCCGACTATGTTCCTATGTTATGATAAACACCTCATATGAAAGTCATAATATGGTTTTTTAGGCAAAATAAAATTGTTAGGTAGGTGTCTAATTAAGGATCAGGATTTTACAGTTCCTAAGAACAAAAATGTATTAAAAAATTTTAATTTTTGAAAAGCCTGGGAGGGCCACGACCCCAGTGCCACCCCCCCCTTGGAGCTGCGCCTGGAGGTATACCTCCATATGCGATTAACCAGCTGTGTAATCGCACTGTTATCGTCACGCGTAAATGTTCGTTATTCCGCGTTTTCAATTTCTATCGGTCATGCTGTATTTAAAGGTCATGTACTCGGTGCCACAAGTTTTCTTAAGTTTCATTGTTTTCAGTTTTAGTGTGGTGGCACTGATACATTTTTATCGTATTAATGGTGTCCGGTGACCGTAGCTTTCATGGTGAATGTCGTCGGCTCTCTATGTTCGTGTTCGTCGATGTGTATCGACAGTGGCATATTTACGGGAGGGGGGGGGGGGGCAGGAGTACTGGATCCCCCCCAGAACCTCTCAAAAAAACAAAAAATTAACAACAATTCTTACATATTTGCAGAATTGGGTATGTTAAACATTCACAGAGAAGTTGAAATTACTGTTGATGAACTGATAGAGGAGTTGACCAAAAAATCGAGACAACTGGAATTTATTTTATAACAATACTTTATAACATATAATGCTAAATACAATATATAGGTACATATATATATAAGACTACATAAGACTATACGATTATTACATTATATATTTAGTTCAACTTCCTCCAAAAACTGCATAAGGACGTAACTATTACAATATAATATATAGTTTATATTAATTATGTATAAACTGTGGATCCCCCCCCCCAGAAAAAATTGAAAATACGCCACTGTGTATTGACACATCAACATTAGTGTTCTTGAATTTCGTTTTCATTCCCGTTTACAGCCATCTTGTTCACGTTTTTGTGTTGTATTTTGTCTGCCGTCTGGTAAGTGGCGTTCAGTAACCTAAAGTTATCCTTGTACTTAAGTTTGCATTGTTCCAGATTGGTCACATCCCAGCGGCATTTGTGAATAGCGTTTTTTTTTTCATCATCGTTTTGTATTGTGCTGCGACGGGACTTGCGAGTTCTTCGTCGACAACTGTCGGCATACGATTGTGTGTGTGCGTGGTCAACTTGTGCTTTTTATTGTATCAATCTTATTAATTATAGGCCCCGGCACACCTAGTGTCTCACAGTTGTGGTATTTATTTATAAATATATTTTAATATATATATAATAAATTTAATTATATATTTATTTATCATTTACATCATATTTAGTGTGTGACGTGTGAGCCACCCATTTTATTATTGTAATATAATTAGTTGTTAAACTGCAGAACCAATATTGTTTATTAATTATTTTTATTATCATTATTAGTTGTGCCGTTATAGGGATTGATTATTTATTTATTGTACCATTTTAAGCTAATTACATTAGGCTACTTATTTTTTTTTTATATTGATTTATACATTTGTTACTATACAGTCCATTTATTAGCAATTTGTTATTTAAATTTTTTATATTTATTATTTTGGTGAAAGAGAACGTCTCTTACTATCGGAGACATTCCGTGCATCGACATAGGTATATAATAATTTAATCCGTAGATAATAAATTATTATTATTTTCAGTCGCCGTTCGTAATCAACATTTACACACTATTTAGTTATCGATAGCATAAAATAATGATTTAAAATAAAACGACAACTAACTATGGGTAGAACACGATTCCGTATGTTTGTTCTTTTTGGCAACACCATTGCGTACATTTGTGGATGGGTAGCAAAAAGGTGGGTAAGAAAAATAAATAAACACGATTGCCTATAAAATTATATGCAACGTTGTCAAATTTACTAATTTCATCGTATTATATCTAATATATGAATATATGTATAGGTACTAACAGTTCTATAATAATTCATAAAAAAAATTAATAATAAAATAATAAATAAAATCGACAGTTTCCATTTGAATGAAATTATTGTTAATAAATTATTTGAAAATGCTTAAATTTAGATTCCTCGACATCTATATAACCTACTACTTTTACGGAAACTCGGAAAATATCGTATAATATAACGGAAATAACAAAATTTCGTTATATTTGATATATTTGATATCATTAACAATAAACATGGGTAATAAAAGCAATAAAACAAAATTAGTAAACAAAGTATTTATTAACTTTTTTAAGTTCTCTCGTATAGGCATACGGCAATACCAGTATGAAAATTGGCATCGAAGTTTAAAACTTCGTACGCAATCGTGTAGTTAAAAATCAGGTAAAATCGTATGGAATCGTGTACCTTAAAAAGGTATCTCCGATAACGAACGTACGCGATCGTGTTTTACCCCTAACTATTATAGTGAGGAACGCATATTTGTTTATTCACCCAAGGCGTCAATGACTCTACTGCCGGCACTGATAATGTTACACTTGCTTCGTACGATTAAATAAATCATTTGAAATATATTACATAACAAAGTCGGGTGTTGTATAATGATATATACTATACATGACCACGAATATATAAATCGGGAACAAGTATTGTTTTTTTTTTTTCACTCTGTCTTCGAATTACGATCGAATCTAAATAATAGGTACGTGATAAATGGCAGTTCCCCCGTGTTTATGCATTACAAATCAGAAAACAGTAGATTATTATTAGAATGTACATCAATCCCCATCACCACTTTCCCATCAACAAAAGCAAACATCGGGACATTTATGATAAATAATAATTATAATAACGATTACGGCGCGAGGGAAAAAACGTAAACAATTTAATATCGTTACGTTAATGGTAAATCCCAATGAACGATTTATGAATCCACGTGTAGAAAAACAGGGGCTGGTTGGCTCCCACACTAAACCAGGTGGTCATTGTTTCCGCCAAAAAACTTTGTTTACGTTTTCGCTAAAACGAAAAAGTTCGATTTTCGTTTCCGCCAAATCTACTTATATTATTGTGATGACGTTTAAGAACCCCTTTTATCTGCAGTTCTATCGATTATCGATGAATATGGAGATTCGGGATAAGCCATCATTTTATATTGAAGATATATAAGAGATAATTGATTTTATGATCAATAATTTCCACGCATTATAAATAAATATAAATCGAACTATATAATAAGTTATAACCTATATCATGCGTATTTAGATTCTGTGTTATCGGGATTGGAGTTCTATGATCGAATATGTCAGTACTGTGATAACATAGCCGTGCGAATCATGAATATTATTCACTGAATAATATACGTATTTATTGAATATATCAGAATTCAAACATATACAATTATAAATATATATACCTGTATATATATTTTTTAAATTATTTTGTGAGATGTAATATAAAAAAAAACGATTAATAAATACAACAAAGGCAATAGAAGAATATAAAAATAGAATAAGTTTAAGAATGACGTTTTTAAAAAAAGTATGCAACAATTATTTGAAATAATAAATAATTAATAGAATTATAAGAAATATTTGAATTTATATATATATATATACAAAATGAATTATAAAATTCAATTAAAGTTCAAAAATATGAATCCGAAAATTAAGTCAAACAATGTTTTGGGGTCAATAAGAACCGCTTCTCCGTGGTGGCCCCTGAGTAACTCTAAATGGTTCTCAAATTATAATTTAGACAGTTGTTTAGAAATAGATTTGGCGGAAACGAAAATCGAACATTTCCGTTTTGGCGGAAACGACTGACGCCCAATAAACCATTGTAGGAAAGCGATTACATATGTTTCCATACGGAAAAATTTATAAATATGAAATTTCCTACCAGGCGAAGAGATAAAACCCATTTCTTTCTGAGGTGTACAAGCGGTAGATACGTGATCTAAATTTATGTTTGTACCTCTATGGCTGTATGGTACATCGATAAAATATGGTAAACGGTCTAAGCACGTTTTCAATGTATTAATTAGTTTTTTAAAACGGACGTAGTTTCTTACTTGTGTCAGTTTATTCATGTTATTATTATATTATTATATAATGTATAATAATTTATTATATTATCTATGATTTAGTTGTCAGTCTTTAGTCTAAACAAAACGGGAAGGAAATATTTAGTATTCTAGTTCAATAAACACATTATTTGAGCTACGCATATTAAAAGAAAAAAGATACGTTATTTTATACTATTTTCGAAGCTAGCCTACGGTGAGGTGTGCGGGTAAATTACGTTTTTCCTATTTGCGAGGCGTTCATTCGCGAAATAAAATCAAATCCACACCAGTGGTACGACTTGATGTTACGAAGTCGGACTCAGGGCTTGAGAAATAATATATCCTACAGCACGTGTTCTGAATGTCAACAGTTATTCAAGTGAAGTCATCGCACCAACGCTTTTTACGGAGGCCTGAGTAGACGATATTAGCAAAATGTTGATCTTGGTGGTGTTTCTGTTGCATACTCGTGAGAGAGCTTTCTGTTCGAAAACCGATTGTTTCGCGTCTGAAACGGATACCTCCAAGGATATATCGTCAGAGACAGGTTTCCGGCTTATTAAATACGATTTACGCAGTATTATACGGTCTGTAGCCCCTTGATTTTTGAAAATATCTGCAATATATAGCTGATCACAATGAAAAAAAGGCTAAACTATCGATCAGATGACGTTTTCACTGTGGTTAACCACAGGAACAGGAAACATGCACAATGGAGCGCAAGAATAATAGTAGAAAGGATATTTACTAAAAATAAATCTAGTAAATCTCATTAATTTCTTTGATACATGTGAAAATGAAATACTACTAATATCAATGCATCAAAAATAGATCAATATCGTATAAATAATTTTATAACTTTTTTTTAACATTCTTGTAATTTTTTGGCTCATTATACAATATCTAATAACAAAACGTTTTAGATGTATCATACAATCATTTTTTTTTTTGGCTTCTATAGCCCATTTAAGGCCTTCGCTGCTTCTACTGTTTGACGCCATTTATCTCTATCCACACACTCTTCTAATTTTAATCCTGGAGCACATTTATCAAGATCTGATTTGACTAAGTCCATCCACCTCTGTCTTGGACGCCCTCTAGATCTTTTTCCGTTCATAGTGCCATTCATTACATCTTTTATTATACCAGTAGATCTCCAAACATGTCCCGCCCATTCCAGCCATTTGCCTCTTATGAAGGATTTAATATTGAGTTTTGAGTAGATTTGGTAGACCTCACTATTGGTTCTTCGTATTCACCATTTTCTATGATAGGGCCATAAATGCATCTCAGTACTTTCCTTTCGAAAGTCAGAAGTTTCTCTTCATCTTTCTTAGTTACCGACCACGTTTTGCATCCATAGGATAGAACTGGTCGCAGATAGCTTGAGTAAAGAATGGATTTTGATTTTGTAGATAATAACTTTGATTTGAAAAGTTTTTCCAGTGCAAAGTAACCTTTGTTAGCAACAGCAACTCTTAACTTTATCTCGTTGTGCATATTATTTGCTTTGTTTTTACTGGTTCCTAAATATTTAAAGTCGGTTACGGCTTGAAAAGTGTAATTGCCAACATAAGGACCTGTGGATTTCCAGAATTTCTATCTATGGCCAGTGACGTAGCCAGGATTTTTAAATGGGGGGGCTAACCACTTTTTTTGGATAAGTAAGGTAAGAGAGGATATAAGAATTCACCCTTAACCCCCCCCACCATCTACCACTAAGTTTCTAAACGTAATTCAAGCATTTTAGTATAGTTTTAAAAATATTTATTAATATATAATTTATAATAATAATAATAATTTTGGTTTCAGTGTTCAGTCACTTGCTCCACTCTGACAGCTGCATTCTCTTAGGCGAATTTCTGGCAAATTCAGTTATTATTTCACTTTCATCGAATTGCTCTTTTCTATTTATATTAGCCATAGCTAACCCATTCAGTCTGTTTTCCGACATGGTGCTTCTTAAAAAAATGTTTAAGCGATTAAGTGCTGAAAACGTTCTTTTCGGAGTGAAAGAGGTAACTGGTAACATGACGAATAATTGTAAAAGTATTTTAATGTTAGGTCGAAGATTGGTGAGATGAGAGAGTAAATCAAGAGCAGAATTCGGTTTTGGAATAGTATTTTGACTCCATTGTTACCTCCATATGAACAGGTCAGCTCTGATTGTAGATGAGGTATCATCATAGAGATCTTGGACATATATTTTAGCAGCTTTTATAATATTTTTATCGTCATACATATTTAAATTGGCCGGAATAAGTCCTTGAAGTGGCATAACATCAATAAGCCTTTGATTAAAACGATTGTTGATTCTATTAAATAGTCAAGATACATTATACATATAAACACGGCCCATGGGGGAGACTATAGCCCCCTTAGCCCCCTCTTGGCTACGCTACTGTCTATGACCATGTACTTGGTTTTATCTTGGCTAATTTCGAGTCCCATTAGTTTAACTGCCGCAATGAGGTCAGCCGTTTTTGTAATAATTTCTCCACGTGAACACCCAATCACCATGATGTCATCTGCATAAGCAAATATCGTTTTGTTTCCAAGTAATTCCATTCCCTGATAAGCTGGTAAAGATTTTATTACATTCTCTAGAGCAACGTTAAACAAGAATGGTGACAGTGCATCACCTTGTATAAGTCCTGTACCTACTTCAAAACTTTCTGATATTTTTTTCCCAAATTTAACTTTGCAATAGCTGTAAGTGTTACATTTTTTCACCAGTTGGATTAATTTAGCTGGTACTCCAAATTCTTCTAGAGCCTTCCATAACTCTTCTCTCATAATACTATCATATACCTGTTTGAAGTCTACGAAACAAATGTGTATTTCTTTCCCGAATTCGTAATATTTTTCTAATGTCTGTCTGTGAAAATGTGATCTGTTGTCAATTTGCCTTATATAAAACCGGTTTGATATTTTCCTATTATGTCGTTTGTATATTCCTCTAACCTATGTAGTACAGCAATTGAAAAAAATTTATAACACGTATTAAGGAGCGCTATCCCCCTATAATTTTTAATATCCATTGGATCTCCTTTTTTTGTAAATTGGGCAAATAATTGAAATTTTCCATTCTTGAGGGATAATTCTATTTTCCCAACTATTTTTAATAATTCCGTGTATTTTCGACAATATTTCTGGGGTCGATGCTTTGATCAGTTCAGCGTTTATATTATCTTCTCCCGGTGCCTTGTTATATCATACAATCATAGTGTAATATATAAGGATTCCCTCCTGTTATTCTACGATGCAAGACCTGCAATCATCAATGGGCTAACGCAGTCGTGCTGTTAGCTGTTGTTATTGTATTTATTTTTGGTTCAATTCATCGCATATCGTTTCAATCAATCTTCTACGTT
Source organism: Sipha flava (assembly GCF_003268045.1). NCBI lineage: Eukaryota > Metazoa > Arthropoda > Insecta > Hemiptera > Aphididae > Sipha > Sipha flava. Next base: position 354,305 of record NW_020271727.1, read on the forward strand.
TCTCTCTGTTCCAATACCAGTATCCTTTGAATGCGTTTTCCGTTGTGCGCAGTCAGGTTCGTCCGTCGGCCTTAGACGGAAGAGCGAAAACATAATCTTTCGAATTACACCTGAGGCGGCTACTCGAAAATCGAGACTACCATTACACTAGGTTTCTATCGGTGTCCATTATCTGCGGTGTAAATCTTGTATTGTAGAATAAATAGAATATATATTCTGGAGTATAATCGAATAGCCGTCAGTGTCGAAATAACTCGGTTAATTCGATGCATCACATCGGGCATAAAGAGCTCCGTTACTCCAAATCGATGAAAAACGAAACATCAAATTGCGTATAAAATGCTGATACTCATCACGTGTTTCGATCTACGTTGTAAATTTCGCAATTGTTATTTTTTAACCTTTATAATGGTGTTATGATCATTACCTGTACACATTGTAATGACTGTACTCTACTCATTTGATAAATCTACCGATACTCCGCGCTTAATACATAAGTTTTACTGCACATTCCGTGTTACGCACAAATATATAGAAATGTGTACACAGCCGGACGATACGATCGATATAAAATCAATGTAAAATTAATTTCATTGTTCTTTCGGATATTAGATTAATGGATGCCGGGTTGTCCAAACGTCAATGGCAGCTGAATCCAACCCCATTATCTCGGATCACTCTTTTGAGAACATATAATGTTTTTGACACAACACGTGATGTTTTATGGATTGTTTCTTTTGGGTATTTTTTTATTTTATTATTCCCATTGCTGCCGCCGATATCATTATTCGTGTTGAGTGTAAGACCACGCGGTATACGTGCTTATATTAGATTAAAAAAAAAAAAAAAAACCGGTGAAGATCGATGACGAAAACGAATGTAACGTCAAATATGTACTACACAAGTCATCTCATCCTACTATTTCTGCTCTTTAAATTATTTTTTCCGGATCGTGAAACAATTTCCTCGCCTATAATGACATGAAGTTCCGACGTATGTGCGGTAAATAATACCGAATTCTTTGAATTTTTCTGTCGAATCTACATAAGATTTCTGTTCTGAAACCAATGGATTAGCTTTTAATCCACATATAATATTAAAATAGATTTACCGATGCAACTTATTACGCGATGATATAATTGTACTCATTTTCATTGATATGCTATTGACGATAATCATTATTCCTCTGTTTGTATCAAGCTACTCAATATCCTTTTTTACTTAATAATTATCAACGATAATTTTAAATATTCTCAGGAAAATGATAGTAATATAATGTGTACAAGAAAAAAAAATGTAATTCATGTTTATTGTACATAACTAATGACCGGATTTATATTCTATTAAAATACCTTAAATATAATGCTAATATTCTCTAAAAAACCTTCAAATATTCTCATTATATTCTCTTAAAAATCTTAAAAATATGCAAAAATATTCAAAATTATGCAGAAATAAATAAATAAATAGGTATACATTTTTATAATTTTTTATGACATTCTTTTAATCGTAAAATATATTCGTGGTTTCGTATTATAATGGAATACTATTGTACTTCATTAAGAGTAGGAATATAATAAAAATATAACAATATAGTCTATAGCAGGGATGGGCAACTGGCGGTCCGCAAGCTTTTTTTTATCTGGCCCGTGCTAAATTTCCAAATTATATCATACAATTTTAAAGTTTATCGTCCATACTCATATTAATATATAATAATTGTTTTCTGGTATGTATACGCATAGTTTACAACCATAGCGGTTTTGACGACTCCAAAAACCGCACACTTTTAGTAGGTGAAAACCGCACATATTTAGAATCTTGAAAACTGCACATTTTATAATGATATATAATTTATTATTTATTATTTATACTATATATTTATTCAAAAACAATTTATTGAGGTACCATGTATAATATACATGGTACCCCAATAAATTGTTTTTATACATTGTATATAGGTATTGAACAATTTAAAATATAAAATTTAAAAAATTATATAAAAAAGTTTGTTGCTAAAATTTTTTGCCGACGTTTTTTTAAAAAATTTAAATATAAATAAAAAAAATAAAAATTGCCCCCTTTATTACTAGGTATCTTCTTCTTCTTTTTCTTATGGTTTATTGGGCCTTTAAGACCATCCCGTCTCACAGCCTTTATTACTATCAATAGTATTAAAATCCATTTATAAAAACACTTTTTTTATAATATATATATATGTGTGTGTGTGTATATAAACTTTACATTATACCACGCGCTTCGGTCGAAAAATGTACTGGTTATTTTTCGAGCACATCAACGTGCTATAAGATAAACTTTTGAATGTAACAACTAACTTTAAAATTATATATACAACATTCGTCTATACAAAATACATTATTATTAATACATTATATAGTGAGGTTTTTACCCACTATAAGTGTGCGGTATATGGTTGTACGATATACTTACCTGGCAATCCATAAAGTGTGCGGTTTTTTTGATGCAACCAGCTGTTTGTATCGTACTATTTAACTATATTAGTTTCTTTGTATTATTTGTGTCATTCTGTCGTGTGTGTTGATTTTATTATTTTCGTGCATATAAATGCTAATTCAAATATTTCATATTTTAAACGACTTTTTAACTTTTTTTGTTTTCTACGCTCTAGTCCGCTAGATATTAATTATCTAAAAATTGCTCCTCTTGTAACTTTGAGCTGCCCATCTTTGGTCTATAGTATTAAAATTTAAAAAACAATATTTCTGAAGTATATTTTAATTAAATATTGTATTAACACTATAGTCACAATGAAAATGAAAAATCAAAATGATAAAATAACAAATAATCATATATATTAAAATACAATAAAACAAAAAAAATTAGTTAACACAAGATATAAAATAAAAATATAGGTATGTAATGTATATGTATAAAAAAACAATATTCCTTTGGTGCATACAATGGTAAATATTTACTTTTTGAAGAATAAAAAAGAAACTAAAAATACTATTTAAATTTTATTATATGAATTAACAATATTATATTTTTCCATCTAATTTGATATACGACCTTACGACCTCCTTCGGCGGTAAATAATATTTCAAAAAGGTCGTAACTCAAGATACGACTTTATTCATCGGAAACCGTAATTTGGGGAGATTCTAAAATATTAGTATTATTATACGACTGCTTTCTTGGTCGACAAAGAAAAAATATTCTATCAGAATGCAGTCGTAACACAAAAAACGTCAAAAATGGAGTTACGACCCTTTTCGTTGGAAGTGTCGATTTACACCTCGTTAAAACTTTTAATAGTTTATTTCCATTATTAGGACTAAGCGGAAAGAGCGGAAGACTAAGCGGTAAAAGACCTAGGGGTCGACCAAGACAAATAGGGGAGGACAGAGTGAAAACGGATCTCACGGAAATCCCAGAAGAATTAATAAGGATTGAAGATAGCGAAGACAGAGATAGGTGGAAAAATGTGGTTGAGGCAGCGATGGTCCTAAATGGACTGTAAAAGCTTGAAGATATAGATATTTCCTTTATTATATATTTACGCATGGTTTATAAAAATATCTACCCAAATAATTTAAATTTCTAAAAATAAAAGTTTTTCGTCATTTAATTTCTAAACAAAATTATTGTATATGTATTGGAGTAGCCAAGAAGTTGGTTAAACGTTGAATCCCTCTTGTTCCGTCGACCCACCAAACCAAAATGTGATATTTTCTTCTAACGCAATTAATACTATTTAAATTTGGCTGAAGGTATTCAAAATTCGAGAAGTATAGTTCGTAACAGCACATTACAAATAAGTGATTCTAAGTAAATACTTGAGAGCAGTGCCGGATTAAGGGCCGATGCCGCCCTGGAGCAAACAATGTTTGCCTCCCTCCACCTCAAAGAAATAAAGTTTAAGTGAAATCAAAAAAAAAAAATCCTGATTTCTATGTATAAATTAAAAAAATAAAATACTATTATAAAATATAGGTTAGATATAATAATTAATCTACATAAACCAGTGGTGTACCCAAGATTCATTTAACGGGGGTGTTTTAAAATTTAATAGACTTATGGTAAGTGGGGGACACTCCCCCTTGCCGTACTACATTAATGAATACCATGTATTTATATAAATTATTATATAAATGAAAACGATTATATTAAGACAGTATATGTAAAATCTACAAGTTGTATACAACGTTTCTTCAAATTACGCTGTAAGTTTGCAATCTGGTGAAATACCATAAAATACGATCGAGGGAGGGGGGGGTGTTCTAACACCCATAACACTCCCCTAAATACGCCCCTGACTTAAACTAAAAATTACAAATAGTTATATATTTAATGTCACAGAATTGTTTTGCAAAGAATTTTTTTAAACTAATGGAAAATATTGACAAAATACAATTATATTATTAATAAATTGGTTCTAAATATACAGATAATAATTAAAGTAATTTTTAATATTAACGGCAATTAAAAAAAAAAATACAACCATATAACTATGTATATATTATATATTATTATTTTTTTTTTATGAATTTAATATTTACAAGTTTTTATGTTAATTCTTCTCACTTCATTTCCTCAGCCAAATTAGATTCTGTGCATAAAATTGATAAATTGGACATTGTTTCTTGTATTAAGGACGATCTTAAATAATTTTTTTGAGGCTATTTTATTTATGCCGCCCCACTAAATTTGTCGCCCTGAAGCAAATGCTCTTTTTGCTCCTAGGTTAATCAGGCTCTGCTTGAGAACACATCATGTAGTTGATAAACATAAATCTCAATGTGAAACGATAATCAATGACATTTTTGTTTGCTTTGCACCGCTAACATCCAAAGACAATGTACAACTATGAAATCACCACAGGACTTGACTGTTTTTTATAATATTTATAGATAGGTATAAATATGAATGAACCAAATTATAATAGTTTTACCAGTGTTATCCAAAAAATTACACGTTTAAAGAAGGAAGAAAATAAAATGATCGATTGAAATCTTCCAAAACTATTATCTATAATAATTGCAATATATTAGAGCAAAAATATGAGAAAATGGTCACACCAATAAGGGAAGCTCGTAAGAACTCGAGGTTTTCTGAACGAAGAGACTCAAAAATTGAACTGTGTATCAGTCATTACACGTCTTTCCTTTGCGATAGAAATTAATAACCAGTAATAAATAAATTTTATAAGATAAGTTTTAAAATATACATATAATAAATATATAGAATTATAATTACTGTCTCAAATACCTTTTAATGTCCTTATAGTTAATACCCGTGTAACTAAAACATTCTACACAAAAACCTACAGCCAAAATTACAATATTGTTGCTCCGATTAATATAATTCTAACTACAAGCAATTCATTAAAAAACATTTTGATTTCTTTCAATGACAGTCCAATCAAATATTAAAGTGTATATTCTTATTATAATGAATTAACTATTATGTAATTGATAAATATGTTATCATTTAATTTATATTTTCTATACTGCGCTCATTATAAGGGCGTTTATAATCAATAAATATAAACATATACTTATATATATATATATATATATATATTCAAAACAAATAATTGTTGAACATCATTCAAATGAAAATGAGTATTCCACACGCACTCAAATTATATCAGCTGCTTTACAACACTTGTTTATAATAGTATTAATAACTTTAAAGAAAACGTGATGCTATGAAAATAAATGTAATTGTTATCAATTATCAAATTGCAGCATATAAAATTATCGTTTATAAACTTATTTTAACATATCTTATCTAAGACCGGATTAAGCACCTATGGATCCCGGGGATAAGATTTTATATGGGCCCTTTTGACAAAACGCTCGTTACGCTCGCAGAACGATACTATTAGAATTAAAAGAAAACATTAGACAGAAAATTAAAGCTATCGATGTACATATCCTTCAAAGAGTTATGGACAGTACGAAAAAACGCATAGCCGACTGTATACAAAATGGAGGCGGCCACTTAAGTATTGTAATTTAAATAACTCGAGAGAGCTCCGGGGCTGCCACCCCGGCTAGACCCCCTTTAATACGACCTTGATCTTATCTATACGTATATAAAATGAGTCTTTAAACATAAATTACCATTTTTTGTCCATTGCCGTGCTTGAGCTTGTATTCAAGCACTCGTATTTTTAAAGTGAACACATCAAATATTTTTCTTCAGTATATTCTAGGTTTTATTATTTTTGATTTCAAATATAATTAATGATACAGTTTCTAAAAAAAAAATGCATGATTTTCGAAAAAATAGTTAATTGTTTATAAATAATAAATATTTAAAATTATATTATAATTATTAAAGAATACTTGAAAATACACTTAACTCAACATTTTAAAATTACATTTACATTGGTTTTCTAAACTGAAATGATTTTAAATAATTAACTAATAGGTTAATAAGTCGATATAACAACAAAATGTTTTTTTTTTTTTGTCTAATTTACATATGAAATTAAAAATCGGAGATTATTACTAAAACGTTATGAAACGCTAATACTGGCCAAGACAATAAAAATAACAGCCTCATGTAAGTCACCTGATCGGGTGCATCTTTTATCAAAATAATGAAAAAATACTATAAAAATAAATAGTACAGTAATTGACCGGTATTTTATATATTTATATATATATATATATATATTTGATTTTTATTCTTTCAATATACTGAATGTTTTTAAATTTTTAAAATTTACAAGTATTATAGTTTACAATAACAATAATCATAACCATAATTTAAACGTAATGAAATATCCTCTTTTGATTATTTGATTGGTCTTCGTGAACTTCTAAGAAGGTATCTCGTAATATGCATATACTATTAGGTGGATACTAGTTGCGTCTCGCGGTAAAATGGGTCAGATTATAACAATAATTGGTCAAAACCCAAAATAAAAATTATCATTTGAAATTGATTTCTCTATATTATTCGTTTATCTACTGAATATAGATAATAAAATAGGTACTCATTATGATATCAGCGCGCTTATTACATAATTGTCCACGACATGATCGCAGTATATTTTCTTCTCGTTTGACTCTATAGTTTGCTGTCTTTAATTAGTTACATATTCAGCTGTTAAAAGTTTAATTTAAACTAAATAATTTTAATTTTTTTTTTCATCGATTCGTCGGAAGTTGACACGTATGTTTTATTATTTTGAATAATTTAGTGGCATTTTTTTAATTTTATATTTCGGCTATTTAAATCTATATTATGGAATTTTATAGTAGTATACTTTAGGTGCTACAATATATATTTTTAGTCTGACCTACTCTTGTTTTTAAAACTATTTGAAATTATTTTTAATTTAATAATTCAATAAGTGATAAAAATTGTTTTTGCCTATAGTTGCCTATTTATGCATTTTTTTATGCATTTTTTAAGTTTTAGTATACGTTTTGTAGGTATATCTGAATTATGGAAACTCATCACGATCTTTTTGAAATTATGCAAACAATTAAAGGCGACAGTAGTTTGAAAATTCAATACGTGCAAAATAACTTAAATAAGATGTTTGATTGTGAAAAATATTCTAATAAAATCTTGGATTCTATTAAAAAAATCCTTATATCGTGTAAGCAGCGAAATTTTTAAACGACGGAAAAAAAGTAATAAGACTAAAGTAATTTTTTATGAAAGTAATCTTGAATGGCTAAGTAAACCAATTTATGAATAACCAAAAAATACTACTACTAACCCTGATGAATTACCTTCTATATCCAAAGAGGGTCGTCCAAAAATAGCAAAAATTATCTAGTGAACGATAAAAAACGTAGAAGTACGGAAGTTATTCGAAGACATACTTCTAAATCTCAATTGACATATACTACGTCTATGACTTTACAATCGTTGGGAGAAGTAAATGCTGCAAAGTTATTGAATGAATCTACTAATACTATTCCTACAAGGGCATCTAAAATAAAAAAATGTTGGGAAAAAAAAATAAAAAAATGTCTGCCACTCGAATGAACGAAGATAAAGCATTGTCATTACTAGTAAATGCTAAATTACTAAACATCAGTATCAACGTATTAGATTAAATGCTAAAGAAAACAATTCAGATATATACCCACCTTACAACTTAATATGAAAAGCAAAAACACGGTGCTATCCTCCAAAAGAAGCGTTTAAAAAAATTGAATCTCTTGCTGAAATTTATCTGCAAGAATTCCTTGATCACACCCATTATTGAAGACGACCCAATGGACAACACAACTGAGCAAATTTCGGGAAAAACCAATCAAACTTCTAAGCCACCTCCTATCTTTATACAAGCGCAATTAAATTTCAACAATTTCTGCATTAAAATAAAAGAATTAATTGACTCCTCTGGATTCGATTGTAAAAGTTCTACAAAAGATCTTAAATTACAAACATATAGTTCTGACTCGTATAGAACAGTGATCAAATATCTTAAGGAAAATAACGTTTCTTTTCACTCGTTTCAATCAAAAGAATTAAAACCTTATCGTGCAGTAATTAGAAACTTACATCCTACTACCGATATCTCTGCTATTAAAGATGAACTATTATTCAACGGATTCTACACCAGAAATATAATGCCTGTTACTCATAAGCTAACTAAGACTCCCTTACCAATCTTCTTTGTTGATCTAGAACCAGGACCAACCAACTCCGACATTTTTAAAATCACAGCACTATGTTACACGAAAGTCAAATTTGAACCTGCTCACCCAAAAAAAGATATTCCACAATGCCATCGTTGCCAGACATACGGTCACACCCGCAAATATTGCAATCACGCTCCTCGTTGTGTTAAATGTGGCTTAGAACATGAATCAATAGATTGCACTAAGGACCGGAGCACCCCTGCTAATAGTGCATTATGCAACGGTAGTCACCCGACTAACTATAAAAGGTGCAAAACTCACATTGACTTGAAAAAAAAATTAGCACAATCTAAAAACAACACCAGGAACAATAACCAACAAACCTCAAAAGGTATTAACCAAGATCTTCATCGTCCAACATACTCACAGAGTTTTCCTCCACTGAATAAAGAATCTTCTCCTCAACCCCAAACTAACAACCCAAATCAAAACCAAGACCTCACAACTCAACTGTCTTTATTTATAAATGATCTAAAAGCGCTAATCAATCCACTTGTGTCACTACTTACCACTGTCATAGAAAAACTCATTAAAAATGTCAACTAACAACATAAAACCACTTACCATATTCTTATGGAATGCCAACGGTATCCCCCTACACCTGAATGAACTCAAAATCGTACTCAATGAAAAAAAAAATCGAAATCGCACTTATTTCTGAAACTCATCTTACAAAATCTTCTATACTCAAAATATACGGATATGAAATAATTAGAGCAGATCACCCAGACGGAACAGCGCATGGTGAAGCTGCACTTATAATCTCAAACCGAATTGAACACTCCCCCCCTGCCACCACATAGGAGCATCAATATCCAATCAGCTAGTACAACCTTAAAAATAAACTCGGTACCTATATCTATAGCATCCTGTTACTTCCCCCCAGGAATACCATTTCCTATACCTGAACTCATCATTCTTCTTCAATCTCTCAGTCATAGTTATATTATAGGCGCGGATTTCAATGCTAAACACCAAACCTGGAGCAATTCCACCAACACCCGGGGCCGCGCGCTACACAACCTCGTTACACAAAAACATCTCAAACTATTATCAAGCACCACTCCGACTTATTGGCCAACTCATGCTAATCATCATCCAGACACCATTGATTTCTTCATCTCTAACATGCCAAATCGTTTTATTACACACGTTACAAATCTAAACGATCCAGCGTCTGATCATACCCCAGTTCTTCTTCACATAGGAGCACAACCCCTATTGAAACAAAATCGACCAACCATCACTCCTGGAATCACAAACTGGAACACATTCAGAAATATTCTTTCAAAAAAAACTATACTTAATATTAAGTTAAAATCGTCAGCTGATATTGACAGCGCAATCAATTTACTTACCAACAATATACAAAATGCAGCTAAAGACTCTTCAACCCAGAGACCAAGCAAGAACCCAACTAACAATTTAACCCCAGTGCTAAGGCAATTATTAGCTGAGAAACGTCGAGCAAGGTCTACCTGGCAGCGAACCCACTACCCAGATGACAAAACAAGATACAACATGCTTTCAAACAAACTTAAATCACTGCTAAAAATACACAAAAATGACTCATATAAAAACTATCTACAAAATCTATCACTAAAAAACGGCTCTCTCTGGCGCAAAACTAAATCAATTCTTCGACTAAAGGAAGCTACGCCATTTTATTAAAAATGAAATCTAAAACACTTAACAGTTAAAACACTAATAACACTGTACCTACTTACAATTATCACGTATGAAAACTGAAAGCAGACTAACAACAGATCGATGCATGACGTCGTATTTTGTGTAGCGCATATAAAATTATAACAAACAATATCATACAAGATAAATATTAAACCCATATATAACTTATTCCACCTGCACACCGTGCCTTGAAAAACGAGACGCTGCAACGCATCGTCTCATAATATTAATTTTTATATCTGTATTTGGATGTTAATAGAATTAACCACTACATCACAACGGACGACAGCTCGCGTGCACGGTCCACAACTAATCTATTTTAAGAATACTAATACGGTATGGCACAAAAGTAAAACTATGATAAATATTGAAGTATATATTATTTAAAAATAAATAAAATATAATAACGCCAAATTATGTATCCATGGATAAGTGGGTAGACATTGTCTCATTGTCTCCTATGACGCTTCGCCACTGCAAGTCAAGATATTATTCTCTGGAAGTCCGACGCTTTATTATTGTATAGAATGCTAATAAAAACTATATAGTATGTTTAATATACAACTTTTAACATTATCCAATATTGACTGATTAAAGTTAACATTATCCGGATAATGTTAATAATTCCTGCTTATAAACGAAAAATTACACATTAGCCATAACAGATGGCTAATGTCGACTTTAGCCGGATAATGTCAACATTATACAAATTTTAACATTACCCGTACCTAACATATATATACAGTCAATAGTTATTAATATTTCCTATTTTTAGGGCATTTAAATATTTAAAATTGAAAAATATACGATTAGAAAATGAAATGGAAATAATCATCTGAAATCGAAGTTGAGAATTACAATATTGTATACAATGACGAAAGAAAAAAATAATAGTAGAAGAAATTATTAAGAAATTACTAACTCTTTTTGGTTTTGTTAATTCTGATTGACTATTTATAATAAACATTTTGTTTAATATCTAATTGTGTTTAAATCAGTGATGGGAATATTCGAGTATTCGAATATTTGAATATTCGACCATTTGAACATCAGTATTTGATACAATACGTACCTAAAAAAAATTATTTTTGTAGGTTTTCGCGCAACACTAAACGTTAATAATAGGTTGAATACTGATATTCGAATATACATTATATCTCTAGTTTAAATCGAATTTACTTAGCAGTAGACGCTTAGTTTTTAATCGAGATATTTACATAACACAAATAATGATTTTAACTATAATTGGTAACTAATCGTGTACCTTTGGAACAATCAAAACTTTGTATGAATGTACTGATACATTTAATGTTCAATGTATTTATCTTATCACTAACACTTATTTTATACGTACTTAGCATATAAAATTAGCACGGAGTCGTAAGCTAGGTGAGAATACTACTATTAGGAAGGTTGGTCGTGATCACTACCTGGTGTGAACTGGTAATCATAGTAGTAGAAGTCGTCAACGACCAAAAATAGATCGGTCGTGATTACTCCGGCATGTTGCAGTGAACACGACCCGTTTAGTCAAAAATCATTTTATTTTTATATAATAAAAACATTTACTACGTCAGCGTAATGTCAGTGTACAAAATTAATACAAAACAAACAATTCAATTTGTTGATTTGTATTGCGATGCGTAATTCTTGTGGAAAATAAATTCTGAAGTGTACAAAGACACAGATACAAGAGATGGAGCGTTAAAAAAAAATATATGATTAAATGGGTATCGATGGTTTTGGTATTCATGAAATAGTTCGAAAGATTAAAAATATTATATCAGTTTATTATCAAGAATTGAAAAAAAATAAATAACTAAAAAATCAGAAGCATCTGCAATTGATATGTGTGAACTGGGGTTCATAAATTATCCGTCGTGCAATTCAAGCAGTCGTGAGACATGCACAGAATCAGTAGTATTCTCGCCCAGTTTACGACTCCATATGAACCCGGCTTTATTATTAATTGCTTATTAATATATTATACGTATGGCAAAGTATACTAATTATATAAATAGACATTTTCCATCCAAACTTCTGAAATAATTTTATTTTCTGTTCTTATTATTTCTATCCAACTAGGTTTTCCAAACTACAGCACACAGTCACGTATCATGATGTACGCAGAAGGCGCGTGATATTATAGGTGTATATCTAGTCTGTACTATACATATATTCAGTGGCGTAAATTTCCAACTTGTTTTAAAAATGATCACTAACAAATTAATACAATTTTTCAGCTAATATAGAATTAGAAATTCTAACATCTATTTGGAAAAGAAATTCTAACATATAAAAAATACATAAAAATCAAATCACATAATTTTAAACAAACTAAAGAATATGAGTATAGTATTGTTTACAATTTAATACAGGCATCTAAGTTAAACAATGAATAATTCAAGTTTAAGCTATTTAAACTGAAAATAATGGTTTTTACTACATGTTCACATTTCCCATAGATTGTTCGAGTAAAATATACATAATTAACTATTATATTATTATTATTATTATAATATTGAATAATAGTATAACAATTATTATAAACTATAAAAATATTTTGGTACTATACAAAATAAATACACAAGGAATTTATTTTAAAACAATAATAATATTTAGGTACATTTCAAAACTTCTGATTTAAATTCAAATAAATTCATAATTATCAAGTTTATGGTATGGCATGAAAAAAACAAAATTGATCCTAAATATAAAATTAGTTTCATACTTTTTTTTTTCATTTTGATAAATTTCTTAATCAAGATAATTAATCAATATATTATTATATCAAAAAATAACAATGAAATAGGTACCCTTACTAATGTAGTATTTTTTTTTTTAGAGTTTGTAAGCAACAATTTTTAACAGTTAAACAAGAAAGTGATGTGTAATAACTGTGGCAAGAATATTAATCTCTCAACTAAATTTATCATTTCAAACATTTATAATGTTTAATTTACATAATAAAATTTGATTTTAATGAAATAAAATGGAAGACATTTTTATGGATAAAATATAAGTTTACTAGATTAAAAAAAAAAAATAGAAAATTGATCATTTTTTGCCATGAAATATGTAATAATTAATTGACACCCAACAATAAAATATATTTCTTATAATTAAATTAATTATTACCACTTACATAAAATATGATGTAAATTTTTTTTCTACTAGTAAATAATGAAAGGTACATTTAAATTATTAATGGTAAAAATAAAGAAAATATAAATCAATCCTTATTGCCAAAAATTACCAAAACATTGTGAAAATGTTTTATATTTTATTCTTTATTTTAGAATAAAATGAAATAAATATAGATAGTAAAATTCAAAATGTTCCAGTAAAATAACTGCTGAATAGTTCATAGTTTATAAACTAAATGAATAAAGTAGGTATAATGGAAATGTAAAAGAGGAATCTTCTTAAAGCAATACATTTTTTATATAGTTAATAAATAATTTTGTTTGCTCATGGTTGGTATACACCAAAAAACGCTTTGCACCTGGGACATGTATGTTTGTAGTTCATAAAGCTGTCCATGCAAAATGGCAAATAAGAACAAGCACACATCCTGAAAAACAAAAGATATAATGAATATTTTTTTTCAAATTTATTTAACATTTTATTTTATTTTTTATCATACCCAAAAATACACATCAACATGCAACATATATATGCTTTACTAGATGTAGTTTCTTCCACAGTCGACATCACCAATGATTTACATGATGGGCATGTTACATTTACTGAACGTTGACCTAATGGTGGAACTGAAATAATATAATATTATAATATTATAATATATATATATATATATATATATATATATATATATATATATATCACAAAAATATCCAAAAACATTTAAAATGTTTATTCAATTATTTAATGAATAAAATAATAGACATACAATTATAACGAACTGATCAAACTTGATCTTTTTTTAAAATTATAGTAAATATTTTACTTAAAATTATATTATATCTGTCTCTCAAACAACCACCTAATTAATATTCAAAGAAATAAAATTAAAAGATTCAAATAATAAAGATTTTTGGTAAATGTAAACATACACCGGTGATTGTCAACATTCGTCTATTGCGGTCATGCACCTTAACATATATAAATTAAAATGAAGTAAGTAATAAGATAATATAACAGGAATTAAGTAAACGCCAGCCGACGGTAATTGAGGAACTTTCGTTGACATGTTCCGTGGACGCACTCAAACTTTAAGATAAACTAGGCAACATGTATAATATTTGCTTCACCAGTAAAAAAACAATGTATTTTATTATCAATTTCTACTTTTTTTTAAAAGTATTTAAACTAAAAGAATTAAAAGCAATAATAACTGATTATTTTGTGAATAAAATAATATATAATAATAATATAATAATAATAAAATAAAGAATAATATTTTGTTTTAAAAAATATTAGTTATGAACAAAAAATAAAAATTATTATGAAGAATTTAACATGTGAATAAATAAATTACTCTAATAAATTAATTAAATTAATTGTGAATAATATTCACAGTAATATAAAGCCCAGTGGGGCGTAATGCGTTTAGCCGAATTTTTAAAAATTACAATGTGTTTGGGCAATTTAGCATAATGCGTTTGGGCGAGTGATTTTAAAACATTGTAATGCATTTGGGCGACCTTATTTTTAATATCCTGGGATGCTAAAATACTTATTATTCTATTTTCAATGTTAAAATTCACTAAAAATATAATTTTAAATTGAAATCCATCATTTATTTTGTTTTGTATTAAAAATATAATCAATTTTAAGATCCATAATATTAACTAACACTATAATACAAGGGCGTACCCAAGGGGGAATTCAGGTCCTGACCCCCCATTGAAATTTCTACTTACTCACGATTTAATATTAAATAGTATAATAGTATATAGTGTATTTTAATTTCCTATTATCTTCAATATACAAAGTTTATAGATTATATAATATACCTATAATGTATAAACCAGAAGCAGCCAAACTTTTTTCGGCCACAATCTACTAAAAATATACTTCACCTTTGAAGATCGACTTTCTTGGAAAATTTTTTTATAAATCATAATAAAAGATAAAAACTATACACATAAAACTTATCAACAATTTTTTCATAACCACCACGATTAATTTTCGTGCACGTGGCCCAAAAATAAATTCTCACATGTTCGACTCTGAAATCGTCTGCGATTGACCATTTGGCCGCCCCTGGTATAAAACCATACTATAGTATACTAACAGTAATTTTTTGGTATTGAGTTAAACTATAGTTATAATTAGTGAACAGATAAAAATAAAAATTTTGCCCCCCTCCCTATAAAAAATTCCTGGGTACGCTTCTGCTATAATACAACTTCACTTTTCCATATTCAAACAAACTGATAATTAAAAATATTATAGTTACCTATAATAGTAATAAGACTGTACCATCATATTTAGGTTGATATAAAATTCCCTATATAATAATATTTTTATCATAATCTTTACAATTTTATCTTTGTCTCGCTCAAACACATAAAAAAACTCGCCCAAACGCATTACTTTTATTATACGGGTAAAAAGGCATTTCATCCAAACGCAGACCGCCCAGCCCAATGTGCAAGTACATAACATGTTGAGTTCTAAACCAGTTAGATTAGCTCCTTATCTATAACATTATAATTTATGACTTTTTTTTGACATTTTTGATAGCAAATACCATAATAATAATAAATATGAAACACATAAATTTCAATTTTCAATAAGGTTCAAATTTTAAGTTATCTTTGAGCCATTTGAGATAAACACCATTATGTGAATATTTTTTTATTAATTATAATGAATGAATAATGAATAATCAAATAATGATTAAAAAAAAATTAGAATAATTCGTAGAATAATAAATAAAGACTAGTTTTTTATTCAAATAATTAATCGAATACAATTTTATTTGACCAATGTCCAACTATGATAGACAATTACAGTAATAATAATAAAACAGTACCTAGTTAAATATCAAAACATTAAATTTAAAAACAAATTATATAAATAAACACTTACAGGCAGCAAGGCACAATCATAGGGTTCAGTTTTGTTTTTTTATTTTTATATTTTTTCTACTTTGATCGAACTGATTTCGCATGATTGTGAAGATTTATATTTTTCAATATGTTTTTAGTATTACCTTAGGTATATGTAGAAATTTTATACAAGTCAATTGATAAAACAATTACAAACATTTTTATTACACTAAAAATTCAATAAATATTATAATATGAAGATATTGCAACAACTCAAGGACTATCCAAAATTTAAATGGTATAGTTTTTAAATCATTTGCAAATTTTTTAAGACCAGATATCTATATTTGAACACATATTAGTATACAATTCTGATTAAATGTTTTAGAATTAACATTCATTCAATCACTGTGTATCATAGATAATTCAATGATTTTGGTTATATAAATGATGGTATGACGAAACAATATTATACATTTTTTTAAATTCTAACCAAATAGGTAATGGTGTAGAGGCAAATTACATTTTGAAAACACAATTTCATTAAAAAATAATATCCTAATATCCCTATAATCAGATGATTTTTGGTCTAAAAACTGAGTGCAATTTTTCATTGATAAATTTACATTTCCTCGCACTAATAATTTATTCAACTAATGATTAAAAATTTGAGTGTTCTCCAATTCAAACTGTTAGATATTATATTTTTGATACTAGATTTAACAGAATTTGCTCGATTTTTGAAGATATACAATGGACAAACGTGTGGAAGCCCGTACAAAAACATGCTATGAATATCTGACAATATGTAAATCGTAACCAAGATATGGACATTCACCTTAATGGGAGTGTTGTAAGCGCAAAATGCTTATTATGTTATTATTATTATTAACAGTATTAGTATTAATTACATGGTGGATTAACTAATATTGGATGGGCATTTCTTTACATACTAGGTCTACAGTCACAACCAACAGTGTCAAGGAGTCAGTCATATTATAGCTGAACAACCAAACAAACAATATATGTAAACTTAATTTTCATTACACGACTCGAAAACAAACAAACATTATTATATTTTATAACCGAACTCTTGCGTTACTGTTTCACTTGTATGTAACCACAATTTCCTGGTCCGTTTTTCCCGAAAGTGGGAATTCATATACGTTACGCGGTGTCGACGTACTCAACCGTATCAACCTACAACAGGAGTGAGGGAAGCTACGTTGATTTTAGACCTGTTGCTCAACCCCGTGACATCACGATCAGATCATAATATCACTGGATGTAAGGGCATGCACGCCCGGTTACACTTACTAGGAGGCGTCGCTTGGACGACAATGACTTGAGCGGGCTGTTGTTGATTAGGCTGTTGAGCGTACTGCGGCGGCGGCGGCTGATACTGAGGGACACTGCCGTTGTACATTGGAGGTCCGTTAATGGATTCCGAGTAAGACGGCGGGGCTGTCGGCGCCAGCCCAGCGTTTTTGTCCATCTGAGGGTACATGGGGTCCGCAAAAGACGACTGAACGGACGTCGTAGTGCGAAGACGAAGACGGGACGACTCGCGGCTATAAACCTTTGGTCACAGGAACCGCGGTGGAAAACAGAAAACCAACGAAAACAACGACGACACGGACAACGGAACAGCTGCTGATGTGACTGGGTAACGACTGACGGTGAAGGGGTCGGAAGAGTTGTTATGACACAATATTATCACAATAATCGCGCGCGTATGTGAGTGTTTACCTTACGTGCGTGCGCATGAATCATAATATTTTTCGTACGCGCGCGAATGATTCATCAATCGATTACGTGCGATAACGCTTGTTGCGGTTGATGACGGTGCTGATGGCGTACACGGTCAATGGGCGCGGACGTTGCCGTCGTTTCGAGGTTATGTCCGTAAGTTACGAATACATTTCACGCACGTTGCACGCTCGATGGTTGAGAGTATCGTACATATGTATATCTGTTTTTCGCGCAACTCGTTTACCGATCTGTTGTATTTATGATCAATGATAATGCCCATTACTTTTTTTGTATCTCTATATTTTTCACAAACAAGATTTGTACATTACAATCTTTCAAATATTATTTTATAGCTCAGTAAGTGTTTTAACACAAATTGCTACTGTTGTAGACTGGTCGAATAAAATGGAACTGATCAAAAACATCGAAACATATCCCGGGTTTTGCACCAAGTGCGGTTCAATACTACCGGCATTGAACATGGAAGAATTTGTGAAATGTTATTCTTGTAAAACTGTTTTTGGACCAGAAAGTAAGTATACAAGTAGTACCTACTAAACTATCTAGTTATTAAAAAAATATATTAATTACCATAGTTTATTTCAGTTCAATTTCAGATAAAACTTATTATCTACAACCAAGATAAGATTATGACCAAAGCAGCGACAAATTACTGTTTTTATTCATAAAAGAATTGCCAAGAAATAATTATCTACCTAGTGCTTAAATGTATGCAATGTTTATGAACCCTATCTGTTTGTACGCATGATCAATTGTCTTATCTTGGTTGTATTATGATTATATACTTAAAACAAAGAGCATATTTGTTGCCACTTGAATTAAAGCTATTTATTTTTAAGAAATAATTAAACTATCATGGCTATAGAAAACAGTAAACTACTAAATAACAATTTCATACTTAATTTCTGAAGGGTTGGAGGTGGACATTATTGTGGAGATTATTTTTTTATATTCAATACTATTTCACTTACTTAACTTCTTATTAAATTTATAAAATATTTCGATTACAATATTTCTGTATTGTTTGGTTACTGATGATTTTATAATTGTTTTCTCCTATAACTACACTTTTTAAATATACATTAATTATCAGTCTGTATCAAGTAGCTACTAACATGATATAAATAACTAAAAATGTTTATAAATTATGAACTTAAATTTATTTTTATTTAAAATGTATAACTTATAGCATATATATGGTATTTTATTATTTTAAAATAACATTTTAGTGTATGGTATAATCACTGTTTAATATCTCTTTTTTTTATATATACTATACTATTACATTTTTGAGTATTTTGTTTCGTTGAATAATTAATTCCCAATAAATATTACTAGTGTAAATTGATATGTAATTTAGCTTTAAAAAATTTAGCATGTACAAAAAAATGAAATAGTATTTTAGGAAAATATATATTGTACTTTATGATTCATATAATTTTTATTTTTAAATGTAATAATAATAATAATTTTTTTCTTTTAGTTTATGGGAATTCAGAGTCTACATATGAAATTATTTTGAACTCTGTAGAAGATATTGATAATGTTGTTAAAACTGAGCATAATAAAGGTGAAATTGAGGACGGTCCAATTGCTGAAAGAAGGTGTAATGCTTGTGGTCATAACCAGATGTCCTATGCAGCTGTACAACTAAGGTCAGCTGATGAAGGACAAACTGTATTTTATACCTGCCTTAAATGCAAGTAAGAGCTTCGTTCATCTCTAATTAAAATATATTTTATATATAATTATTATTTAACATAATATTTTTTTTTTCAGATTCAAAGATGCAGAAAACTCTTGACATAATTTCAAATATTTGGAATCTATTTTTGTACAAAACCATTCAGTTGAATAAAATTGTTTATGTTTTTATAAAAGTTTTTGATTTATATTGTACAATTTTATAAATTATAAAAGTAAATTTACTAAAAAAAATTAGGTTGTTAAATACCCGTTTCATTCATAATTAAAGCTATTGTGTACAATATAATAAAATGTAATTGTGAGGGTCTGAGTATTACACAAATTTAAATATTGACTAATTGTTTTGGCCTAGGCCCTAACTATATCGTATTACAGTTAAATATAATTAATATAAAATTAAACAATCGTAATTATCAAGTAAATTTTCAAGATCTCACAATATTTATAATCTGAATAACAATATTAAATTCAAAACATCAACTCAAAAAAACAATTTTTCCATTTAACTCAAATCATCCCTTATCATAAAAAAAACTTACCTTAATCTCAACATTATTTAAATTTACCTGAAATCCTATTTATTTTTAATTGAGTATTAAAATAATTAAAAATTATATTCAACATAGCAATAAACAACAACTCAGATACTATCAACAAAACGTATAAAAAAGTAAAGATAAAACTTTTAACAAAACAACATTTATATGTCATACACTAAAAATGATTCCAATTACTATGAATTAATTTATAATAGTTAATTGACATATAAATTTGGAAAATAGTGTATTAAAATAACAATAATCTAAAAATTGTCTTTGAAATGTTTAATAATTTAGTAAAAATCATTAACAAAATTTTCAATAACAAAATTCCAATAGATATAAAATAAAAATCACTGGTTGTTTGATGTTGGTAATTGGTGTAATTGTATTAAGTTCTATGTAGATAAAACTGATACAAACTTTAAAACAAGACAAAAAAAACATATTGCTGAAAGCAAACTTTAAAAAAACACATTCAAAACCAAATGACAACAAACATGTATAACAAAATAAGTGCAATAAAATAATAAAAAAATTAACAAATGGTTAATACTCATAAATAATAAACAAATACTTATACATAGAATAAGAAATAAATAGAATCTTAGTCTGAAGTATTACATTTGTGAAGTACAACCGGTTTTGAATTAAAAATTCATTATCAGGTTACATAATCATCGAAATTAATAAATTGCGACAATATATGAAAAATAAAGGAAAGAACACATACATGATATACATACATATATATGTAATGTGATTTTATTTTATTTTATTCAGTCGCAATTTTATTTACTTTGTATATACCTGATTTCTTATTTAACCCCAGTCATACTTTACAAATATAATAATATTCCAGGCTAAACTTTTATTTATTTATTTCAATATAGATATATCTCATTGTTCACAGCAAATTAATACTGTCCTTGATAATCTTCTCATACACAATGTCAAACTAAATTATTTTAAACAAACATATTTTATAAATAATATAATTAACTATATCCTAATTCCTAAATTATATCAACTCCTTTCTGTTTTTCATCATAAACTATCATCAACAATTTTCTATCATTTGTATTACTTTTTGTTGTATTAGGAGATTTTACATGTTTATTTTTAATTTTTATTACCAACATTCTACTGGTGACAATCGATCTATTGATACATGAAATTAATATTTAAATGTTATGACGCTTGTTCAGGCCTCAATACATTTTGTTTATATTTTAATATCAAATAATAGCTTTTATTATAAAAATAAGTTTATTTTTTATTCAAGTTCTTAATTTATTTTGAAACATTGTAGAATATTATAAAACAGCTATTGTTCAATAAATATTGTCTTTTGATCCTACATTATAGCTGTTCTCAAAATTCTCAATTTGATACATTCATTTATGTAATTAAGATCACTATCAATTCCAGATTTGTATATCAGAGTAGATATGTATTTAATAAATTAAATGTATCAATTACTAACAATAGAATCAATATTTTGATCTTTCTAGCTTTTCACTTAACTAAAAGAATTCCTAAATGTCAATTCATAAATACTTAGCATACCTGCAATTTACACTTCAATAATTAAGGATTGATAGAGAAAAAAAACAAAGTTATTATATACAAAAATTATTCTGTATAATAATTATTCCATATTCATTACATATAACAACATACAATATTTCAAGCTTACACACAGCATACACATAGTGGTGGGTGCAAATATTTAAAGAAGTTTATGAACCTATATTCAAATTAAATTGCTATACAATAGATTTAATTCAGAATAAATTTGAATACAAAAAAAAAAAAAAATAGACAAATCAGTCTCAAAATAATATAACAGTAAAAATATAGGAAATGGTTGTTCTTTCAAAGTTGATTAATTTTTAATGAGTATAAATTTAATCAACTTCCTCCATGCGTGATGAATCTTCTACATCATCTGTCTCTATGGGAGTTGCAGTATCTGAATCAGCAGATTTTTCTTCTGATACAGGCAAATCTTCATCAATACCCAAGCCTAATTTAATCATTCTGTGGATTCTAGAAGCATGAACTTGCGGGTCTTCAAGTCCAAAACCAGAAGATAACAAACTTGTTTCAAACAACAACATAACCAAGTCTCGGACAGCTTTGTCATTGGAATCAGCATCTGCCTTCTGTCTTAATGTTTCAATAATTGGATGATCAGGGTTGATTTCCAAGTGTTTCTTTGCAGACATGTAACCCATAGTGGAAGAATCTCTTAGTGCTTGAGCTTTCATGATACGTTCCATGTTGGCAGTCCAACCATATTGAGATGTTACAATACAACAAGGAGATTCAACCAACCTGTTACTTATAACAACTTTTTCAACTTTCTTGTCCAAAATATCCTTGACAACTTTACACAATTTTTCAAATTTAGCTTGGTCTTCTTCACGCTTCTTCTTTTCTTCATCAGTTTCAGGCAGGTCTAATCCTTCCTTGGTAACAGATACCAAGTTCTTGCCATCATATTCTTTCATCTGTTGTACAACATATTCATCAATGGGCTCAGTCATGTAAACAACCTCAAAACCACGCTTCTTAACACGTTCCACAAATGAAGAGTTAGACACGTGTTCACGACTTTCACCAGTAATATAGTATATGTGAGTTTGATTTGGCTTCATACGTGCAACATAATCCTTAAAAGAGCATGCTTCATCACCACTAGCAGAGGTATGGAATCTCAACAAGTCAGCAAGTTTCTTTCTGTTTTGTGTATCTTCATGAATTCCAAGTTTCAAGTTCTTGCTGAATTGTTCATATAACTTTTTGTAGTTGTCCTTATCTTCAGCCAACTCTTCGAAAAGTTCTAAACATTTCTTGACCAAATTTTTCCTAATGACTTTCAAAATCTTGTTTTGTTGGAGCATTTCACGAGATATGTTCAAAGGTAAATCTTCACTATCAACAACACCCTTAATGAAGTTCAAGTATTCTGGCATGAGGTCTTCACAGTTATCCATAATGAATACACGACGAACATATAACTTAATGTTGTTCTTCTTCTTCTTATTCTCAAACATATCATAAGGCGCACGTTTGGGAATGAATAACAGTGCTCTAAATTCAAGTTGACCTTCAACTGAGAAATGCTTAACAGCTAAATGATCTTCCCAGTCGTTGGTCAGCGATTTGTAGAATTCACCATATTCGTCTTGGCTGATATCATCAGGGTTACGAGTCCAGATGGGTTTTGTCTTATTTAAAACTTCTTCATCCAAGTATTTTTCCTTAATGGTTTTCTTTTTCTTTTTGTCTTTATCTTCATCTTTTTTGTCTTCGTCTTCATCTTCACCAACATCTTCAATCTTGGGCTTCTTATCTTCTTCTTTTTCACCTTCACCATCTTCCTTCTTTTCTTCTTCAGCTTCATCATCACTTACTTCTTTCTCACGTTCATTTTGAACAATCAACTTAATAGGATAACCAATGAATTGAGAATGCTTCTTAATGATACCAGTGATTTTTTCTTGTTGAAGGAATTCAGCTTGGTCCTCTTTGATTTGGAGGATTATTTTGGTACCACGGCCTAATGGTTCACCAGGATCAGTACGGATTGTAAATGAACCTCCAGCAGCTGACTCCCATAAGTACTGTTCATCATCGTTATGCTTAGATATAACAGTAACTTTATCAGCTACCAAGTATGCAGAGTAGAATCCAACACCAAATTGACCAATCATAGAAATATCAGCTCCAGCTTGTAAAGCTTCCATGAATGCTTTAGTACCAGACTTAGCAATGGTTCCCAGATTATTGACAAGATCAGCTTTGGTCATACCAATACCACTACAGAAAAAAAAAAAATCAATAAAATAATAGTACATTTTTTAAGAAAATTTAGCTTTAATACATACGTGTCAATAATAGTCAAAGTTTTTTCTTCTTGATTTGGAATGATTTTAATGTGGAGGTCCTTGCCAGATTCCAATTTGGAAGGATCAGTCAAAGACTCATAACGGATTTTGTCCAATGCATCAGAAGAGTTGGATACCAATTCTCTCAAAAAGATTTCTTTGTTTGAATAAAATGTATTGATGATGAGAGACATAAGCTGAGCAATTTCAGCTTGAAATGCAAAGGTCTCAACATCATCAGCTGGTGCCATGTTTACGTCTGGCATCTAAATATAGGGATGAAAATAATATACTAAACAATATAATAATAATAAAAATTTTAATTAGTTAATTAATAGGCACCTAATCTATATAAATTTAGAACTAATAAAATTTAATAAAATTATTCAATCTGATTTAGTGACTGTTATACCAGATAAAATTCTAAAGCATTAGGTTACACACAATATCCCAATTTCACATTAATTCACATCTACTTAAAATTTAAAAAAATTTTAATTGAAAGAGAAATATAAGAAATAATAAAACAAGTATAATTATTAAATAATAAAATTGTTTACTATAAATTTATAATTGTATATATAATTAAATAATAAATTATTAAAAAAATATAATACCCAAAGTTGACGAGTTCAAATATTTACAATAGATAATAATTTAAATATAAAAAAAATGCTTTAATTAAAATTGATCAACTTCAATGTACCACTACGGAAAAATTAAGCACAAATGAAATAAAACGAGTTCAGAGTGAAAAACTATGTTTAATTAAACGAATTATTTGAAAATTAAATGAAATTTGGATTTTATTAAAAAAAAAAAAAAAAACAAAATAAGATAAACTAGATAGGTAATAACTTACGGTTATTGATTAGAAGTTAGCTGGTAGATTGTAGACAACAAATTAACGCAAATCGTGAGTGTACACGCTGAGGATGATTGAACAGCAACCGCAACAGTGTTGTGCGCGCAATGTAATTGCAGAACAAACTCGAAATGACGAACTCTGGCGCGGAGCGGACGGTATTTATAACCTGTCGAGCGCCGGGCGGCCGTTTCGAGAACGTTCTACGGGTAGCGAATACGGAGCGCGTTAGTCAAAACAGACCGGGACGCGGTGCGGCCGAGCACGTGGCGCGGCAAACGGCGAACGGTGCGCGGCCGTGCTCGTAACACGGGCCGCTTGGTGCGTTGCGTCCGTGCGTTACGCACCGGTTCGGGACGCGCGAACGGTACCGCGGCCGTCGACCGATAAACGTGCACTTTGACCAACGCAGTGCCCACTTGCGTTTTCTTCCGGCGGAACAAACGCCGAGAATCTTCTAGAACATTCGACGAGACCAGCCGGACGCGTGTATACAGGGTGACGCGGTGATTGGTGTCTCTGCGTCCGATTTTTATCGTGCTTTTCTTCTATCGTTTTCCCCAAAAATGTTTACCAATCGATTTCCCTCCGTCCATACGACCTGTACCACAATCATTCGAACCGCTTTTGGAAATGTATTTCGAATAAATTTGATACGTACAACTTCCGATAGCTCTTATTTACGAACGATTTCGCGACGGACAAGACGTTAGCCGTTTCTCGGTGTTGGAAAAAGCGGTACTAAAGCGTTAAAACTTTTTCCACGCAATTTCAGAAATTGGATTACTATATCTCGATGGAGCTCGTCACATAATTATCACGGAAAATCAAGTATCGGAAAATACAAATCCGTTTGTTCTCAATGAATATAGACATTTGTGCATCACATATTTGAAATACCGAAGATTTCGAATTGATTACGTGTAAATACTTAGTCTGCAAATTAATTAATATCGTTTATAATCGAAACAAACGTGAGCAGTTTTCCACGGTTATTTATAAAACAAAAGCTTCCGTAAAAAGTAGACATTTCGGGAACGTATTATTTTTAATTTTCAATCGAATCTCTGTGGCGTATTACAAAATATTGTAGTGCATCTTTTCTGAATAATATTTATCAATATTTAGCCGAAAACGTAAATGTCTTTGACGTCGTTTAAACGAGGGAAGCAACTTTAAATTTAACCGTTTTTTTTTAACGAACTTGGACGAACAAAAGCGCAAGCCGAATACGCGAACCGCAGGGATATTTTTTCTTTCGAATTGATTCTGCTTAGGTAATATTCGACTTAAACGTATTTGAAAATCATTCCCTCGAGCATCTTTGTATAACGTTCAACAACTTAAAATTATGGTTTTTTCTGAGCACCTCACACCTCGATCCCGTTGAATTCGCTTCAAACCGCGTTCAAGTCTACGATGTAAAACAAATTATTATTTTGGTTTCTCGGGCAAAACAAAACGCAAATACACAATGTTCTAAATCGGTATCAGATCGTACCAAACACGAAGAAAGCGAA
This sequence comes from Sipha flava, assembly GCF_003268045.1. Lineage (NCBI taxonomy): Eukaryota > Metazoa > Arthropoda > Insecta > Hemiptera > Aphididae > Sipha > Sipha flava. Next base: position 380,974 of record NW_020271727.1, read on the forward strand.
ACGATCGGTTTACATGGTGATTTTATTTAAATTTTATAATCATCATTGTCGCACGAGCTCGCCGGACCGTTTCGTAATCACACAAATCCCGTTCGACTCGAAACTTTCGACATCCGTCGCACTATATAACAGGCTATTTTATCCATAGACCCGTGTGCTATTGAGGATTCGCAGTGCATGCCAACGTTTACACTACGACGTCTGTGCACCCAAGTCCGATTTAACCCTTCCGTGTCGCTCGCAAACGGGCGTCAACTCGTGCAACATGATAACTCGTCAGCGCCGTCCCGTGATGTCTTGTACGCTTTCCATACACGGTTAATTCGCGATGGAACGAATCTCTAGATGTAACGAAAATCTCGAACTTTCGACATACTGAACTTTTTCCTCGATCCCTTTGAAATTCGGTACATCGTGACTTGGACCTTAATATCATCGAACAACTTAAGGAACGCGCGTGCGATTGTTATTCTGAAGAGCGCGTTTTGTTCGAACCGTATTTTCAAAATCGAAATTTCAATAAGACATTGTTAAGATTTCGATGCTGTCATTGTGTTCCTCGAAGTACTTCAAACAGGTTCGTGTCGAACTCTTAGGTGTGCTTTTGAAATAAAAAATAAATAATTTTTTGCATTCACCTCGCGTGCACATGCTGTTCCTTATTCCTTACATTTATGTACGTAATTTAGTTTCGCTATTATGGAGACAAATTATTTTTGATTTTTTTTTTTTAACAAAACGATATCTTCTGCGAATAATCGACATCTACTTACCGATAAACATTCGTCAATCGATAACTATAAACGAAATAATCGTTTAGGTCGAATAAAAAATATCCCAAACGGCATATTATAATTATTAATAAATGCAGCAGTATAATTATAGCCTAAAAAGGCGCCACATGTCATTATAAAATAATGTAAAATATCTATTTTGGTCGTTTGATAATTAAATTAGCACTTTTTTCTAAAAATTGTTCAACCACGTGTTTGTAGATATGGACGTATATGGAGAGTGTCTTGCGTTCACTCTGTATAACCATTACCGTACGAACACAGCGGGCCGCGAGATCATGAATCGGGTATGATACCATGTGCTATTATTTTACTCCTAATTTTATTCGGGTAAATTGCTAATGTACACTACTTTACACCAAATTTACAATTAAAATTGTTTTCAATCAAATTTGAACCAGACAGGCATTTCTTGCTTCCCGCCACCTTAAACATTGCTTAACGGCGTTTCCAGGTGTCGTGTGTATTGTTGATTTATAAGATAGAAAAAAAAGGCACTTCTTGCTTGTAATTGTAACGTTATAATTTTACCGAATTAAGATTTCCATGACATATGTACAGTCAAGGATTAAAATATTATTATTAATAGAATAATTTTTTGTCAAAATACTTATATATTTTACGTATTGGTATAAATATTTTATAAAAGATAAGGTTCCCCCCAGTAATGTCGATTAATAACTGTAATAATCGCTCAAAACGAGTATCTAGTTTTTAATATTATTAAAGATAAGTCAAAGGATGATCCACGACGATTATGTACAGTAAATATGCTATAATATTTATATATACACATATTATGTGTTAAATTCTCCACATCAAACGCTAATATTCAAGCTCATAGGTACTACAAGAAGTCCTTGAATTATTTAATCATAACTATGCATCATTATAGTATTGTACAAGGTTTTGATGTTAAATCATATTAATAGTGCAAGTATACCCAATTAGCAAAATGCCATATCGGTTTTTTCCATTGTCCAATACTGTATTATTGTGTAACAATTGTGTTCGTATTTAGAATAGGGTTGCCATACGTCCCGGAAAACCGGCATTGTCACCGGTTTTGGAATTCGCGTCCCGATATCCCGAAAAAATGGTTTTGGGACGTCTATATGTCCCGGCTTAAACGTTTAAAGGAATTTTAGTATTGTTTAATTTTCAATTTCGACCATTTTATCTCAAAATACATTTTTAATCGTAATCGATTAACAATATATAATAATTTACACTTATATAATATTTTACAAATTTTTTTTTAAATATTATACTGCCAAACATTTATAGTCCTCTTCAGTGGTGTATATATAACTTTTGTATGAGGGGAATTATTTTTTTTTTTATGTTTCTAACGCACTCACACTAAGAACATTATTTTATAACATTTAAAAAAAGGCCCTAACCTAACCTCTCAATATACTAAAAGTTATATAAAAGTATATTATTCAATATTGTGTTTGTGTTGTCCCGGTTTCGCCTTATAAATTTATGGCAATCTTGATTTAGAACAAAAATATTTTTTTTCTTAGATTTGTACATAATACATTCATAATAAATTAAAAATGTATACAACATTTGCAATTCATTTCAGTGCAACGAACTTCTGAGTTTTTAAATATTAATATGCTATTTACACCGGTATGTAGAAGTTAGCAGCCTGGATATTTATTAGGTTCAAAAATGTTGGATTCGAAAACAATAATTTTTTCCTTCCAGTTTTCGTACCTATTCAAAAACGTTTTAAATTTTTCCAAGTCACCGTTTTAAACACGTTACGACTGTCGTCACTAAATTAGGTAATTTAATAGTACGTATTTATCCATGATTGACGGTTGTAAATTTTATAGTGTCACGGGAAACTTTCAAGATTAAACCGTTTACAACTTTAAATATTAAAATTTTAGTATTCCTACTGAACAGGGGTGTATTTACACGGTTTTCGCGTATAGGTCTACGGAAAATTGCCGCTCTAAATAACTAAAATAACATACTACACTAGCGGAATTATAAATTAATTACCTATATTATATATATTACCTATATATATATTAATTTGATAAGTTTACAATATAAATTTTATTTAGATACTTAAATACAATTTCTTAAGATTTATACAATTTTTGATAATAACTAATGACAAAATACATTATTCAAATTTTTCGCTGTAAGCACTTGCCTATAGTTCATGCAAATATGCCACTGCTACTGAATAATTGTTGACTTATTTGGTTCAGATTTCGAAGACCATTATGATGCTATATTGTCAGCATAGGCATAGGCGCAACTAGGAGGGATTTAGCCCCTCATAAATATTCCATGTTAAATATGACATATCGCATATTGCATACTTAACTAACAATAGTGTCACGTACAAAAAAAGACACATTGCAGTAAATCCAACTTGGCTCAGAATCTAAAATATATTAACACGGTATATAAAAGTAGGGGTAATCTACAGGTTATTTTAAATTTTGATAGGAGGGTTGTAGCCTCCCCAGATTTTGTACCGTAGTTGCGCCTATGAGCATAGGCATTTGAAATAGTTTATCAAAAATAAAACTTGTAATCCTTTATTTCATGAAGTGGATGTCCATTTTATGAAATGTATTTTTTCATTAAGAACTATATGGACATTTTTATGAAGTGAATTTAATTAATTTTATCCATACCTATTGAGTAATATTTTATTTTGATGTATATTTTTATATTATATATTATTACATAAAAATTTACACTAGGATTCAATGAAACTATCTGAGTAGGTAACTTTGATATTTAGTAATTGTGTGGTAGAAATATGGAATAAAAATAAAAGTTCTAGTTCATAATTTTATCTCAATTCGCAACAGTAAATAATTTGTAACATGAGCATTGTATAAACTGGTTTGTAAGTCAATTGGGTAATTTGAAGATAAAAATGTACTGAATAATCGAAAATGATTGTATAGATAATACCTAGTGTATGATTGTTGACAAAACTTTATCTTATATCAGTTGTTTTTATGTGACGGATTAGTCAATAATCATATTATTTAACATGGAAAAATGATTATTTTATGAAAAAATACAAGATATTACACTACAAAGCTGAAGAAAAAAAAAACCATAAGGTAAAGAAAAACAGATACAAATAATTAAGGATATTGAAGCTGCTAAAACTAAAATTTTGTTTAAAACAAATAATTAAATGTTCATTGAGACTTTATATAAACTTGTAAACATGTACCTTTTATGTAATATAAGTGGTGATTTTTAAAATGAGTTAAATGTTCAAGAACTCAAATATAATCATTAAACACATTGTGTGAAATAAATAAATCTAATATTATTTATTCGTACAAAATTATTTAATAATTAAAAGCATTGATACATATAGTCTTAAATAAACAATTATATGATAAACAAAATATATTAACATTCATTTTTTTATGATTTTATTTTTTTAATATTTTTTAACTTGTCACTTTTTCTAAGTCTACTTTTATCTCTAGTATGATTTTTTTCATTGTTATGAGTACCCCCAAGTTTTTTACTAAACATCTTTTTGGCTACACTACGTTTATGTCTTTTATCTTTGTTTTTCAAAAATTCTCTTAATATTTCCCTTTTTTTTATAAACCTTGGATCTAGACTTCCAGTATAATTGATTTTGTTGTATTGGGGATCATAAAATTCTTCACCATCTAAAATAATAAAAGTAATTATTATTATAATTTTGAGTCAATATAATTTATAAAATATATTAACTGATACCTTTAAATCTTGAATCATCTATTTTAAAAAAAAAAGTGTCTCGCCAAACACCTCTGGACCCCAACAATTTTCCTGAAGGTATTTCATCTATTTTGGAATCATTATGTTCTTCTTTATCATCAAAATTAGTTTCTTCATTTTCAGACTCACTTGAGTCATCTCTAAATGGATTTCGACCAAATTTTTTTTGCGAGTTAATAATTTTTTCTGCTCGATATTCATTTCTGTCGTTATCTTTATCAACTAAAACATTAATTATTAATACTTAGAAATTATATGTTATCAATAAAAATTTCATATAGATAAATAAAATATTAGGATAATTTAATGTTTCAAAAAAAAGAGGAACTCATAAGAAATTATTAATTATTCAACAATTTATTCTATAAATAAGTAAAAGTGAAATTAATTTTATTGAATTCCAAACGTATAATATAATCTTTATAAAAATATTGGTTTTATAACAAAATACCTAAAAATACAAATATATTATTGTAGAAGTATAATATTGTTCTTGCTGAAATTTAATTCCATAAATAAAAATTAAAAATTAAAAAATCTACAATATTATTACTGAACATAAATTTAAATATAATTAATACATATGCTTAAAATAAGTTAGGAAGAGTTATTGTAGATTTAGAACAACATGTTTTGTTGAATAAGAATGATTAATTAGATTTTATAACTATATTAAAACTAATTAAACCATTGGAATTCATACAATCTTATTATACTCAAATAAAAATGTAATCATACTTTCTAATAATTTTTCATTAACTTACTTTTTTCAGAATTATGAAATAAACTGGTAAAGCTAAATTGGTTTTCAGAACTAAAGACATCTTTTAATTTATCATCAACTTTATAATATGTATCAGTATCAACAACTGGTTCTGCTACAACTATTGTTTGCTTTTTTTTTTCTTTTTCTTTTTTTTGACGTTTTTGTTTTGGTAAATCAGGTTTATCTTTAATATATTTTTTATGATCTTCTTGTGTCGGATCATATCTTACCATGTTGAATCTAAATATAATATTAATAATTTTTAATATATAATGTAATAGATATAAAAATAGTATTCATTATTTATAATTTTGCATAAAAAAAAAAAAAAATAATAAATTAAAGACCAAAAGAATTCAAAGTGTAATCTATTTTAATTAAATTAATCAAAATAAGTTACTTTGATTTTAAAAAATGACTTAGTCTTACAATCGGTCTTCATTATCTTTTTTCGGTTTCATAATTGATCGACCAACAACACCTTCTAAAATATTCATTTGTTTTTCTATTTCATCATCACTCATTTTTTCATTTGTTTCTTGTTCATCAAAAAATCGCTGATCCATTACAAAGCGATCATCTCCTGTAGCTTTAGATGTTTGCATATGAAACAACTGTAAAAATAAATAAATAACAGTTAAATATTAAGTTGATTATTAGATCCATAAAGATTGCAACTTAAATTGTTCAATAACAAGAAACATTTACAAAAATTGTAGACTGTTTTAAAATATTACCTTTTTGCCTTTTTCACCTTCAAATCGTAGTTTCAATTTGAAATCCGATACTAGTTTACCATGATTCTCAGAATCACTAAAATCATCATCATCATCAAACAAAGGTAATTTTTTTTTACATGGCTGTAAATTATTTTGTTCGTGATTTTTATGATCACCATCTTCATCAAACTTGATTTTTTTGTTTGACGATTCTCCCTAAAGAAATAAAATTTTAAACATTTCTAAATGATTTTAAAAATACAAAATTGTTGTTATTTCACATTTATTGATTTGATCAATTCATAATGAACTTAATATATAACATAAATATTAATCAGTATTTAAAAAAAACTATTTCTTAATAAAACTTATTTAGATTAACCTATATAATAGTTAATCAAATAAAATTATAAAATATATTAAAAATAATCTGTAAATATAAAATTGGTAGTTAAATTATTTAATATAAAAAAAATTAAATTAAAATAACTACTGAACATTTTTTAATTGGATATGTCTTAAAATTAATAGAACCAGGTAGTGAAAATAATATAATCAGTGACGTAGCAACCAAACATTGCACCTGGAGCTAAACTTCAAAATGCGCCCTTATGTATATTTAATTTAAAAATATGATACTTATTAAGTATTATTTTCAATGATTGCTTTAATTAATATGAAGGATGTTAAAGATTTTGTAAATAAAATATACAACATTGACCGTTGTAATTTTTAACATTAAATACAAAAATTTTTGCGTTCTCTAAGGAATTGCGCCCAGAGCGTAGACACCTCTCGTCGTTCCCTTGCTACGACCCTGAACATAATGCTATAATTACCAAACCACGTTGATAAATGAAAAATCATGTATATAAGTACCTTCAGGGGTGCATTTTGGGGTAGGTGATATAGGTGTTCGAACATTCCCCCAACGACCGTATTTTATGGTATTTCACCAAATTGTAAACTTAATTACAGTATAATTTAACTAAACGTAAGTATATGTAAATATAATTAATAATTTATATAAATACATGGTATTTATAAATGTAAGGAGTAGAGGGGGGGCAGAACCCCCACTTACTATAAGTCTATTAAATTTTAAAACACCCCCGTTAAATGAATCCTGGATACGCCACTGGGTACCTTAAGTGCATTGGCAATAGCAAATTTTTGGTTTTGTAATGTTTTCCATTTTTCAACTAATGCATTCTGCCTTTTGGCATCCGATTGGTTTTTCATTTCGATACTGTTGACGTCTGAAAAGTAGACAAGGTTAGTTATAGAACTACAAAACAAATGCGGTTTTATACTTTTTTTCTCAATTGAAGCCGGCAAACAACAGATTCCTCTGAATGCCGGTAGATTGCCTCTGGTTTCCTCCTCGTCATCGTTGTTGTTATGGCTATTCATAGTAACTATTCTGTGTAAAAACTAATTTATGAAATAAACAAAATGCAAAACCCATGCGGTCTTAATAATAGTCTAATCTGTTGGTCTTGTTTACAAAAATGATAACGTTTATCGAACGATTACGTGACTGGGTGAGTAACCGCAACCGTGGTGCGTTTATTACCGGTACTTCGATTAGCGATCGCTGAGCATAACCTCACAAGCGAACGAGTGCCACCGTGGGTGCATTTAACGTACATACGGCCATTTTGGACTTTGTCGTCAGATAACCCTGACGCACCGATCTTCCGCCGACCGCTGTCAAACGCTCAGGTCAGCCTTTGCACCAGTACCTATATACTTTTCCCGAAGATAAATCGCTGGTTAGTGGTAAACAATCATATTTTTCTTATTGCTTTAGTCTTTTGAAACTTTCACCCGATCTGTTCTGTTGTTTCTCCCACACGATCGGCGACGATAGCCATCGTTTCCTATTTAATTTGTATAGTAACTTTTTTTTTTTTTTTTGGTTCCTCTCTTCCGTTTGGTTTTCTTTCGACCGTCAGCTAGACCATCCCGGTGGTCGCATTCTCACGTTTTACATGTTCATTTGCACGATACTAACAGCGTTTCAAATACTCATCAGACTAGTCATGGGTGACCCGAACGCAGAACGTACTTTCATCATGATCAAGCCTGACGGCGTGCAGCGTGGACTCGTTGGCAAGATCATCAAGCGATTCGAGACCAAGGGATTCAAGTTGGTGGCCATGAAGTTCCTCTGGGTGAGTACCTTAGATATATCTCTTAGTGCTACTCTGTTTCAACCTTTATGTCGTTAATGACTGTGCAGCACCGCTCTAAGGTGTTTCTTGTGATGCACTTTGAGAGGCCAGCATTGCCTGTTTTTGTGATCTTGTACTTTACTCGTGTGCCAATGTATTGTTTAGAAAATGAAATTTTGTTAATAACATACATATTTACCTTTCTGTAATATCAAAAGGATAAATACTGGAGTAGATCACTATTAATTGTCAATTACGGATATATAGATTGTACAGTTTGTTTTATCCCTTATCTAACATTATATACTTGTAAGTTTCCTTTGTTTTATTTATTCCTATATAGGTATATATTCTTATTTAACAACTATTTTAATATGATTCAATAAGAAGTGAATTGTCTTTATTTTTATAACATTGACAAAATGTTATTAAGTCAAATTACATATATTAATTGAACAAAAATGTCTGGTTATATTTTTTTTCTAGTATTAATAATTTTCCCATAGCATCAAAATAATTATATATCCCACTAGCTGCAAACAATTTTATGTTAGGTTCATTCAAATTTATTCTTAATATGTCCGCTTTTGATTACAGTTTTTTTCTCATTTCATATATTTTGATTGTTATTATCAGTGCTCTGACATAGTAGCAATATAAATATTAATTTTTACCTCCTAAATATGAATTTAAAAATTCCAAAATATGTGCTATAAATACCATGAAACATCAAAAATATGCATTGAACTTGAAAAAATTATAAATTAGAAAAAAATGAAATGAAATTTTACAATTTTATATAAAAAAAAATCAGCTTATTCATCAGGAATTGTCTATACTGAATGAATTATAAACTGTTAACAATTTTAAGCTAATTAAATATGTTTGTATAAGTGTACTTATAAATTTAATTATTTCATATAGGTATTTACCTTGGAAAATATACTGGATTATTAAATGTTTTCTTATATTTTCGAATTTGAAAGATCTGCAGCTATCTAAAAATATAGTTTTGGAAGTGGAAAATGACTGCTCAACATCAACAGTCGTTGAACTAAGTAAATCATTATTTTGAACATAATTTGATTATTTTCATTATTATGTGAAAATATGTGAAAAAAGAGGTAAATTAAATTTTGTGTATGGCACTAAAGAAGTGTGAAACATATTTGAACCTTTGGATATTCTAGGATGGACTAAGAAATATTTATATTTGCTATAACTTTCGAAAATTTTGTAACTTTTTGAATTTTTTAACCTAACATTAAGATTTAATATATTATGTCTATTAAGTTTCTCACTATTTTATATATTTTTCATCCATATTGGTTTGGGTTAGATATAATAAATATATTAATTTTATCTATAAGCTAATTATTATGTTTATATTACTTTAATCATTACTAAGAACAATACTATTTGGGACTGATCCAAATAAAGACTTATTATTAAGGTATTTTAGCATCAGTTTATTAAATCTGAACTGCTATTTCTAAAGACTAATTAATAATGTTGGGCATAATTACCTGACCATTACTTTTAAACCATATTAATAAACTCACAAATTATAATTGTGTCATTCCTCATAGATAGGCTTTTAAATAATAGATAATAAATAATAATTAATAGTTTAATTGTTAATTTTAAGATATTTTATGCTCTAAAATATATTTGATCTAAAGTCTATACTGCATTGATACAAATTACATTAAGCTTTTATGGTTTTGTAATATATAAAACTTATACAAGTATATATTACTTATTTTATAATAGCTATTGAACATGATCATTTGTATGTTTACAGCCATCAGAAGAACTATTGAAGAATCATTATGCTGATCTGGCTGGCAAATCATTTTTCCCAGGTCTTATAAAATACATGGCATCTGGACCAGTTGTCGCTATGGTAAATTTTATATTCTTATCATTTATTACATTTACAAACTAAAATTGTTTTAGGTATGGGAAGGATTAGATGCTGTAAAAACTGGACGTTTTATTCTTGGGGCGACCGACCCAAAAAATTCAAACCCAGGTACAATTAGAGGAGACTTATGCATCCAAGTTGGCCGGTAAATATATAAATTCAAGCTTGATTAATATAATCCTGTAATTTATTTACACTTTTATATTTACAGTAATATTATTCATGGATCTGATGCAGTAGAGTCTGCCAACAAAGAAATTGCCTTGTGGTTCACTGAAAAAGAAGTGGTCCCATGGACAAAAACTGTTGACACATGGATATATGAATAAGCAATAAACATGGTATTATTATTTAAGTGATATTTGAGCTTAATTTAAACCTCATTTAAGGTTATGTACATGGAATGATTCAATTTTTAATAAATACATTTCTGTACCATATATATTTTGATTTTTTTTTTTTTTTTTTTTAATTTTAAATATTATATCATCTACTCAAATAATGATCTATATTCAAGTTAACTACAAATTAAAATTATTTAAACTTGAAAATTTAAAGTATTAATGAAACTTTTGATGGCTTCAGAAAAAATTAGAAGGAAATTGTATGTTTTTACTTATAACTCCGTTCTAAATGTGACAAATATTTTATACGAAATATTGTTAGGTTGAAAAATTAAATTTTAAAACGTTATAGCAATGCGTTATTATTATTAGCCAAAAAAAATGAAAATGCAAAAGAAGTAATTTTTTTTTTTTCATTGTTTTCAACATACCAATCAAAAGCTAAAAGTTAATTAATTTAAATGCGAAAGAATAAAATCTTCCAAAAATTAATGTCATGTACCAACAACTAAATCTCATGAGAACTGTATGAAAGTGTTAAGGATAATGTTGATATCAGTAGGTTATATATATATTTTATTATATACTAATATATTATTATATATGTGACTATATTAATAGTAAAATTTGATCAACTCTTATACTTACAAGTTACTATAATTCTGGCATATTTTATCATGTCTATGGATATTTATTTCATTTATTCATAAGTGATAAAATTTGAATATTACCTTCTTCTGTTAGTTGTTCGGTTACCTATTTTCACTTGTATTTATTTATCAATTAATATATAACCAATTTTTTTTTACTTATGATTTGATGTTTCTGTGTTAAGTAACTAACTTTTAGTATTATTTGATGTATATGATATCCAGGTATCATTTGTTCCAGTGATAAATGCGTTACTATTATATTTATTTGGTTCATCAATTGTCTTATTTCCCTCGAGATTCTTCAAGCATTTAGAATAAAAGAATTTCATTATTATAATATTTTGACAAAAATGCAATGACATTTTAAACAAATATTAATATTTTACTGAATAGTTTCTTCATAGAACAGCATCAAAATAACAAAATTTTAATTTAAATCATGAATATCTATAGCATTAAATAGCATTAAAAAATTATAATATAACTATAATAATGCTTAACAACAGATATGAACAACAAAATGCTATTAAATACACTTTTAGAAACTTGGTTAAGTCAGCATTTGACCTAAAATACATATTGTTAGATATCTATCACATAATTCATTCATCAAATAACCCAAAGAAAAATGATAGAGTTATAAATTTTATAAGAAATAATTCTTCATTTTCATATAAAGAGGTTAGGTTAGGTTTACTGAAGCTAGTTGTTTAATAAGAAGTGTACTTAGTAAGAGATTTGGGTGTGCTTTTTTCCAGTAATTTATCTTTTACTTCCAATATTAACATAGTTATCAATGAAGCATTTAAAATGCTTGGTTTTATATTAAGAAATACCAGACGATTTAAAAATATTCAAGGACTAAAAACGCTTTATTGCTCCTTTGTTGGATCTAACTTAGAATTTTGATCATTAATATGGGGTCAAAATTCGACCGATTAACTGGTTAATAATGTTAAATATAAATATAAATAAAATTCCTAAAATCAATTGTGTTCCGCTTAAATTTATTGATCTTCATATACTCAATGTTAATAACACTATAATCATTCAGCCATGCGATGTTAGACGTAAGATATCTGACACATATCATTGTTCATCATATTTTTTTGTGTCAACCAACTGTCTGTGTCATGTGTAATCATTCCTTGTTCAAATAAGTGTAAATTTGTCTTGTAAATTATTGAAGTTCTTCCACAAGTCCTCTCATGAACTATTTGGACCATGCGTAAGACCACCAGCATCCCAAGTGGTGTGTGACAGGCCGCCCAGGATGTCAGGATCACAAGTTACCAGTTACAGTTATCAGTTCAGACTTCAAATTGTTTTAATTTTAGTTTAAGTATTTTTTTCTGATTTGTGTGTGAGCTCTATGGTCATTGCACCAAACCGATTCAACCACTGAGACCTTTCACCGATAATTAACATTGAACTCCTGCCATCCGTTTAATTAATTTATTACTTGTTTTCCGTTCGCCATCAATGTGTGTACGGTTCATGTGTAACGTTGAGTTACCTACTCATATAAAACAAAACGCCTAAGTTCACGTTAGAGCTACTTAAATTGGGTGCAACATTTTATAAATCATTATAAATTGATCATTGTAAAAATTTTAAAAGGTTCAATTTATAGAATTAAATTTGATTTTAATGAAATAATACGGAATATATATTTATGAACAAAATACAAGTTTTTTAGAGTTTAAAAAAAAATTGACAATTGATGCAACCATGAAACATGTAATAATTGATTGACATCCAATAATAAAATATATTTCATAAAGTGTAAGGCACATTTAAATTATAAATGGTAAAAAATAAAGAAAATATAAATCAATCCTAATTACTAAAACATTGTGAAATTGTTTGGTATTTTATTCTTTATTTTAGAATAAGAAAATATAAGAAAAAGCATAAATCCTGAAAAACAATAACAAACGTATAATGAATATTTTTATCAAATTTGTTTAACATTTTTGTTTTATCATACTCAAAAATACACATCAATATGTAAGATAAAAATACTAAAATATATGCAGGTTTTTCCACAGTCGACATCACCAATGATTTATATGATGGGCATGTTACATTTTCTAAACGTAGACCTAATGGTGGAACTGAAATAATAGAAACAGCGTACATAAATATGTCTAAAAATGTTTAAATGTTTATTCAATAATTTAATGAATAAAATAACAGATGTTTAATTATACCTTTAACACAATATTATTATATGATTATAATTTATTTATAAATAATTATAAAAAAGCTATAAAGCTAAAAAAAAATGTAGGGGTTCCACGATAAATATGAACATCCAAAACGTTTATACATATACATTTTATTTACGTTTTTATTTTTGTAAATATATTTTCGAAGAAAATAATTTATCATTATATCACCTATTTTTTGTCTGTATATTCATGCACGTATTACGTACATCGGCATTTTGATAATATTGATCAAAGGTATTCAAAATATGAGTTATTTATATATTCTTCTTGGCTGTTATAAAAATTAACCACTAGATATTAGGGATAATCTACATACGGTTAAAATTAGCATAACCTAAAATTACCCAAATTAGCTAATTAATTGGCATGAAGTCCGAATATTTGAATTATCTGAATGTGCGGATATTCAAATCCAGATTTGAATCAAATTCTTATCCGGATTTACCGTAGTATCCAGATTATCCGCATACCGAAGTATTTGGATTATCCGGATTTATGAATTCGCTTTTTATATAACCTATAATTATTTTTAATTTCTAGTAAATTCTACGTTTATTTTAGACCTATTTCCAGTCCCGTGACTTTGCGATATAATTGTAATCACCGATTGTTACGTCATGCACGCCCGTTTAAACTTACCAGAAGACTGCGTTTGGACGACGGTGACTTGATCGGGCTGTTCAGCGTACGGCGGCGGCGGATACCGAGGGACACTGCCGTTGTACGTTGGAAGTACGTTAACGGATTCCGAGTAAAACGGTGGAGCTGTCAGCATTTGGCCAACCCTTTTGTACGTTTGAGGTTTCATGGCAAAAGACGACTGAAAGGACGTTGTACAGAAGACAAAGATCGAATGACTCGTGGCGATGAACCTTTGGTCTATATAATGTTTACTCTACGTGGGCGAATGATTCAGAAATCGATTGCGTGCGATGACTATCCTTGCGGATGTACCACTGATATCTATACTACACTCAGGGGTGTATTTAGACTTACTTCTAGGAGGTGGGGGGCGACTCAAATTTTTTCTTTAATTCAGGCTCAAAATTTACAAGTACACTTTTTGGTAATATTTATATCAGGTGAATCCTTAATATTTGTGGGTTTTTTTTTCATTAAGGATCCACTTGGAATGGTTTTTTGTGTAGTTCTTTTTTAACATCTATAAATGTAATGAAAGTTTCACTTGTGTTTTATCTAATTTTTCATTAAGTATGGACTGGGTCTTCAATCAAAATAATATATATTATTTATCGTTATGGGACATATAAACGTTATAAGCAATTGAGCGTTTAACGCTATAAATAATTTAAACGTTATTCAATTTAAGCATTTAAACGTTATACAAATTTAAACGTTTAAGAAATTTTCCGTTTACCGTTATTTACAATTAAAACGTTATGAAAAATTTAGCGTTTTGCGTTATTTAAATTAGTGTTAAATTAGAAACGTTTTCAAATGTAATAATACTATAAAATAAATCATAATTTTTGTTTCTTAATAAATTACCCATTACTTATATAAAAATTGTCTTTGTTTAAAAATAGTATCTTTAAAAAGTATCTTGCTTACAAAGTAATCAGTCGTATCAACCTAAGTTCTTAATTAATATGATGACAGAACTTTTTTTAAGCGAAGCTCATGTGGTGGGAAACCAGGAAGCTCTAATGAGTTCAAAAATTCTATTGGATATTGGACTGCTTGGTCTTAATCGTGGGCGTAACTTGGAAATTTATTAGGAGGGGCAAATATATAATTACATATCTAACGAAAAGGGTGTCCACAGCCAGGGTTGGAATAGCTCTATAGCTCGGCCCGGGCAAAATAATTTCGAACGGCCTCAATGGAACTTTATAAGTAGGTACCTAATCAAATTATTGATATAATGACCTACCTATTAAGATGAATTTTACAGCATAAAAAACTATTTGATTTAAATATGTTTATACATTTAATTTTAATTGAATTAGAGCAGTGGTTGGTAACTAATATCTCTTTTATACGGCCCGCAGTGAATTACAAAACTAGCAAATGTCATTGAATATCATATAAATTGTTTGTATTGTCTGGCCCTAGAACAATTTTTAATTTGTGAATGTGGCGCAAGGGTCCATAAAGGTTGCCGACCACTGAGTTAGAATATATTGTTATATAATAATAATAATGTTATATAATATTGTTATAAAATAATTGCTTACCGGCAATAAATAACTTTAAGTCAACAGAAAGGTTAGAAACTAAGTACAGACTTGTTATTGACTGAACGACAAAACTATTGCAATTTTTTTAAATAAAATTCTAATAAATCTTATAAAAATTATTATTATCGAAAAATAATTTCGTTATCCCTTATCTTGCACGAACGTGTCTACCCACATCAATATTTTCTTTTGGTTACAAGGCGATATTTTTTATTTATTTTATGAATAGAAGATAGATGTATTAAATTAAAAACAAAAAAATCTAAGTAATCTTATTCAATCAAAATTACAGCGGCCCAACGGGGAGAGTTTTAAATGCCGCTTTAGGTACTACCTACATATTATTGTATAAAATTATTCATTTTCTAACATTATATTAAATAAGCGAACATTGAAAGTCAAGATTTAAAAAAAAAAAAAAATTGTATAGTAACTATAACCAGCTGTTTTTTACTTATTTTAAAACAAGATATGTTAAATATCAGAAGGGAAACTGCTCCTCCTGATTATTAGGTACGATATAAGATAATAATTGTCTAACGATGGTAGGAATCAATATTATATTTATCGAGTGAAGACAGAATTTTCTTTTTATTGTTTATTTCTGTTCGGTTTTGGGCTCTACAGTGTGTAGTCTATAGCAGCGGTCGCTAACTTTTTGGACCTCACGGACCACTAAATACATACTCTAAATTTTACGGATCACTTTTAGCTTAAAATAGCTTTTCACATAAATACCGTTAAATAAATCGATGAGGTATTTTTTTTCGGTCATATTTAACTTGTTATTTTCATTATTTGCTGCAATGGATCTATTATCCATATAATACCATGTATAAGGTATTATTTTTTTTGGGAAATCACGATAAAAAAATTCTGTAAGTACCTAACATTCAAATTTTTTTGCGAACCACCTAAATTTTCTCGCGGACCACCGGTTGGCGATCGCTGGTCTATAGTGTTTTTACAGAAATACTTAGACAATATAGAACTGAATTCACACTTCGTTTATAAACGTATGTTACATAATTTATATTTTGTATATAAGTATATAACTTATTACAGAAATATATATTTGAAGGAAGATAATAGAAAATGGATCGAATGACGTTTAAAAGAGTATAATTAATAATTACTAACGAAAAATGAATTATTAAAAAGAAGATTAAATAATATAAACGACCATAAAAATTATATATATAGAGAATAAAATGTTTGTAATGATGTGTTGGAACCATAAGAATCCGAACATATTTTTAATAATTTTCTATGTATACGAGTACATGCTCAATGAGCATTGCTCATGCGTGTTGCGTGTACAAGCCCGAAAACATACGACATGCGTCGTATCGTGCAATGATGATTGAAAATAAAATATTAAATTATTACTTATTTTTATACAGGTTTGTGTTATTATCTTTACGCGGAATACGAGTTACCAAAGGTATCTAAAAAGTTACCTAAAGGCACAGAATAACTTATACATTCTTTTTAAATCCATCCATAAACAACATAGCTATATTGTACAAAATTTGTTGAAGGTTTTATTTTTCTCAAGGCAAATCTCAAATCGCAATTTCAATAACACATTTCATATCTGCTGAACAAGTAGAACGAATTGAATTTACGAGAAACAGTCAAAATTATAACTGGAGACCAGGTATTTTTAAGTTGTGCATACAAAAATGTTTGCCAAGCTAAACGTTGTGCTTGTTTAAAACGCAGTATTAATTGTGAGAGACGTTGCCATAACTGAATACATTTTTCAAATAAATTACATTATATTTAAATTATTTTGTAATTTATTTAACTACCAACATATTACTATTATTAATTGTATCAAAACTAAACTTAATATAATATAAATACCATATTGCAAGATATAAACAAAAACAATTGCAAAACTATGATAAGTAATATAAAACATATTTTGGATACTCTAAGTGAACGACCATGGTCTGCAGATTTTGAAAAAAATGTTACGATGTCTAATTGGAGTGACCGTTTCGTGAAAAAAATACTATATCGTGAAATATGTTCGTACTTTACAAAGTGTGAAAAAGCCGTTTCCATTTTATGAAATGGTCAATTTCACATTTTCAAGTGGCTACGACATATATAATGTATTGATAACAACATGTATTTTTGTTTGCGTTGCCAGTTGTAGGACATACTAGTTCATTGATGTAGAACAGAAAAAATTATTTACGATGATAAAATTTACAATTTATTCAGCACATTATACTATCAATCATTAAGTACAGAAGGAAAAAAAACGTTATTACTAAAAAAAAAAAAAATAAAATAAAATAAAAATAAAGGAAAATAAAAGAGTGAGTTTTAACTGACAAAAATATAACTAAACATATATAGGATGATGTGATTGCTTAAAAATTAAAAAAAATTAGCTAAAATCAACAAATTAACAATACATGATAAAATTTGCATCGTGTTGCAAAAAAAAAAAAAAAAACTTCAATTGTTTGATACACACATATGTACAACAAAAACAAAATAATTTTAAAACAAATATACAATTGAAATACAATATTTATGCGTGATTATATAAATTATCAATACATTTTATTAATCGTTCAGGTATCGGAGTTGCAATAACAAAACACTCGTGGCAGCGTGTAACGAGTTCGCCTCGATCGTAATATCGCGTGACATTGTTTGAAAACATATGGTTTTTGCCTAACAGTAGCAAACACTACCGATTCACGTCACCGAAAACTATGTACAAAAATGATACTTTTTTACACGTGCGTTTCTGTACCGAAGCGACTACGGTCAAATAGAACGTTTGAAAAAAATTAAAAAAAAAATAGGAACACGGATTGAACCGTTTGCGAAAACGACAATATTCGCGTTCGAAAAACACATCGGCGGCGTACGAGTAACGCAATGCGAACGTTGCAGAAACGTGAACATCATAGTATTAGATCTTAAATGCGTTGTCGAAGAGCTGAACACCGTTTTGCGGATCAACGCGCGTCACACGTTGATACGGCGCCCGGGAGTGCACTGATCGTGGAAACGATACGATATTATAACGTTCGATGTTGGCATAGGATCCGTTTGGACGCGGGTTTCATCGCGCACCAGATATTCGCAGTGCACAACGCGTTTTTCGTAACGGTATACGATATACGTGTACGTGTAAGTAACGTCCCGCAAACGCGATCGCACCCGCCGCACCGAGAACCCCGTGCAATCATTGTTGTCCGTCTTTGTGCGCGCGGACCGTGTACGTCGCCGGGGTCGTGATACCTGTGTATACGGGGGCAGGGGGGGGGGGGGGGGGGAGGGGGAACTCTTGACTTCTCGGACGTAACAATAATTTATAACAATACCGAGACGTACAGACATTATCGTCCCGACTCGGAGGGTTTTTACAGTGAATACCGCCGCCGTACACCATGTCCCGTGGCGTGGCGCGTCGCCCTAGGTACGGGGGTGTTGAACAGGGGTTATTGTGGTGAGGACAAGGGGGAGAAAATGTCATCGCGTCCACCGGATATGTAAACTATTATAAACACGTACACACCCACGGACGCGTAATACAATTTGTACACGGGAATCTGTTCGTCTATTATTATACTTAGGTAGTAATGGTACATTATATAGTCTAGTCGGTCGGATTACCTAAGTTTTCGGGTAACGGTAGTTTTTTGTTTGGTTACCGGTTTGCGCAGTGGCGTCGTCGGTTGAATAGATTTCTGAAAATTTACTACGAACGTCGTGTCTTGTGCATCTCTCTTCCTGTTATAGAAACCGCATTGTTGCTAAAATTACCGGGAACGCGTGCGTTGCTCTTACTGGACCGTTTCTACGTTCGACCACAGAAGTTCCACACCCAAACACGTTGTCGCAAAGAGATATAGAATAGTAAAATTGTAATTTTCAAAATCACTATTTCCAAAGGAACAAAGTCATTTGCACATTCGCGCTAGCTACATATGTGTAGATATACTTTTCCTCGTATATTTTTATTTAATCCCTATACGCGACTACGATGGTTTTTATACCACCGGAAGATTAACAGTGATTTAAAATTTAATAGAATTTTTTACGCCACTGTTTGAACTAGTTGGAAATATTAAAAACATTTTACTGTTAAGAAGTTAAAAATAAAAATATCTATACTGTGCGTGTGTAGAAAAACAGTTTTCTCAACAGATATATATTTGTACATATATTATGAACATAAATTGTACAGTTGTACATAAATGCGCTTCTCGAGGATTTAATAATTTAAATTAGTCCTATGATGAGGAATATAGTTCCTCGAGGATTTAATAATTTAAATTTGTTCTATGATGAGGAATATAGTAAATATATTAGTCTACGAATCGTAATTTTGTTAGAAAAAAACAAACGGTCTATAATGAGATACATATATTGGGATGTTTATACATCATAGAAGTACAAATGGTCGTGTACGAATCCTTGTGATGATGCGACAGCCCGTATTCGTTCTGGGGGAGGGTGTTGGTGCATGAGTTTCATTCACGCGGTTCCCGGGTTTTCAACCTGTTAACCTAAAAACCTAACTTGCAGCAAGCGTGCGGGACGTCAAAGGTCGACGCTTGTAAGAACGAAAAAATGAAAAAGAACAGGACGTTTAATTGCCGGCCGGTCAGTACCAAGTGTAAAAAGGAGGGTGCGTTTGCCGGGGCTGGTAGTAGGCGGCCGACGTGGGGCTCATCTGGCCACCCATGCACGCGGTCGGTATGAGCGCGGGTTGCGGGCTGATCCTGGTGGGGTTCATGGGCGGCATCTGATGGTGTCCACCACTGACGCCGATGCCGCCACCGCCGCTGCCTCCGTGGTGATGGTGGTGGTTGGCCAGCGCGGACCAGCTGGATGGGCTCTGCATGGACACCAGTTCGGTCGATGACACGGTGATCAGGCTATCGCCGCCGTTTGTGCCTATCGAGAAAAACACAAGAAATCAACGTTAAAACAGTAATAATAATGATGACTTCGAGCAGGTTAGAAGGCTGAGTAAAAAAAAAAAGATGGTAAAAAATATAAATTTTCACGTTCTAAGGGGATCTAGAAAGTTATTAGAATTATTAAGATTCAATTGCATATTCTTAAAATGGTATACTATTATGGTACGTGGCATATTCGAAGTTATTGGGTGCATTGATCATGTAGTTCGCATTAACTACCGTGAGTACCATTGATTGATTGGGTCAATATTAGCCGTGGACTCATTATCAGAGGCTTTCTGGAAAACATACTACTATGATGTTGTTATTTATGTGATTGATAAATACTACGGTACAATATTCTATTGAAACGGTTAACTGGTCGATATGCAAATTATGTTATTGCGTACAAATAATAATCATAAATTATCGAAAATATGAAGATGTTGTCGACATTATGTAATTGTTAATACCCATACGATACGTACAAAGTATGTGTATTACGATGCAGTTGGATTAAAAATATATAATTCAAAACAAACTCGAGGAATAAATATGTTTAATATTACAATATTGTGATTCGCTAATACGACAGACATCGTGAAGAGTGAACATTTTTTAATGAATTCTTGATTCATATGGATAACACACATATGCAGTGCCGGATTAAGGGCCGATGCCGCCTTGGAGCAAATAATGTTTGTCCCTCCCCTGCCCCTCAAAGAAATAAGGTTTAAGTGAGATCGAAAAAAAAAATCCTGGTTTTCATGTATAAATTAAAAAATAAAATACTACTTATAAATATATATTATAAAATATAGGTACCTAATATAATAATCAATCTACTTAAACTAAAAAGTATAAATAAGTATATGTTAAATGACACAGAATAATTTTGCAAAGAATTTTTTTAAACTAATGGAAAATACTGACAAAATACAATTATAATATTAATAAATTGGTTCAAAATATATAGATAATAATTAAAGTAATTTTTAATATTAACGCCAATTAAAAAAAAAAAAAATTTTTTTAATTATATTTTTTTATGGATTTAATAGTTACAAGTTTTTATGCTAGTTCTTATCACTTCATTTCCTCAACCAAATCAGATTCTATGCATAAAATTGATAAATTGGACATTGTTTCTTGTATTAATGACGATTTTAAATAATTTTTTTGAAGCTATTTTATTTATGCTGCCCCACTAAATTTGCCGCCCTGGAGCAAATGCTTCTTTTGCACTTAGGTTAATCCGGCCCTACACATATGTGTATAGCTGCTGTTTTCAGATGACACATTCATCTGCAGAGAATGAGAGAGTGCGAAGTATGTATGTTCACTGGAAATGATCGAGTACACGAGCATATAGATTCCTGACGGACAGAATATCCGAATGCACGAAAACATTTTAAAGCTTTTATCCGACGGTCATCTATTTCATTCGTACCCGATTCGTTTGAACATATTATCCATTCATTTTGAAATCAAACTTTTATACGGACGTGTTTGCAATCTCGTGGTCGGTTCGACTGGGCGCCGACGACGCGTGCAATACCGCAAAGCCGCGTCCACACTAACGTAACAAAACGACGAACATGTGTTAGCCAACAGGATTCGTGTGTAACAAATGGGCGAACTTGTAACATTCTATCGAACAAATCGGCGATCCGTCAGTTGTCGGTATTTCGACGTAACATCAAAGGATATTACGCGAACATGTTACGACAGGTATGGACACGTCTTCGAACATTTTCACGAGCACACAAAATAAAACTATTATTTTTTATGATCAGTTTTTAAGTTAAGTCAAGTTTAACAATATTACTAATGACTTGTTTTGACATTTTTAAAAGGTGCTGCAAACTTGTAAACGATTCATCAGTAGCTAAAAATCGAAGTGTTACTGCCAATCTGTCTTTTACCCATATAGGTTCTCTTAAAATCGTTTCAGTTTTAACAATTTTTGGCCCAATCAAATTAATAAGCAAATCAAAGTAACTCGAGGACATCCTCATAAAGTTTTGAAACTGTCCATTAATTTCTTGCGTCCTTAAATCGTTTAACAACGAATTTCTTCCAAATTTTGATCGACGAGTAAAAAGTTGGGTTTGCCACCAACGTTTTCGTCTTCTATTATTTTTCTCTAGTATGAGATGTATATAAACATAAGCTGCAGCAGTAATTTGAAGCGACATGACAAACGTCTACACTCAGCGATAGATTGAACTACTATGAAGTTATTCAGAAAAGTTATTTAACTTATATAAGTTAATTTATTGGTTAGCTGTACGCGAACATGGACACGTAAACATACACACATATTTTTAAGTTGTTCTGCGAACAGTTTGTCAAATAGTTTGACGAACAGTTCGTCGTTTTGTCACGCTAGTGTGGACGTGGCTTAACAGGTTGTGCTTACCGTTCGGTTGTCCCATGAGTGTGATGTTGGCCGACACCGGTGACAGCTGATGGTGGCCGATCATCGCAGGAGCAGCGTTCGGAGCCGCCGAACCGATCTGATAGGCTTGGGACGCGGCCGACAGCAAACTTGGCGACGAGGCTTGATGGCCGCCTCCGCCGGCTGCTCCGGGTCCAATGTGCAGCTGCGAGAGCTGACCACCGCTCCCGTTCAACTGTCCCATCTGAAACCATGGTAAATATTTAGCGTTAAAATGTAAAACGTACACGGGTGGGTACCAGTACACACTGTTAACGGTTTTCGTGCAATTATGGTTAATTTTTTATTTACATGTATACGTCATTTTTTTCAACCGCTCGCTATGTGTTTAAAAATGTTTGTTTATATTACTGCGAACACAAGTACGATCATTGTAGACAGAAAGACAGCGCGAAGAGTCATTTTCCAAAAATGCATTCAGTACAACGATTAATAATTTACTGTTATTGTTTTTTTTTTTTTTTTTTAATTTTCTAAAACGCATAGCCTTTATCGATTATTTTCATCGACGGAACAACATTTATTATTTTATACGAGGGCATTGTTACAAGTAGGGCTGGGATTTCGATGCAATTTGCATTTTTTTCTGAAGCTTTCTGTACAATGCTCATTTTGTTACAAATATGTTTTAGGTATTTTTAAATTAGAATAAGAAATTTTATTTTGAATTTTTTTGCATTTCATGACAGTTTTTGATTTTAAGGTAATTTTTATTATTTTTTAGGGCATTTTAGGGGGTTTTAAGTCCTTTTTGGTATTTTTGAATTTAAAATTATAGATTATAGATTTTTCTATCGACGGATTAGTGTTGTTGTGTAAGGTATGCAATGTAAAAGTTGCTGTTGACAAACATTTAACCATACATATATTAAGGGACAAACATATTAATGGAGTACAACGAAGAGAACAAATTGAAGAACAAGAAAAAAATATGTATGTCTACAAAGACTTATTGGGGAACAACAGGAAACACGCTCTCGTGATTAGTTGTAACAATAAAGAATATTTTTTTATTTTTTAATATATGAAATGAAATAAAATATTTATGTATATTTAATGTAATTTTTGTAAAATTTTCTAGGCATTTTTTAATGCATTTTTTGAATTCTTTGAATAATTTTTGCATTTTTTTAGGGTCATTTTTTGCGATTTTTAAGGACATTAAAATCCCGGCCCTAGTTATAAGTAATGAAATAAATAGTGTTTTTTTTATTTTTTATTATTATTATTAATTGATCGGTCAAAGTATTTTTAGTGCAACAACGTTGTTTCAAAAGTACAGTATAAATGTAATAAAGTTTGAGCCTTATTAACAAGGAACACATCTCAGGTATAACATTATCACGTGAGTTGACGATGCAACGGACAACGATTTCTAGACTAAATCTGACGAACGACAACCGTTCGTCACACGACAATACATTACAAATACGTATACATCATTCCGGTTTATAAATAACCCTACGACCCCGCTGGTAAATGGTGTCTGCAGCAGCATATACCCTTTTTATGTCCTTTTACTCGCTCGTATACATAAATACTATACACGTGTATAGAAACACGAAAGCGACTATTTTTCGGGACAAGATCATTATTATTGTTACCACATGCACGTCGTCGATCAGCACGATCGATGTAGGTACAAACGCATAATAACGACGCAGCCGCGTTCTTTTGCCGATATACAGAAATACCGATGAAAAACGATGTGCGTACGTCGTATATATCGATATCGTACGTTATATTGTGTATTCTAATGGCGTGTAAATAATAAGACTTTGAAGGACCGTGGGGGACACGAAACCAAAATAGATCAGTTCGTTCGTCTGTCGCGAATATGGTAGAAAATGAGAGCGCTCGGAAAGACAAAGTTACTTTGACACCGCACGAAGAGTATCTTTTGTAATTTTTATCGATCTTAAGTGATATGAAATCGTGGCGAAAAGAGAAACGATACCAGCAATCACGTGTTTCATGTAATGAAGTCGTATCGACCAAATGGACTTACCTGAGACGTGAGTAGAGATGACGTGGTCGTGTACAGCGGTGTGCTCGGATACGAACCGGCCGCGATACCGATGTACGACGTGGCTGTTGCGGCTTCGGTACTGATATTGCTGTGCGGTCTGTTGTCGTGGTCTATTAACGTCGTGGCTCCTAGGCCACTATACATCATGTTGTTTTGCTGTTGTTCTTCTTTGATCAGCATCTGTTGTTGTTGCTGCTGCTGTTGTTGCTGCTGCTGCTGCTGTTGTTGTTGTTGTTGTTGCTGTTGATGGTGATGGTCGTCGGCGTCTATAAAAAAAAAAGATTGTATAAATATTTTGACCGAAAATATATTAAAAATATATGTTTAAAATTAAAATTGAAATATATTGTTCGAATATTTTTCGACCGTGTGTTATAATATCATAGCAATGATCAATTTATTCTAATGATGCGTCTGAATGCGTGATTTGACATTAGAAAATCATCGAAAGGTTAGAAAATATCATTTTTTTTATTTATATAATCCGTATTGATAATTATTTAACATTATACTTTGGATAACATTGAAGTGCATAAAATGTCTATAATGTTACCGCCAATACAATTTTTGTTTTAAAATTGTATAGTATATAACAATCATAAAACGACAACTATGTTAATAATATCAATTGTTGTTAACCATCCGTGTACTGACGATTTAAAATTTCCTGATGCAGAAGTCGCCCAGTCGAGTCGATAATAGACCTAGAGTTTTACTTATTAAACGCGGCGCGTAATAAGTAATTGCTCAGATGCATACCCGTTTTGTATCCGTCCGGCGTATTGTACGGTTCGTGCAACTGTTGTGGCGACATTATGTACGCGGGCGTGGAAGACGAGTTCGGCCCCGACGACTGTTGCTGCTGTTGGTTTTGCTGCTGCGCTGTCGGCGAGTACCCGAGAGCCAACCCCATGCCGTAGCCTCCGGAACCCGGTGTCGAACTTCCGGTGTTGCTTGACATTTGCTTTCTCAGTCTGGCGCGCCGGTTGCTGAACCATACCTGTAGAGAAACGGATTGGAGAATATAACCACACCGTAACCAAATTACCGTAAACGTGGTGCGCGCGCACGCGCACACACACACGCACACACACACACATACACAAACCCATACACACATACATATATAGGTTACAAGCAATTAATTTTAACTCGATACATTGCTTTAATTGGGGATATAATTATAATATCAAATACTAATGGAAAACGTTTTAGAAATTTTTTTTTAAACACTTATTAATAACTATTGTATATTGATAAATGATTTTGGTTAAGGTTTTTCGAATACAAAAAAATATGTTTATAATCGTTGAATGTTAGATTGCAATCACTAAAGCATCACGAAAAAGTTTAAAATTAATATTAAAAAAAATTAAGCCATCGGTAAAAATTAAAGTATCAGTAAAATATATGAATTAGTATTCAATACCATTATTAAGTGTTTTTAAAATAGGATTTAAATTCAAAATAACATAAGTTCTTAAATAATTTTACTAAAAAAAATTTACAGCATTGATATTGGGAATTATTGTTGTAGTATACGCTACAAATGGGAAGAAAACATAAAAATATATAAACGGAGCGGTACGCAGAAAAATAACTAGCCGACGTTAACATACGTTACGATAAGACTCGCACGCTTTTTCTTCGGTGGATATATACATATGTATCCATATTTAACCATTGGAGAGAAGTACTTGAAACTTTCCAATATTTTTCGAAGCCCTTCCAAGACTACGTATTTGCACCATATTTTCTTTGTTAATAATTTATCGTAAATATCGGTTGTATACAAAAAATCGCGCATTCTCGATCGTACCGAGAGTTTTACATATCTCCGTTATTTAAACACATAGTACCAAATGAATAATAAAAATATCAAATGTGTTGGGATCGTATATCTCGAAGTAAAATCACGAATGTAAAAATGTAATAAAACTTAGTGAGGAGTTTACAGGGATCCACTTGAGGAATGACCGTATATTTAAACATTTCGTTTTAAGAAGGAGGTTACATTCAATACGATTAAAAATATAGTTTAGTTTTTCCTAGATGCTCCCGTTTCACAGATAGCCCCTACATTATTACCTCAACATTCTTATAGAGTTCATTGATAAAAATAAATGACTCTTATTGGTATTTGTCTCACCTGTATTCTGGCCTCGGTTAGTTTAGTCCGCTGGGCCAACTCTTCTCTGGTGTAAATGTCCGGATACTGAGTGCGTTCGAACGCTTTTTCCAGCTCGTCCAACTGCAACGCAGTGAACGTAGTTCTACTCCGTCGCTGTTTGCGCTTTAGTGGTATACCCGGTTCCGAGTCACAGTCCGAGCCATCCGAAGTCTTACCTATGCAACACATACAACAATATTTAGATAATTTAATTTAATATTTTTTTTATTTTTATTTTTAAGATTTTGTGCGGAATAAGAAAGCTTTAGTTTCTTTTTGTTTATAATACATGTTATAATTTGCAGGGTACTATGATTTATACAATTTCTGTGTTTTATAGGCATCTAATACTTCAATAACTAAATTTATGTGTACTGTAGTGCGAAAATATGATGCTATAGATTTATGTTTTTTAAATGTTTTAAACGTTGCACGTATTTCTGGAAAAGATAGCTCTTTTTAATGAATTTTAATATTTTTTAATTTTTTATTTGCATTCCTAACAAAAATCGTTAAAAAATATAAGCATCTGATAAACAAACAAAAAAAAAAAAAAAAAAATATCTATACCATTGTTAAGTTAAGTTTACTATTGTTACTCATAAATTAAATAGATGAAATAACGTAACGTATTACCACGTTAGCAGTGCGGTGAATAAGAAACGTCCGAGTTGTTAGTTATCTATTTCGCTTGTCCGAATAATAAGTTTAGATTTTTTTTTTCAAAAGCAAGAAAAGATATTTTATTCAAAATCCATCGGAAACAATATTTTATTTCGATCCATTCTTCGTCCAACAATCGTGTACTGCAATGACGGTCCATTGTTACCACAGCAACGCGCTGACACGTATTTACCGAGTATCTGTCGGCGCGGAGAGTTCACTAAACTCGTCGAATATACGCTAAAACGACGAGGAAAATTGTGCAACGCGCGCGTGTGTGTATGTTATGTGTGGCCAGCGAACGATTGAAGTTCGTGCGAAATGGATTTGTTGCGTTTCGTGGAAGTAACGGTTTTACGAGTAAAATACGTACGCAGGTGTGTCTATTAGTGAAAACTCTCGTAATCGACTCGTATGGATATTCTGATTTTATAAGAACACACGTGTTTCATATCGTCATACGGACGAATACTTTTTGTTACGTTCGTCTAAGCTTTAGTCGTTTTATTTTTCCCTTTCCGTAGGTGCGTTCGAAAAAAAAAATGTATAGACCTATTTATTGCAAGATTGAACTGTTTATAGCTAACGTTCGAGGAATCGCTATGTAAGCATATTTATTTTTGAGAATAATTTAAAAAAAAAAAAAAAAAATCGATTCATCCAAACATACATGGCTACTAAATAATTTTCTTTGAAAAATAAAATAAAATGTATTTCAAACAAGTTGTTATTATAACCAATAATAATGAATGACAGTGTGAAATTATAATATTTTTGTTAAATTTCAATCGAGTCGAGAAATAACGAAAAAACGATTACTCTTATTTTATTCGTGGCCCGTCTTTCCGTACTGTATTCTTACGGTCGTAAGACTAGATGTTGGTCTGATTTCGGGAAACGTTTCATTTATATAATTAAAAACAAAAACGTATTAATCATATTGCAAACTAGGAAGGGTTTTACGCGCAACGGGTAGTACATACTTATAACAATAATAATTATTATTTATCGTTACAATTGAGTCCTGCTAAACGCATGTCGAGACGATCACACGTACACATACACACACACACACCTTGTTGATACATGCATAAACACACGCGCGACACTTAAAGATCTGAACGTGTCGGATGACTGAAGAGTGTGTATGTGTGTGTGTACGTGTGTGTACCTACGTAATTTCGGCAGACCGCAACGATTGGGTTACACAAAGAGACCGACCGGGCGGCGACGAACACATTTCGCCCGAAATCGCTTCTTTTTTTTTTTTTTTTTGTTTTATAATTCTGTCCCCGCGCCAGTGCAAGTGCGTGTGCGCGTGTGCGCTCGAGAAAGAAAAAATGTGGGGCGCACCGAGGGTCGCTCTGCCGTCGCGGTCGGCGTGAACGGGAAACGAAAAATCATTTTTCATAATTTAGCGAAAGGAAAAAAAAACTAAAAAAAAACTTCGCTGCGGGTTTTGACGGCGGCATCGTGAGAAGACACACACGTATAGGCGAAGGCGCTTGCGCTTAATGTACAAGGACCGGCGCGGCGGTGGTTCAAAAACCCGAAACCGGGTAATGGTTTTAAAACAACAATAACGCGCACGCCGCGCGCCGTTCAGAGTAGGTACATAATAATATATATATATATATATATTATTATTATTACTATTACTATTAGTTTTATATTGTGTATCGGCGCGGTGTGTTATTAATGACGTTTGTGGTGCGAGAATCGGTTTCTTGTAAATAATAACACCGACGCACAACGACGATGATGTTAACACACGATTGTTGTATTCATTACATCGATCCGACACAATTTGTTCGCGCGACATTAAAGCGGCCGTCGGGTTGTGCACGGCGATCTGTGGCGACGAGTGCGCGTTTAGGTTAAATAACACCGCCGCGTTACGTTTTCGTTGCGGTCCGCTGCTATACCCCAGACAATGCACAAAACGAAATCCAACAAATTGTTAAGTGTTCCTACGCGTATTGTTGCACCGCGTCCCGTGTGCAGTTGGTAGGTACTCGTCCGCACGATTTACCGACTCACGTGCGTTTCAATAGTCGATAGATTGTGTTCCGCACCTAGCCATTTTGAACACACTCTTAAGCTAAATTTAGCGCGGTTCGCGTAACGTTTTGTAGCATTCCAAATTAACGATTTCCATAAATTTCGTTTAATGTCGATCGACTAATATCAATAGTTCGAGTTATAAGTGAGATGAGACCGGCTTAAAATCATAGTGTCTACTTTAATATCTCATACTTAGCAGCACAGGATGTGGTCGTTGTATAAACGACGCTTTGAAAAAAAGTCTTTCGGTCAAAGACCAAATTATGCGTGGAAGGGATAACGAATAGATCTCGTAAAAACGATCTAGAAAGACAACTCAAGCGGAATACTACTTACTGCTTCAGATATTTGAAGTACATTTTTATTTCCAAGGGGTGGAAGATGGTAGGTCTTAGACAAAATTATTAACAATTATCTTTAGGATATATGCACCTTTAAATATGTATTGTTTATATTTTACATATTCTCATAAAATCTGCACATGTTGAAAATGTTACGAATTTTAAATTCTTAAAGCATACAGGTGTCTCCAGCTGAACATGAATTTCCAATATTTCTACAATAGATTACTGTCTAAAATGTATTTATTTTGGTTATCATACGATTTTAATCCGTCTTATATTGAATATTCATGATTTTTAAACATATTTTTACGAGTATATTTTTGGTTTTCCAGTGTTGTTAAATAATTCGACAATGAGAAAAATATATACGTTTTTCAGTTTTATTGATTTCAAACGGAGCCGCCTATAACTAATCAATCATGTTTTCGACTTGTGTGGCTTATCTTTTGAACACCATTCAAATGCTATTGTTGTGAGGTTATGTCCAACGTGGTCACTTAAATCTTTACTACAACAATTTAAATATCCTTCACATATTGAAATTATAATAAATATTTAACGGCGGAACACTGCTAAAGTAATAGAGTGTATAAGCCACGTATTTCCATTCCATCAAAGTTATATATGTTTGAACGAATGCCAAACACAATAAAAACTATTTTATTATCGCTTCATTAGAGGAGAACTAAAAAAAAAAAAAAAAAATCAGTTTCGCAAATGTGTTGTTATGGTCACAACATTAACCATTCGAAAAAGTATCAACTTGAAAAACTATACTGAGAATAAATATAGTAGTACCAAACTTTCAGTATATTATTTTTACTAAAAACATATTTTTAAATATTATATTGAAGCATCATAATACATGTATTATATGATAGTGATATATACGGTTAAGCAATTTTATTTTTGTAAAAAGAAAATCAATAAATTATCAGCAAACATATATGAAACGATACAGTAAAAATGTCAATAGATTATAAACGAATAAAGGCATTTTTGTTTTTACGGGTTTCATTCTTATTGATTCATATTTCAAAAATAATTTTTAATTGCCACAAAATATACTTATGCACAGTAGATATTTATTATTACTGTAAATACTGTTTAAGTTTTTACTATAATAATTTTCCATAAACGAAATAGTAAATGTATAATATTGTTATACTCCAACAATGTTCGTATTTATAATCCCTATACACTTTTGTGTATTTAGTATATATAAAAGAGGAAACTTACCATCGCTGACTTTTTTTTCAGAACCTGTGTCATCACCATCGTGACCTCTTAAAAGTCTTGATATTGCACTGATGGACGGAGCACTTCCACGATCGCATAATCCTTCTCTGATCAATCTTAAAAAAATAAATAAAATTCCATTGATATTGTGTATTACTAAACATAGTAAAAAGGCACGCGTTTACAGTCCCAGATAAAATCGTTTATAACATGTAAGAAGGATGTTAATTTATTTTTAATAAAATTCACACCCACGTACTTAATTTTTTCTAGTATCAATAGCTATATAAAATTACAGGTTGTACACTGTATACATATATGGTATAATATAGCAGGTATTAACGAAAAGACGATAAAACGTTCAGATCCTGTTTATACGTGCTTCAACAAAGGTTTTGAATGAAATCCATAAAACTGGCCCTCCTACCGATTTTAAAGAACTGTACAAATGATTTTATATCGGTAAAATACATCTACAAAAAAAATAATAATAATAATAAAAACGAAAGGAACTCAAATTTAAAAAAAAAAATAAAACGGTAACATCTACTTATAGAAAACTGTTTTTGAAAGCAAAAAAATTGTATAGGTATACTTGGGCGTATCATAACAAAAATATCATATAACGATGTCTACAAAGAGAGAGAGAGCGAGAGAGGGAGTCGACATGTCACAATTTATTATTGCATTATGATCATTGCGTAATTGCCAAAACAATTGGGTTGCACAATCAATACTGATAAAAAATAATATTACAGACTACTAATGGACATTTTTTTATGAATATATAACTTACATTCATTAAAATTTAGTATACATTTTGAGGGTGGAGATGGTACATTTATTAATGAAATTGGTAATAAGAACAACTGCAGAGATAAAGAAAATGTGAGCGTACAATTTATAACATAAAATGACGTAATTTATTTTCATAAATGTATATATCGGGATTTTGACATTATCTAAGACATGCGCTCGTATTACAATACATACCAAACAAATAGTCGGTTTTTATGTTTAAGTAGTTGACAAGTGTAGAAATAAATTTCAGCCTACTTTAAGAAACCATTAATTTATCTACGGCATTTTATTGTTGTACGACGTTTTAACACGCATGAAATGGTCGAACAGTACACATACTGGACTACCTAACAATGCAACGGAGAGAAAAAATCGAAGATGAATAGTGACAAAAAAAAAAAAAAAAAGGACCCAAAGGTCATATTCTGGAACCGTTATTTATGGCTCCATACACAAAATACACGTACAGTATGTACATTATATTGTATAGCTGTACCAATTTTATATATAATATGTAAGCAAGCCAGTTTTGAGTCAATAAATTTAAATACCCTTCAGTGAGCTGAAAGAAGACATTTAAAGGGTGCAACAAGGGTAAAAAGTCTCGACCCGAGAAAGAAAAAAAAATCACACTGACAACTGATGACTGTATTAAGTACATAATATGTGGATTTTATGTCTTGTTGCTGGGAAAAAAAACCACTGAGCACGCGTCCCTTTTCATATATAAACATATTTTAAAACTAATAATAAACTTAAATCATTCCCCGTGTACGTATAGTTTTATTATCTTCTAAGAAAAAGAGTTCCGTTTGAAATTTAAAGAAAAACATAAACACTAACCTTTTATTATCGTGATATTGGGCGGGCTCATTGTCATTTCTGAAACAAAAATGGGATCATTCTTAGAGCTTTCAATTTGAAACACAATAAAGAAATCACTTTAAAACTTAATAACACAAATTAAACTAAAAACACATAATGCGAATTGAAAATTATTTATTGGAGGAAATGCATCCGAAGGACATTAACATTTGTATACATTTTGGTGTTATTATTAACTGTATATTTTATTTGTTACACTCCAATCATCATTACGTATACATTTCAAACAAAAATTGTATACGGCGTATTATTTGTAAAAAAAATATGTTAAGACCGAGTTGCAGTTTAAATTAAATATATTGTGTATTTATATAAATATAATACATATAATTATTATTATATTATATACACATTAATTTATGTATATTAACCTATTGATATTTATTATCATTGTTATTGAAGGTGGACTTGAGCAATGTATAGACTGACTTTAATTGTACGGTGATATTTATTTATTTGTGATAAACGGGAAATAACTCTTTTGTGTGAGCAATATCAGGTTTAAATTTTAATTATTTTACAGTAAGAACAAAAATTGTTATTATAAATGTTATTAATATAATAACTATGGATTTTCAAAATAAATTATAGTATGTGTACATAAAAATGTAAACATCCGTAGACGAAAACACTTTTTTAAACAATTATAGAAACAAGCATTATTAAAACTATTTCGACATAAAAAACACTAACATTAAAAAAAATCTTGAATTTTTAGTTTCAAATCTACACATTTTTTTTAAATTTATCAATATTATATATGTTTATACTATATATATATATATTTACACCAATTACAATATTGTATTATTAAAAATTTAAATTACGTTTAAATTGATTAGGTACCTAATACTTTATTTTATAAGTATATTTATGTAATTATAATGATAATGGAGTTAAATTAATATAATATTATGAACATACCCATTTTTATTATATTTTTATAACTAACATGTTATATGAGATAAAGAAAATATTTGACTCACACAAATATATTAATTTTAATACATTTTTTTCGATTTATTAATCGTTTAAAATTACTTAAAACCCATCATATAGTAGTGAACTACAGATTGTAACTATAGATTATAATAATCCGAGTGTAGTAGTAAAATATTAAACATTTAAGTATTTTGATGTTTATTATTTATAATATGACTTTAATTGAATATGATAGTTGTAGCTGTTAAGTTTTATAAATTATTGACAATGCATTTATTTAATAATATTATAGGTAATATGTTGCATGCATTCAAAGTTTTGGAGTTATACTAAATTATATTTAATTTCTATATAGCTCATTAGGTATACATTAAAGTTCTACAGGCTGCTGATTTTTTACTTTTGTTAACATCAGTACTCTACATATTATATTTAAAATTCGTGGGCTTTATACATATGCATATTTTAGTCAGAATTCGTTGTAAGTACTGAAATACTAATAACATTCAGTGGTCTAGCCGGTCGGTTAATGATAAATTATGTAGAAAAAATAAGAGTGTGCCAAATATATTTAAGCAGTCAACAGTTACGAGTATAACTCCATCGACAAAAATACTGGTGTGAGGAAGACATATTATTCAAAAATAAACACATTTGGGAGTCGATTACTTTGAACGGATGTTAAAAATGTCTAGTTGAACTCTTGGTTAAACTTTTTAATAGGTCTAAAACGTGTTAAGTATAATTATAAATCTATGTATTTCCATATGTATATTAAACAAAATAAATAAATAATGGATGAAATATATAATATTATATTATAATAATATTTAATTAAAGTATTATGTAGTGTGTCTTTAAGTAAATAAAATGTTGGATCCTATGATTATTATAGTGCTCTTATATGATATCGTGATTCGTGAACGTTAAGTTGTAAATTTATAGAGTGCTATTAATTTTACAGGAGCTGTCATAATTTAATTTTTACATGGAAAACAGACAAATTGCTTAAATTTTAATTATTTTAATATTAACTGTTTACGGAAACTATATGTAAATTTTAATATAAATTATGCAATTTTAAAGAAAACATGAACGTAATAACATAGCGAGTCTTTATTCAATTATACTTTTACGAATGACAATTTATTATACACCGAATAAAACTAACATTATTATTGGGTGTATCAGATGGCGAAATAATTGTTTCGATTATAGTTAATACGCAATGAAGCGTGTTTTAAACTTGCGAATTTCGATCGTAATTATATTCAGCACAGAGATCGTGTAAAAAGACACGCGCACTGTTCTCTATACTTGCACAGCTGTATACGTACGTACGTTTCGCGCAGTGTTTACGTAAACATTTGGAGGTGTACATTTTAAAAACAATAGCAAGATACCCGGGTCATGGTAATATGAGTATACTGCATACCGTTCATGGGCGCCGGAATAACGGGGGCAATGGGGGCGCAACTGCTCACACGGAAAAATTTTGGTAAGGGCATAGCCCCCATGGAAATTTTCCTAGAATTTACGCTCCCGTGACTAAAATACATAGGCTATCTTCCACATTAATTTTTATGTTGAATATAGAAACAGAACTCAAATATATTTAACAAACCATTTTTAAGTATACACATACAGTGAACTAAAAGTTTTATTTAGAAACAACTTGCTCGTACTATGTATATAGTAGTCAATATTTTATGTAGCACACGAGGTACGTATACAAGAATAAGATAATATGGAGACAATTAGCCCTTGTTTAGAAAATGGAAACCGATTTAATATTTGATCGCAACGCCTAAAACTAAATAGTTTTCGGAGTAAGAAATCCATTATCGCGACTGTACAATAGACATGTAATCTAATTTATTTCAAGAATCATTTGGTCACCAACAGAGGAGGACACAGTCGTTGTGACTTCACCTTCCTCCGTATTTGTAGCTGTGCTCAGCCCCCGCGGTTCAAAAATTGTTCCGGCGCCACTAATACCGTTACACATACGGTCAATGCGACCAAAACGCAGTACGACATTATCTCGTAACACGCTGTACGTAACATTTTATCCGTCACAAACGCACTTATAAGCATTATATTCATATTTCGTGCACGCGAATCATTCGAAAAATGCCGGAAACCCATCCGCCATGCAGACGTTGTTGGTGCGTAAACGACGCGAAGTCGTACGGGTTAGGTTATCTCTACGTTATTTATTATTGCGTGCATATTTTTATACCTGTCGCGTATTTCCCAGCTGAAAATGCCGGGGTTCTCCGTCTTGTACTCCTCTATGCGTCGCTCCACGTCCGGCGTGGCCACCCTGGGCTTGCTGCCGCCGATCACGCCCGGTCTGATGCTGCCCGTCTCCTGGTAGCGGTTAAGTATTTTCGACACGCATCCGTGCGACACGCGCAACTGCCTGGATATGACGCACGGCCGCACGCCGGCCGCGGCCATCTCGACGATCTTCAGCCGTATGTGGTTGGGCAACGGCCGGCCGTTGATGAACACGCCGCCTAACTGGTTCACCCGGCCCTGGCCTGCGGACACGGACAAACGCACACACGCACACGCACGCGCGGTAAGTATATACAACGGGCGAAAACGGTACCATGGATGAGACGCCACGGATTACATAGCGATATCCCTATGTGACCCGTGGCCATACCGGTGCCCCGATATTAGCGATCGTCAACAACGATAAATACAGAACGCGTTCCCGATCAAGTATTATCACCGACATTACTATGCGCGGTGGTATTGAAAAAAAGGGTTTTAAATGTACAGGTAAGGACGGTGAAAAAATA
Source organism: Sipha flava (assembly GCF_003268045.1). Taxonomy (NCBI): domain Eukaryota; kingdom Metazoa; phylum Arthropoda; class Insecta; order Hemiptera; family Aphididae; genus Sipha; species Sipha flava. Next base: position 417,914 of record NW_020271727.1, read on the forward strand.
ATGAATATACGGTCCCTTGTATAGGTACGATATTATTGTTCTCCGTTGTAAAGGGCCGTAATAGGTCGCGTATAATACATTAAGGATAATATCGGTAAAGCTCAATATAGTACGTGAACAGCGTAATATATTAGCGATTTAATAAAAGGGAAAGTCGTCTTGTTGTCACAAAAATCGATGAATGAATCTACGTATTATTCGTACACGCGTTGGTTAAACCATGCGAGCGGAAAGAACTTTGTACCCCTTTAAAGTTTATTCGAATGGACGTGTTAAGCGATCCGACTATCGCAATGAAAAATGTGTGAGAAAAAAATTTGTCAATCGATTTAGAACCGTGCGCGCGCATTCGGTTTTTATCGTACACGCAGGTACCACGGTTATAGATATTCTTTAACCGCGGTATGTGGACACTTGACTAGTCGACGTTTCGCGTGTTGATATATCTATTACGGGGTGTCATCAATACGAATGATATACATATGTACCGTAAACAGGGACTTACCTTGAAATGGGTATCCGGTAAAACAGGGCCTCATCATGCCGAAGTTGGTAACTGTCATCTTTCCGTGACCGTGCGCGAAACGATCGTAAAGCGGACGAACATCGAAACAACGAAACTCACGAACGGTTGTACTGTTATGGAATGACAAGAATTGTACTGCAAACGATAGGATGTAAAAACAAAAATTCGAACCACGACAGCGGTATATCACGTTATAACATTAGTACATCGGGGATGATGTTGCGCACTCGACGAACGCGAAAAAAATACGCGCACTTGCTGTTGTAACGGTTGAAATGTTTTCAAGCCACGCGTGTGCGATGGATCTATACGCGTGCGATATATATTATGCGATCGGGTCGGCGGCGGTCTCTCGGAGAGCGAAAAAGTTTTAACGAAAAACCGGTATGAGCGATCTCGCGTACGACGACGATGCGCGACGATCAGGTTGGATCCCGTTACCGTGTATGCACATGCACGGATCACGAAACGCCGCCGCATTGGTGTCCCGGACAAGACTGGAGTCCGTGTGTCGGCACGCTCGCGCAGGGCGTGCGGCTCGTGCCCACGGAGGCGTGGAACGTTCGCCCGCTGTTCGCGCGGCCCTCGACCAATGGCGGCCCACCACTCCTACCGCCGTCGATCCGAGCGGGTTTTCTCTTCGTCCGCGGCCCCCTCCGTCAGACCACCGTCCCACTCCTCACCGTCTGCCTAACGTCGCCGCTGCCGTCCGGGTGTGTGATACTATTATGTCGCTGTTACTATTTATATTATATTATTATTCCCATACTACACGCGTATGCCCGTTGGATCGGGTTCGACTATTTTTTATTTCCAATAATAACACGTAATAACGGCAACGATACGAGTGATATCCGTTCGTCGCAGGTTAATCCCTTAATCCGGACAGCAAACAGACACCGATATTCTTCATAAACTATTCCGATCCTATTAATTTATCGTAGGAACTAAATTTACCAATTTTATTATTTATTCAATATTTTTTTCGTAATAATGTAAAAATTAACGGCAACGGTCTCTGAGGCATAGTACATTTAATTTAACATATCATATTAATAGAGCGAAAATGATAAAGCACAAATTACCTACGCTGTTTGCTTCGTCTGTTTGATATGCATGCAGGCACGTAGTCAGAAAATAATCACTTGGTGGGCCAATGTTAGGTCCTCCAACCCGACGTTTTTATATTATAAAAAGGTAGTTATCATTACTAAAGATATATAAGTATATAACCTAATAATACCATATCTTATCTCTGATACTTTATCTATGCTCTTCTCTTAGTAATTTTAGTTTTCTTTTAGCACATCCACTAAGAGGTGACATTTTAAAATTCATTTAAATATTAAATATATAAAATAAAATGTATAAATACTATAAACTTTACAAATATTAACGCAGATAACGTTAGCAAAAGTACGGTGAGTGCTAAATTTGAGTGTTTAATTGGCGACATATAATATAATATAATATAATTCTATATTTCCATATGAATCAATATAATGACACTCGCTCAAAAGTATTTTTAAAATATATTTACAAGTATACAATAGTCACTATCTAAATAAGATAAGAATAACGTGATATTGTATTATGGTACCGGTATTTGGCTTTAAACAGCAATTAAAATTTTTCTGCGTGCCAACACTGGATGACTTCCCTTTCCCACCCAACAAAGTCATCAAATTTACTAATTATGTAACATGTAAATACAGATTGTAAATATATTTAAATTTTTCTCAATAAAAAAAATAAAAAAAATAGCAATTATTTCCTAATCGATCATTAATAATATAATGGCTTCAGGAGCGTCTCCAGAGCCTTGGTTAGGGGGGGGGGGGGATTTATAGTTTTACAAAATCTTATAACAAAAAAAAAACAACAATTTTTACAACACAAATTCAAGTCGTCTATTTTTAAAATTGGCAAAAATATTAATAATATGATCTATTTGATATAGAATATTTACATTATGATATACATTAATTAGACAATAATCTTCAATCATCATTGAACGAAGCCAGGTTTTTAGTCTCCGAAATGTGGAGAAACTCCTTTCAACCGTCATACCTCTATGGTTCTATCTACATACTTGTGCGTGTCGTATTATAGTACATATTATAATATGCATTTTTTGTTAATAATATGCATTATTTTTATAAATATGATACCGGCTTGGGGGGCCCTAGTCCCCCCCCTGTATCCGCCCCTGTATGGCTTATAAAAATAAATTATCACCTATTCTTGGTAGCAACAGAATTGAATAGTGCAACATAATACGTACATACGTATATTCCAGAAACAGACACGGATTGAATTTAGTTAAAAGTTACATTACTTATATTAGATTGCAATTAAAACCCCATATAGGTATTTGGTTGTATTTTCGTCATATTTAGGCAATATTAAAAATTTGGTAAAAATTAAAAGCCATCACATAATGGGCCCCTCTGAATATTTTGGGCGGTCTGGCCTAAGACTTGAGGCCCTCCTTTAGCTATGTGCCTGTATGCATTATATGCACTCGTAGCGCATTGAATATGTGCTCTAATACGTTATGAGCGTTGTGAAAATGTCCAAATGTCCAAAGACTCGTTATGTATTTGAAACTCGACAACGCATATACCTATGCGACGCGTGACAAATGCTCATGAACTGCACCGAAACGGTAATCGCACATTGCGCGCGTATAATGCCGTTCGAAAGACGAGACCAAAGTTGAGAATTTATATGAGTGCTAACAAACTTCGAGCGTATACATTGCATACGTGTATGCGTGTTTTAATCTGTTGTTTACACATAGAATACTTCATGTCATCTTCGATAAGTATCTACTTACGAGTATATGAGTTATAAGATTCGATATTTCTTCGGTTTGACCTACCAATGTTAGAATAACAATAATGTACGTGCATAGTTTTATCGTTTGTTTATACCTCGGGTGTATACATGCATAGATGGTACCTTGTACGGAGTTATAACCTATATACCCATAGTAAATATCATATGTATATGAGTGTACCTATACGCTTCTGCCGGCGCGGAGGTGGTATGAAAATAATCAAATAGTAGTAAATAATAATAATAAGAGGGAAAAATGTAAAAAAAATAAGAAAAAGATTTACAAGATGAAATCTGGCAGTAGAAAAAAAAATAAAATAAAATAAAAAAAATAAAATAAAAATTAGATAAAAAAAAAAAATGGTGTAACGTGACGAATCGAAAGTAAGGACTTTCACGGGAAACGAAGCCAAACAAAAGGTTTTGAGATGTTCAGCGGACCGTGCACGCATCGAGTGCGCAGCTCAATACCACACAGCCCGACAACTCGTAACATTTTTTTTTTCTCTACTCTTTGTAGCCTATTATAATACCAACTATAATGGCCTAATGTTATAGCCCATTATTATTAGCCTATGTTCCCTTTACTACTTTATAATAATGTTACGTTGAGAAAGTGTATGCACCAGCCCACAGATATCGCACGGGCACTACGCGCGCGCATATGTCGTACGCGCGCCCGACGGTAAAATGCGCGAACCTAGCCCTGATGTTTTTGGATTTTTCTCGAGTGGATTTGTACATATGTGTTTATATATAGGTCGCATTTTTTTTCGTTTTTCCGTCTCTTTTAATTCGAGTTTGATTTATGTTTCGGACGAATGTAAGGTTTTTTTTTCGCTATAAACACGCAATTCGCAATTTTTTTTTACATACACATACTAACAATCTATTTTTTCTCACCCGCTGAGATTCTCAACACTGTGGTGCTCCTGCTGCAATACGTATTTCTTTTGAATTTCTTCCTTTTTATTCGCTACCTTTGGTTCGCTAGTCTTATCTAAATAAAAAAAAAAAAAAACTCCCGCGATGACAAATTGATCGAACCTCCCAAGAAGTCGAGGGACAGATATGTGTAAAAAAAAAAAACTTATAGTCTTATTGTTCGACCTTGCAAAGTTACCCTTGTATTATATTCATCACGTAGTGTTGATTTTTTTTCTCTTTATATTTTTATACATATTACATCATAAGAAATATCTAATTTGAGGACAAATTGCGTTCATATGTACATAAAAATTCAAATATATCCATGAAAAACGAAAAAATACGTTGTTACAAAAAAATTACTTAGGAATAGTTATTTTTTTAATGAGAATATCCGTGAAATGATTACATTACACATTTAAATTTCTATATATATATTATATAGTTTTACATATTTATAAAAATGTACCGATAATGATAATATATTGCGTATTACAAATCTATAAGTGAATCCATGAATGAGAGCATTTATTTAAAATTTATATTGTACAATAATATCCGATATATATATATAAATGATTTATACACTAATAAATATAATATATTTTAATAATATAATTATAATAATACATCGTAACACTCTGTAATTGACTTACCTAGATATAAATAGTAAACATATACTTATATAAGTTGAATACATTTAACTAGGTATTGTAAATTATTGGTACGCGTCAGAAATAATGTTTCGCGTAATTTAGATTTCATTGGAAAAAAAAAAACATCCAGTGTTTTAAATTGTTTGATTAAGTCTAGTGATATTCGTTTTGGTTTAGTGGGTACAAATATTTTACTAGCCGTCAGGATAATAAATAGTTTTGCAAATTATTTACCATAATGCATACAGCTATATACTATAGTGGACTCGGTCCATTATTTAAAACAGTTGGTCTTTAAAAATGTTTTAGGTAAAATTTTAACACAGCCCGTGTACAAGAAATGACCTGTGACTGACTGATGTGAAAAATGACGGAATATTATGTTTGTCTGTACCTGGTGGTGTCACAGTGAATAGAAATCGCCACACTCCATCGATTTCCTTCAAACAATATAAATGACTGCATAGCAGAGTATATATACTTTTGTTTTATGTTACGAGGATATGTTTTCGATTGTTAATTTTAAGTAGTTTCACAAATTTCACGAAAATCGCAATGAAAAAAATATTTAGGATAACGGGTAAAAACTATTTATAAGTAGTTATGTGTTACGTATATATTATCTAAATTTGTAAGATATAAATTAACGAACCTATACACACACACACATATATATATATATATATATATATATTATTTCATCCTCCATATATGGTTGTTTTTATTATTATATAAATTAAAAAAATTAACTTATTTATAAACATATTAAAAAATATTAACTGTATATGATATATTATTTAATTAATATAATACTGTAAGATTATTTCATTGAATTAAGTATAATAATATAAGTAACAATATGACATGTACCAGCTACCTATATAAATACATTGTTATAATAGTAAGTTAAAAAATAATATTAAAATTTGAGTTATATATGTTTTTAAGTCTTTTTTTTATATAAAATAAACAAATATCATAAATATACAGATTTTATATCATCAATTACCTTAAAAGTAATTACTTTATGAATTATAAAAATTATAGTAATCTTTGCATTGCGTACGAATATAATTTCAAGACTCACTGAAGAATATTGAAAATTCTTAAAACTTTATAAATATTGTTGTATTTAACTGAAAATATTTATTTAATTAGATAGACTAAAAATTAAAAACATAACATTACACTACAAATCTTATGAAGTCTACTGTTAAGTATTATAATTTTAAATACATATTCACAAATATAAGTGTACAATAAAGTTTATAAAAAAATATATGACTTGAAACGTGTCTAATTTTTTTTAATTTCCCAGCCATTTTTGAGAAGTACGAGTTGTAGTTACTACTACTAGTTACCTACTCAGTTATTCCTATAATAGTGCGTCTAGCATATTTATCACCACTATACAATAAAAGTAAAATATGATTTTTGCAATGAGAATTCTGATAATCGGATTTTATTTTAGACCCTCAATAATCGAGATTTTTTTTTTGGTAATTTGATAGAAAATTATGAAATCTATGACAAACGATCTGTCACCATAGAGAAACTAGTATAGATATATGTATATTTTTTTTTGGTTTTGACGAAATATATATAATAGCTGTATTACAAATATAAATAATTATTTTTATTATTCCAGGATTTCTAAATATGTTTTGAAACTATCAAAACATATTATTTATAAATAATAATAGTTTTAAAAAAAAATTATACGACTAAAAATTTTAGTGTTATGTCTATATTAGTTTTAAAGTAACTTAATAAATTTATGATTAATTTTACTTTAAATTATTTGTTAATAACCTGCTTGATTTACGCAGGTACTCTAAATTAATTTGTTTCAAAAAATATTAACTATAAATCACATGTACTCATATTAGTTTAAAAATATAATTTCAATGGAAAATTATAAAGATGAACCAAATTTAGTACTTAATAACAATTTTCACCATTTATTATTTGAATTTTAAATTATATTCAATGAATGAATATAATGCAAATGTATGTTAATGTACCTGAATAACTTATACCCATCGATATAGGTACACGAAAAAAATGTGATAAATCAGGAATAAAATTAAACTATATCAAATTTATTTTATTAATTATTTACATTTATTTAAACAAATTTGTAATTGCTTAAAAGTTTGAATAAACTTAATAATTGCTAGTTTATTATTTTAAATTAAATTGCATTATTGACTCAAATAATTAATTTCCAAATATAATATTGAAATAAATCACCGTCTTCAAGTATCTAAAATAAATATTATAAGCCGTAAAATAAATTCTATTGTAAGTAGATAAATTATGCGCAGGGGGTAACAGTTTATGCAGCTGCATACCCTAAATATGGAGCCTTTTTTCTAAAAATGCATATAATAACTAAAATCATAACATACTTGTATTTGGTCTTTAAATGTATATTATGTGGTTATGTATTACGTTATGATATTTATTATATTTTCATATTCACTTCTAGACATTTTTATTTATTTTTGAAAAACAAATTTTATACTATAATAAGGATTTAATGTGTTAATGAAATTAAGAATTACCTACTTCAAGACAGACTAAATAGTTTTCAAATATAGAGCAAGAAATGGCTTTAAATTAAAATCCCAAAGACATTATTGGTGATACTAAAAACTCAACTGAACACAGTTTTATAATCAATTGTAATTATTTATCAAATATATTATGTTTTTTAATTTAAATAATTATGTTTTTGTTTTTTAATTTTTCTATTACTATCTAGTGACTTTTTTTTTAGAAAAAATTAAAATTTTAACTTAAACAGTTAGATGGCAGGGATAGGCAACCGTTTGCATTCTCCGAAAAAAGAGGTCTGCACATGCCTATGAGATTAATGTTCTACAAGAATAAATAAATATTAAAATTAATTCGAGGCAACTATCAAACAATAATTTAACGTATATGATATAATAGTAAAATGATCATGTAATCATAATAATTGTTCCCATATAATGCAATATTGCGTTTAATGTAAACTGTTGCTAGTGCATTAAATAGTGAAAATAAAATCTACTATATTTATATGGACTATAGAAATTCGATGAATTGTTATTTATTATCGTGTTCGTGATATTATGCAAACGATATAATAATTCTATAGTGTAGTAATAATTTAATTTACGGACTATTTTTAGAAACTAATGTCGTAAGAAATACGAATCAATTAAGTATTGTTTAAATATTTGTCTCGATGAACCTGTAAGAAAATTTAAATGCAATCAATAATTATGTTAAATTGTGTGATTGAAGAATGAAAATAACTATTTATAACCCTATACTCACTAAAAAAATTGTATCCTAGATATGCCTTTCAGCTTGTCTATGAAGTTTTTAATAAATATAGATTAAATTTAGATACCCAAATTTTGGAATGGTATAAAATATCTCAATACGTAAAATCTATGTAAATTATAAAAGGAGCTAAGGAGTTTTATTTTATAATACACGATCTATTTATATTTAAATATAATTCAAATACCATTCATTCACTGACTGTTTAGAGTATTGCCTAACATACCAATTCATTCTCAATTTTGAGGGAATGCACTATTATATATAGGGTAGTTATAGGATCTAGGCTGGATTTATAAATTGTTTCATTTTTCGGTTACCTAGGAAATAAATTATTTTGTTTAATATGTTGTAATTAATAAATACCGATTGAAAATATATATGTAAATTAATATAGTATAAATCAATAAAAATAAATGTCATTATAATATACGCTGAGCGTGCGCTTTTTCTTATATCTGCTTTAATCTAAAATAGTAAAAAAAAATGTCCCAGGTAAGACTGGGTTATTTAGTTAATACATAACAAGTTTTGATTAATTATAAGTAATAATAATGTGTGGTTCTATATTTAAATTTGAAATTTTTTATACCCGAGGGCTCAAAAAAGAGGTATGAAAAAAAAATGATATTTCTGTTGAATAAAAAAAAAATCACCCACAATATTGAAATATTATATCTGCCTAAACATGCTTATCAATGTTATCTTATCAACTCGAATTACTTTTTATGCATCATTTGAATACAGTTATGTTGTTGTGTTAACATGTAGATTTTGTGCATTAAGCCTTCTTTTGGATAGTTACTCAAATAGTTTTCACTATCCTCGAAACATACCAAAACATTATAATAACAATCCGTATGGTTAAGTTCGAAAAACAGATTACGAGCGTAACGCTTTTAAGAACCTCGCGTAGAAAAAAAAACACCGTATCAAAGATATACCATTGGATTCGTTTGAGTTTAAAAAGCAAATGTTACGTTTCAATAGCACCTTCTACAGCACGTTCGTCAAAAACTCGGTATCTTTTATCTATTTCTATATACATGTGTGTGTGTGTGTGTGTGTGTGCATTTATTGACCGCATAATTTTTAGCACATGGGTTTTGAGTTTATGACGTACGTACATCGCCGACACATCTCATGCGCACGTACAATATTCACGTGAAATGCTTTACGGTCGATTTAACGTAATTAAAACCCGCGTTAAAATGTCCAAAAAATATGCAACCGATAAATAACGGCCGGGCCGTCGAAACGGGTGTAAAAACAGTTGTTGTGTTTGTCGCTCAACCCGGTAATAGGCCCGTAAGTGCGGTCGGGGGCGGCTCGTTTGTGCTCGACAACGGGTTCTGCGCGTATCACGTTACCGCCGACGCCGCCGCCACGCCGCTGACATCTATCTGTGTACAAACATGTTGAACACGCGTAGACACGCGCAGTACGTTTTTTCCCCGACGTTTGTTTCCATAACCACGACCTGGTGTTACTACGGCGCGATCACCGTATTGCCGCCGACCATCCTCGCGAACGACGTGACGTACTGCCGCAACGGCCACGGGCAATCGTCCTAAGTTCTTATGAGACACCCACGCTTGATCCGAAATATTTTGTATTTTCTAGGTGGCCTGGATGGATTATACAGCTTCGTATTTCGGCTCAGAGTTCCAAATAACTTTGCGGAACCACATGGCCGTGTTGATGATGTTCAATGCCGACCCGGGCAAATCATCGAAAACTCTACGGGGGGGGGGGGGGGGGGGGAGGTGTTTTACCAAATCAATGATTAACCACCGATAACATCATCTATTTGCGTCAATTTTATTTTTTAAATCGGGTGTCGTTTTTAAACGGGGTAACAGAAAAAAAATTGTGCACGGGTGAAGTATACGTATTCCATAATTCATTTTTTCTAAATTCAAAAGGTAATAGGGGTTATAACGAAAAACGATACTTATTGGTAGGATTCTTATTAAACGTAAAACAACACCAACACTCAAACAATTGATCGATTTAACAATTTAAACCACGGGTGAAGCTTGATATTCATAATCTATATTTGTATACTAGCACAAGCGAAGCTATAATGAATAAAAAAAAAATAATGATAATAATCAGATTAACAACTAATTAATATATATGAAATATTTTTTAAACGATCTTATTTAAATTTTATTAAATATAAATATTAAAAATTTTTAATCTCGCAAGGTAATAATAATACATAAAATCGGCAACGACTGGCAATTCAGCTAGAATGTCATAATTAAAAGTACTTTACAGAATTATAACTACAGAATATCTATGTACATAACACATACATTATAAATTATACACCGAAATTAAATCGTTAGTATTTAGCATTGTGACTCAACATTATTATCCACTTCTTGTATTTCATAGTCACTGTTCATAGATGCCAAGTCATCCATACAGTGTAATTAATACATTTTAAATGTAATTTATCCAATATCCAAAACAATTAATTAATTTGAATAATTTTTAAGACATTTATTTAACAGTGATGATTTGATAATTTTTAGTCCTAAATTTTACGGCTTTCTTGGAATCGTGCCTTTAGTCCAGGGTATCTCTTGTCCTACCCCGAATACGGCTTTGGTGGCATATCATCACCGACTCTATTACCAAGAGTGCTCAAGTCTTCTGATTCTTATAACTCGCTAAGTTAGGCGAGTCAATTTTGAAATGAAAAGTTCATTAATCTGTATATTTGTCAAAAAACTTGTTTAAAAAATAACTTAACTTTTAATTAAGCTTACATTTTTTGGCCGTCAATAGCTAGTCTTTTTTGTGACTATTCTAGTTTACACCGCAAACAAATGTACGAGGGAAAAATAAAAAGCGCGTCAAGATAAAAGGAGAAAAATTATTTTAGATTCCGTGAAAAGGTTGAAGAAATCGTTAAGGTCACAATGAAGATTTTTTTTGGAAATTATATAGCGCAAAAATAAAAAGAAGACGCATGCAACGGTATTGCACGCGGTAGCGGCAGCGTTGCTGCACGTGTTTATGTGGGGCACAGTCGGTGTTAAAAGGACTCGCCGCCGCCGCCGCACTACCTCTCCATACACTCAAGGATCGAGCGTGTCTACCGAGTGTAAAATCGCGCGTTTCATGACATTTTGAAACGCACATTACGTGGGTAAACATCTTGTTTAACCGCGTCCACCACGCAGGTATATATATATATGTATTTGTACAACACGCACGCCCGGCGCACACCATTCGATCCGCTGGATCAAGTGATATATACTCGTATATACGTACTGCGTCGCCACTGATGTTAACACCGAAATTTGTGCGGCGTGTATTTACGCGTATAGTTTCATTTATATATAGGTATATACCAACACACGTACGAACTGTTTAGTATGCACACACAAGTAAATACGGTTTTTTTTTTTTCATGTTCCTGTGAGGTGGTGTCAAAGGGACCGCGTGTGCGAGCGATCGCGTGTATACGATGACCTTTCGTGCGCATGGCGTACAAAGTATACGTGACGCGCCGCCCGACCCTGGAGACGATGTAACGGGAGACGAGTCAGACACGCGGTGTTCGCGTCAAAAATGTCTCGCGCAATCGATACGTTAATGGGAATCTATGCTCAGTGGATACAGAAACGAGTTGCAAAAAATATACGAGCACGAAAACGGTAACATTTATTAAGATGCGGATCGCAGATTTTATTAGGTTTGTAATGTGAGAATATGTTAGAGAAAAAATGGTTTCTCCGTAATGAAATATTGTAATATAAGTACCTCGACGACAATTTATACCGTGTATAATAAAATCAATACAAATATACCTGCCGTTGTATTTCATTCCAAATGTTTTATTACGTTGCAGTTCAAAGGATTATTGTTTTAAAATGTGTAACAAAATAGTTGATTATATGTTACATTTAATACTGGCAATGCTTTTACCACCTGGTTATTTTACTGTTGTTGCACAAATTTTTTAGGCTTACAATTATGCTCAATTTTTTTAATTTTATAAGATGTTTGTACGAATAGTGTACATTGTACATATATGTATAATTTTATCTAATACATATTCTATACAGCATATAAAATGCGTTCAACAATATACTCACCGAATGATCAACGTACAATCAAAACTACTTGAAATATTAAGGTAATGTTATTAGTAATAACTTATTACTATGTACAGACTAAGAAATAAGTAGCACTAAGAAATTATTTTTTAAAAATTACATTTTTATGACTGAAAACAATTTTGGACTATGGGCTGAATATATAAATTGTTTCACGTATAGATTACATCGGAAATAATTTATTTTGTTGTATATATTTATACTAATAACTATCGATTGAGGTAAAATAACATTATATAAATAAATAAAAAAAAAAAAAATATAAGTATACGATGGTTGAATAATTTTTTTTAACTTTTTTTTTTACTTAAAAATATTTATTGTTTTAATCTAAGACAGTAAAATATCTCCCAAGCGAGGCCGGTTAATTTAGCTAGTTAAAGTTAATATAGATAAATTTCGTTTTAATTTTTCATTATTGATACTGTTCTGTTCTGTATATTTAAATTATGCTTAATAAAGTCAAATAATAACAGACCAAAAATATTAAAATTTCAAACAATTGTATAATTACCTGAGATACTTCATTTACCGAATACCGTGTATTTTAAAGTTATTTTTTTTCAGATAATATTTTGTCAATATCGAGAAATTGTTTTGAGTTTTTCAAGATAGTTTATTGACTTCAGCAAGCCCAGAAGTAACTGAATTAATTAACAAATATAATAACTCTAATAATTATATATATCTTAATTTATTTGTAAGTTATTTATTTCTACAAAGAAAAATTAACTTAGGGAGACTAAGTAGCTGTTTGATTCAAGAACTGAATTGTTGTATACAATATATTTTTGTACTGTTTCTGTACATTTTAGTCAGTGATCGACTACAGTTGACTGCTGACTCTGAAAATATTTAATGGATCATTTTTTCTTCGTAAATTTCAAATGTAATTGTTTCATTGAATTAGCTACATTTGATTTTTCAAAAAAAAATTGGTCAGTGGGATTCCTTTTGTTTAGTAAGCTATTTAATTACTAGTTGACTTTCGAAATAATAATATATTGAACAAAGTACAAGAGCTTACTAAGCATTAACGATAAATATACGTTTTATAAAGCTTTTATTTTAAATTTGATTTTCTTAATTGATTTTGCCGTTGTCCATTTAAAGCTTGCAAATGAGTGGAGTTGAATCCGTGTATTATCCATATTCGGACGTTGACTTCCAGGTGTCTATACTTATATTTTTTGACGTGCCCAACTGATTTCCGGTTTTGCTTTATTATTTTCTACACAAATTATCTAGAAACCTATTACTACAATACATTTATATTATTACCATTATAATTTCACGGCGGTCACCGGCATCCGGTCATTACGCAAATGACGCGTGTTGGATGTATTTTATGTTCATCTACACTCACACACACACACACACACGCATGTACATATTATTATACCGTCTACGAAGATATTACGCATAATATACCGGCAAAATAATAAGTTTTAAATCTATTTGCGCCAATACTGCCGTGACCTATGTGTGTTGTTGTCTCACCAACATTCAAATAAAATGTATGCATATTTTTATTCTCATCGTTATTAACCCTTTGGATTAGTTCGCCAAAGCATTTCACCGCAAATCGACAATTTTTTTTTTTTACCCTGTGTTACACCTTTTCGTCTGAAACCCGTGAGTCTTGAGAGCAATTAAACGATTTCGAAAACTTATGAAAATAAGGCGTACACCGATGTCGATAAAAAAAATCGCAAGATCGATATCGATTTGCGAACGGACGCGCATACAACAATTATGATGTTAAAAAGGAAAAAAAAAGAAAATTGCGTAGCAATCGATACGACGCTCGTGCCCGGAAAACGACTGGAAATAATGGCGATAAAGTATCCTTCGTCGTTCGCCCCGTGGCGCGCGATAACGGGGATCCATCAGTCATCACAATATCAGCGACCACCTTGTAAAAACGTACAGGCCGTTGTGCCCCCTATGGCCAGTGGTAGTGTCGGCGGTGGGCGTGTTTGGTGTCAGTGGCGCAATCAGGATTTTTTTAAGGGTGGTAGGGGAAGTAAAAAAATATAATTATTTTAAAGAAGCTAACAAATTTAATTATAATTTTATTGTTTGATTAACGTAAATATTGTAATTATAATGTAAGATTGAACGATAATTAAATGTATTATGTAAAAGGTATATGTACAGGTTTATAAATTGAAATCTAAGCAATGTTTTGTACAGCTTTAATGTTGTATTACTTCTTCGAGTGCTGCACTGACTTCGTAGCGGACGTCGAGAGTAGCTAACCCGTTGAGTCTTCTTTCCAATGTGGGAATTCTTAAATCAACTATTCAATTTCGTCAAACATTTTTATTATTTTAGGAAGACACGACACGACACGGTTCAAGGGGGATCTGGACCCGGGTACCTCCCACCCCCGGTTGGTTAGCGCGAGAAGGGCGGCGCACACCGGACGTGCACCCTTAAAGCGCGTCGTGACGCGTTGCGAACCGGTAGGGTGAGGGCGAATGTTTCGCGGGCCCGCGAGCCGTCCCGACGGATCCGTGCGCCCCTAACGTTGTCCGTCGTCCAGTTACGCCCAACAGGTACGCGCCGCGTCCGAGACGAGTGCGACGCAATTGTTGTTTGGCCGTACGAGAAACGACACGGTACAGGCACGTGCAGTAATTCGCCCGCAGTAGGTGCGCACCGAGTGAAATGGGGGAGGAGTTGAACGACGGTGGCGGACGCGGTGCTCGGGAAAAACACTTTCACCGACTCGAGGCGCGATTGGATTACGTCGTCCGGGTACGCTGTCTCGCGCGCCCGCCCCTCCTCCGCCGTCCCGCGCTGCGCCCGCGACGTTTCTACGTTCACGTATACCCGTGGCACGGGCGCTACTGACTCGGCGACAGCGGCGGCGGCGGCGGCGTATTGTACGTGTTCCGAAGCCGCGTGACAGCCAGACGTCGCGGCACTGCCCGTTGTCAAACGCGCGCGATTTCGATCGCGAAACGCGTGCGGCGCGCATTTCATTTTTTATTTCATTATAGCCGCGCGCTCGCCAACCACGGGCGTATTTTATGGGGGTGGCGAAGAGGCGAATCCCTGAGTCCCCCCTGAATCCGTATTCAAGGAGTTGATTATGTGCGATATACACATTTCAAATTTTTTCAACGTGGATCATTTTATAACGAAATCGAATTACGCGCGGCTATGAACACCGTGAATCGTGCTTTTTGCCGGGTCCATTCTTAGAGGAAAATCAAATAAAACACAAGTGTAACTTTCAAAACCCATGTGTTAGAAAATAACTATACAAAAGTCGATTCGAAAGTGGATCCGGCATTAGATTAAAAAAAAAAAAAAAAAAAACCACAAATATTAATGATTCACCTGATTGGAATATTACCAAAAATTTTACTTGTAAATTTTGAGCCTGAATTTAAGAAAACATTTGATTTCCCCCCCCTTCCCTTGGAGTAAGATTATATACGCCCTTGCGGTCGCCAACCATGGTGGTCTCTTTCTCTCATCGTCTTTCGATCGTTCAATCCTTTTTCCTGGTAGCCAAAACGTTTGAATTTTTAAATGTATTTCAAGCAAACGCATAGGTATATCATACATGAGAACATCGGATTGTAATATACCTTAAAAAATGTATTATTCTACTTATAGTAATAAAATATTATATTAAAATTTTAAAACAACAATGTATAATTATGTAAAATGTTCTAGTTTTCATGATTTACTTTCTTTTTCTGCTTATCGTTTTATACATCTATATATTATTCGTTATCGGTTATTCAATAAAAAATTGATTATATTTAAGACTCTTTTTTACGAAAACAAACACATTTTAAGCACAGCAATCGTATTTAAATTCCTGGTGCTAATTTTGAATAAGGTGAGTAGGAAATTTGTATTTATTATTAATTGAGCAGGGACTTAAACGAATAAGATGTATTTTTTAATTTAATTTTTTTTGAGTAGGAATTAACGTATATGTACCTAAGACGTATATAAGTTTTCACATGGCAGGTAAAAATTACCCGTTAGAGGAGAGGACTTTGACCGGGCGGATTCTTTTTCGACGAACGCCACCATCGTGTTAAATATTATTTTTCGTAGCTCTTGGTTTTGTCACACTTTATCGATTCAAAACACATAAGAACTTAAAATAATTCATAATATAATTATATAGTATCACCATTTTGCTTAAAATATTATAAAATCAATGGTATTTCATAGGCTTCCCTTGCCGAAAAAACAGAAAAATTTCTTTAAAACAATTTTCCTATCTTGGGGTTTTTACTTTAATGCAATAATCAATTACTATTTTCACGATTTTAATCATAAAAATATAAGCTATAATAGACCTAAAATTCAGAATATTTGCAATAAATGTAATAGAATTTTTTTTTACTTTTATGTTGCAAAGGTTTCAAGCAACCTAACGCTACTTCATAGACTGTATACACAATATACACTGAAACTCGTCTGAGATGACTTTTATTGGCTTCAGTAACAATTTTTTATTTTTAAAAGTTATTTTGATGTGTGGGGATAGGTTGACGATTTTGATAATTTATTAGGGTACCGTGGATATAGATTTAAGTATATACGTTTTCGATTTAAACTGGTTCCTACAACATCCCCGAAATATTATTTTGTGGTTTATTTCATAATGTTGTGTAATGTTAAAATATGTAATATACGAGTACATACCAAGTTGAATGAAAATTAATGTAGATAAAATATAATTATATGAAAAACTCAATTATAATTATCATATTATAACACATTAATATTTACTTATAGAATATCGATTTTTCGTTATTATAAAATTAATATTATAAATATACTTAAGTTCTCAACTATAGTAAAAAGATGAAACTACATTTTAATAATAAAAAAATAAAAATTGTTCATAACATTTTTATTAACTGATCTTAAAAGTTCAGACAAATTTCACATAACGAGTATATTTTAACACGTAGATTATTTTTCAATCAATTCATAACGGTTCTTTAATAATAATTTTTCGGGTACATGTTAACTTTTGTTGCATGGGTATATTTTATAATATACTTTGATGTTAACTTGTAGCAGTTTCAGTTAAAAATAAATCCCATATATTCATGTATACAAATTAATATTAAGATTTATTAAAAGTCGGAAATTATGTTATACACAAAACTGATAATAACAATTGACCATTATGATAACATGGTTGTGAACTTGCATACTGGTTAGGTTAGTTTAGGTTAGTTTTAGAAATTCGTGGCATAAAAATTAACAACAGCTGGTATTATTTAAACATTTTTTTTTCAACCAAATTAACTTGCATCAAATTTTAAGTGTTTATATAACATAGATTACAGAATAAGTGAAATTATGTGGGTAAAAATTGTTTGAATATTTGAAGAAAAAAAATGATCCTCTCCAACGATTACCAACGCATTTTTTTTTATTTATTTTTTTTTTTTAATCCGAGAGCTTGATGTTTCCGTTCTTTTCTTACAAATTGCCTTAAATATTGTATTATTATACTTATATATTTTCTTGTTTTCGTTGTTCCTGCACTCCGGTGCTATTATTCCTATTATTATTTTTTGGTATGTGACACATGACAGCTAGACATTGAGGCACTGTCGGTTGTTAAAAATACAGCATGGAATATTTTATCGAGATAATAATAATATATATATATATATATACATACCAATCATAGCCACCGTTGGTTCAGCCAAGGACAGCTCTCACTCCTTTTTTCTCGTTCGCGCGCTGGAAATGTTTTTTTTTTTTTTTTATTCGCCCCATTCGTTGTCGTATTGCATATTGCACCGAATAGCTGTTCTCCCTCGGCACGAATTGCCGCGGCGTGTTTATTTTTTTTTTTAATCAATTACGCAAATAAAAAAAAAAAAAAACTAAGTTGATATCGAAATATTTTAAACAGTATACTATATTATAATATATAATATTTATACAGATATATAATTGGTGTGATATCAGTGGCCTATTTACAGATGAGGCAAAGGGGAAACGTTGGGTGGTACTTTTTGAGGTTAATACAAATATATAACTTCCTAAATAAAAAAATTAACCTTTTAACTTTTAAAAGTACATCTTGTTCAACACACAAAGCTGTTTTTTTTACAATCTAATGTTCATTTATCGTTATGGTGGTAGCGAACCTAATCTCCACTTTTTGTCATTAGCTCATTTCGACCCCTTTTATCTATTCTCTAATGTTATTGTACTACACCTAAATTCAGGATTTTACTGGTTAATATTTAGTTTATCTTTTATTTTTTCTATTTTTCTATTTCATTATTATTGTTTATTTTATAAAGTTCAAGCATGAATATTTTTTTAAATTTATGAAATTTAAAAGAACAATCGTAAAAGAACTAGCCATTTTCACTGATAGCTAAATTTAACTAAATAATAATATATATATTTTTGTGTTATAATGCCAGCTAATTTGTCTTGGATTTGTGTTCATTTACATTAAGGTACTTAATCTAGCTTAATTAAACACCTACATAAAGAAGAACAAATTAATGTTTTAAAAATTTCGTCAATACAAAACCTCATACAGAGGTGTCGAGCAGTAATAAAATATAAAGGAAATAGTATTGCAAAAACTCCATTCTCTCCATTGCTGGTTCAAAACTTAAAATAAAAACAAATAAAATCAATATATACGTAAAGAGAAATAGTGTTTTTGATTACTTTCGCCACTGTAAAATGTGAATATTAAGATATGGAACGTTAAATTCGTCAATACATATAAGTATAGATAAAGCTATCTAGGTTAAGCTACATCTATAGAAACATAAAAGGTTTTGGAAAGTTAAGGTTTAATTTAAAATACGGTTAATATTATAAAAGTAATTTGACAATAACTCGCTCGGTTACTAGTTATAAGATAACGATAAATTGATAAAATATATTGTACATTACAATGAATACGTTCTTACTAATACATACTATCGAATTTTATCTAATTATAAGTTCAAGTTTATGAAATTAAACCAGTAAATATTGATCGCAGTAAATTATTTTATTTATGTAGATTCGTATTTAATAGATATAATGATACTTTAATGTTGTAAAAAAACCACTTTAAAAATCAAGTTGAGGCGAATTATAAGTAATTAATTGATTCTTTAATGCTTTGCGTTTAGTGTTGTGATAAAAACGAGGTTATTGGTGAAAAAAACAAGCACACCATGAAAAAATATTTTGCTCAACCCCAAGGATATTAATAATCACTAATTATTATGTAGGACATGAGTACGTCTTCGGAACGATTCGACGAAATTATAAACGGTAATATTAATTTTGTCTCATAATTATAATAACGTATAATAATAATAACAATAATTATTATTTTTTTAAATTTAAGCAGTTACAAATAAAAATAGTACGATAAAAATTTTTTTTCTCTCCGAACCTCGTTTATCTAATTTTTTAATCTTCCGATCGCTAACGGAATAATAATTTATTACTTGCCCGGTCTAGCGTATCTTCGACGAATCGTGTACACGTATGTATCAAAATTCCATTGGAGATATTTTTTTATCGCCAAGTAGATAATATACGATGTGTTAACGCAATTCGATATTTCACAACTATATAAATATGTACATGTGCGTGTGTACCTACCACAGAACTTCGTATAATTTTTACGTTCGGTAGTACAGGCGATTTATTATTATTATTACCATTATTACAATGGCTGTCGAGTTGTCCCAAGGTTAGTGGGTTCATCGGGCGTAACGGGCGTAGGTATGTATAAGTATCATACGGCATATACATGTACACGTTACCACCCAGCCAACTATGATATTTCGGTTCACGAGACACGGCGGCCTCGGTATTATCTATCCGAAAACCAAGGACTACTGATAATGGCTGGTCTACATTCCACTGGTTGGCTCCATTTTTCTATTTTATACGCAAATATAAAAACCCGTAAATATGCGATTCGTACATTCGCGTACGTGCACGTGCGCACTTGCAATAGTACCTACATAAACTTTTCTATAAAATATAGAAACATATATTATACGCATAAACGAATGTGTGCAAGGGTGTATTTCTGGGGAGGGAGGTAGCGGCGATGGGGCGATCGCCCCTTCCATAAGCTTAGGTTTTTATATTTATTACTTAAATATTTTCGTAATACACGACGTACTTATGATACACAAAGCCTACACCGAATATAATAATTTAAAATGTTAGAATACGGTTACACTGCAACACTGTTTATCGCACACGGACAGTGAGAAGTCTATGGTTTATTATCACGATTAAGAAATATCGCGATTAGTGGTTATTGGTTTATCATACAGTTTATATTTTTCGTTTATCATTTGGTTGACGGTTGTGTATTACACTGAAGTTAAAGGATAATTAATATAAACTAAAAAGTTTTTAATGAATGTTGAATGAATGAATGTACGTTTTTAAAATTAATAAACGAAAACAGTCAACGCTCTTAGAGTTTTGTAATAAAAAAAAGGATAATAATCAAAGTTGCTTCCCTTCCCCATGAAAACAGGATCAGAGACGCCCTTGGATGTGTGTGAGTTATATATTTATATTATATGATATAGGCGCACTTATACGTTGGTAAATATCAGCTCTATATAAGTGAAAACATTAAGACAGTGATGAATGCGTATAGTGTATACCTTATTATAAATAGTAAATACATATATGGTTCATATACATTGTATTCAAACATGAATATAATGTCTGTGTTTGAGCTACTGCAGTAAACGCATGAGGTTACGGACCAATGGTTGTATCGGTTAAAAAAAAAAAAACTTATGTATATATACATAATTAGGAAAAAATATTTCAGAAATACAATCGAGATTTGCCAATTCATGCTTTGTACTTAGCATATATAGACAGCTACAGTGTATGGTACATGTGTACTATATGAAGAACAATCTTATGAAAAAAAGTCGTGTAGAGTTGTTAGCAAACTCATAAATAAGAAAAAAACTACGAAATAAAACGAATACCGAATGCATGAGGTATAAATATAATAATTATTTATGATAAAAAAAAGATGGTTAAATGTTGGTAATGTATATCATCTATTACCGCAATAAATCCGAATAAGTTATGACGATAACAGACTCTTCAATAAAATAAGCATTATCAATTTATTAAGGGATTTGAAAATATTGTTATACTCATAAAAACTTGAAAGTGTTCAAAATGTCCAAGTTAATTTTGATAGCAGGTAACAGTTACTATACCTATGCATTATTTAGGGTCACTAAGTAATGCGAGTAATGAAAATTCCAAATAGCTTACAAATGGTAGTTAGTTTAG
The DNA here is from genome assembly GCF_003268045.1 of Sipha flava. NCBI lineage: Eukaryota > Metazoa > Arthropoda > Insecta > Hemiptera > Aphididae > Sipha > Sipha flava. The sequence goes on from NW_020271727.1 coordinate 439,654, forward strand.
TTTTTTTAAGTTAATTTCTTATTGGCGTAGGCGTATGTTATAGACTACAGTATATTAGTCACATTTATAATTTTACAATTACAATTATTCAAATATAGCCCGCATGAGGTAGGTTAGGTATATTTAGATTGCCCGTATAGATGTGGTTATTATATAATAAAAAGAGGGTTTGATATAAATTATTGCAATTGCATTCATCGTTGATAGATTTTTCAAACTTAATCTTGTGACAGTTGTGTAATTATTTATTTCAAGCCCCTCCTTCATCCGCCATTGAAAATCTTACATACGCTACTCTACACTGTATATATTATATAAATAAATTATTGCAATTGCATATATTGATATTAGAATACAATATTGTTCATATTGTTCAAAATACAATACAAAACAACAGTGAATAAATGCACATAAATCTTTAAATGCTATAATATACTGCAGTATGATTATCTAATGTCACGCATTTAATGTACTCATTTTGTGTACGTGATTCGCATATATTGTACATTTAACTACATACGACTAAAATACTAATGTATCACAAACCTTAAACTATATATACATAAATTAAGAAATTTAATTAATTTAACGACTTAATTAGTTCATATGTTATACAATAATTATTATAATTTTTTTTAAAAACTTTATTTAAAATAATTCAATAGGTACAATACAATATACAATGTAAATACTGTACATTTTTTACACAATAAGATAATTAATTGATATGATATGATGTAGCAATACAATAATATTAATTTATAAGACACAGAAACAAGCCAGAAAGGATGTCATCATAGGAACCTAATATATTGAGATGAGTGGGTTGGAACGGAGAGATAATCTAGAGTGGAATATTTTGTAGTGTGCTATGGTAAAACTATCGAATATAATAAATTGAAAATGAATCGTTATTCTACGAATATATATTCATCGAGTGCTTTGTATATGAATATTCCATTACGGACGAGGACTGAAAAACAATATTATTAGTAAAGATAACTTATATATGTTCAGTAACCACTTGGAAAAACTAATGTTCGTATCACACGTAGATTTAAAATGAACTGATTTTTTTTTCTTACAGGTGGTTTTCATTCTCACGAGAAACAGGAAATATGTATTCGGCAATTAAATTGTCCGTTTATCTTTTCGGTAGATTACCCACACGACTTCCGCACAGCGTTATTGGTTTTAGTTGTTGTTGCCGAGGTTATAATAACATGAATGGATTAGAGATTTAAATCACGTACTTTGAGAAGATTGTCTTTTTAGAATTTCTCATTAATAATTAATTTTTTTATTTTTAATCTAGAATTTATACGATCTATACAAAATATATATATATATATATATATATATATATATATATACAATAAGCATAATGGATAATTTTAGCTAAGCTCAGTGGTTTGAGTGACTTGAGGAAGAACCGACCAGCAAAGGTACTTTGGCGTGAATTATCAAAAATCAATTTCTAGATATTTATTTAAATAATTATATGTAATTATTTAGTTTATAAGGTCACGAGGCTATTTCCGCTTGAGTCTTTTGGAAGGGTTTCCGAGAATAGAGATTTGTAGTAAATTTTTGACGTGGAGGTTAACGTAATTTTGAAGGTGATTTTTAAATTTGGAGTAGTACAGCTTGGCCGTTTTACTCAGTAATAATGAATAAATTAAAAAATCTCGCACTAGAAAAACAGTGAAAACTTGTGAAAAATGGTAAATAAAATAAGTATTTGCATTATCTGCCATAACCAATTAGTGTTGATTGTTGTAACGATAATTTAACATAAAATCAAAATATGTACCGTGCGTTCAACAATTTAGAGAATACTGAATTTCTCGGCCAGATTATGTCAGAATAAATCAAATTTTTTTTTACAAGCTAGTGGTACGTATATGAATACACATTTTCAGATAAATTTCAAATTTTTAACCCTCTCGGTACGTGCATGTACAATGCAACTTATTTTTTTTGAATAGTAACTGGTATTTTTGATACCAAATTCGGATAGATTGAACTTTTTTAAGTCATTTTGACCAATTAACCATGGTTCTAAAATCAAAATTGACTGAATAAGAGCTATTTAAATTTTAATAAATAATACATTTTTACTATTAATTATAAAATACATAAAACTATGTAATCAATTTTAATTAAATAATTGTATATCCATATTATGTTAATCTTGTGTATAAAACGTATAAAAAAAATACGTAAAAATATTCAAAAAGTAACCAATAATAAATAATTATATATGGTTTTATGCATTTTATAATGAATTGCAAAAATGTGTTATTTATTAAAATTTAAATAGCTCTTATTCAGTCAATTTTGGTTTTAGAGTTATGGTTAATTGGTCAAAATAACTTAAAGAAATTCAGTCTATCCGAATTTGGTATCAAAAATACCGGTTGCTATTAAAAAAAAAAAATTATTTGCATTGCGCATGCGCGTACCGAGGGGGTTAAAAATTTGGAATTTATCTGAAAATGTGTATTTATATACCACTAACTTGTAAAAAAAAAAAAAAATACGTATATTCCAACATAATTCGGTCGAGAAATTCGGTGTTCCCTAAATTGGTGAACACACGGTATAATAACCGAAATAAGATTATTTACAAATGTCCAGACCATGAGTATACCGTGAACGAATAGATACACAAAAAATCGCAATGACTGATATAGTAATAAATAACTGCATAATGAGTATAGCACAGTACTCATCGTTACCAGATTATACTTTTTGATGACCGTTATAGCTCACGTAGATATTTTATAAAAATCTCAATGTTTTAACACGATTTGTCGAAATTTATTTAATATTTTTCTTAGCACACGTATTGTGGGAACACCTATGCTTAGCAGTGTTTTCGTACGATTTGGTGCTTAACCGATTTACAAAAAAATTTATTCCGCCGCGGTAGTAAATTAAATATACTTATATAGTACAATAATTGATTACAAGAACAACATGTAACAGTACTTAACTGAATAATGTCACCATAAATATTACACGGTATTAATTATCTACAGAAAAATGTATTTTATGTAATTTATAGAATCGACAAATTATTTATGCGTGTCGAAATGTTCCAGATGGACCATTCAATACGTCATCATCACTGATTTTCGATACGCTAATACACGTGTCAATTTCACTGTTTCGTTTCTTTGGACAGCTATGCGTTATTGATTATGACGTTATGGTTTGTAATAGTTAACGATCGATATCTTTGTAGAATTAATATTTTAATACTGGATCGGGAAAGATAATTTTTTTTATCTTTATTTCGCCGCCAGAGGACTGTGATTTTAATCGTTTATTTGTTCAAAACCAAAAATAAATATTAATTAAACTAAAAGGTTAGAACAAATAATGAAATAAAAACCATTTCATGAAACCAATAATATTTGTATGGCCAAAAAATTATTCAGCTAAACATTTTTCAATTAAGTTTGAAAATTTATGTTATGATGATTTATTATAATGACGTATTATATACAACAAATCATTTTCATGCGATCGGTGATATGAAATCGTCAATAACCAGTTCATTAAAATTAAATACGTTCAACAAATGTGTCAAACGATATATTTCATTGCCATCTATATTATCTATTACTTCCGATAACATTCCTCCGGGATGGTCGAATTGCACTTGTGTTGAAAAAAGGTAATGGTCGAACTGCATTCGTTCAAAAAGAAGTTTGAGTTAGATTAATTAGAGTTAGTTAAGGTGGGTTTTCACTAGTAATCACAACTGTGTCGTTGAATATAACTGAACATATTTCGTGTACAAGACTTGTATACGAAAAATGTTATGTTTCCATTATACACATCTTTAAAATAAATCTCTTTTATAAAAACGTTAAAAATATTACAAATCTCACGTTCACGAAAGCCACGGTACAATTACTTATGGATATTTATATTTTAATGCAGAATACCTTTAACAACAAGGTAATGAAAAATAAATGATATTGAAAAATATATTAACTTATATGCTCAAAAGTGTATTACCAAGTTGGAGTTTTTAAATTCAGTTTGTTATTATTGCAAAAAATGATTGAAATGAGTTGAAAAAAAATTAAACGATAATAATATTTGACGATTTAATTAATTCATTTTAAGATTTTATAATATCTTAACATTATTGTATGTATAAAAAATCATTTTTAACCACGACAATGATTAAAATCATTAGCAATCCTAAGTCTATAAGAAGAAAGGAAAATCAGTCTTTTATAAACATTTAACCTCTTCAAATGCATGATATTTTTGTTAAAATCATTTTTTTCAACCAGAGTGCAGTTCGGCCATTACCTTTTTTTCCACCCAAGCGCAATTCCACTAAAATAACTGCAATTCTACTACACCCTATTCCGATATTATACTGGCGGGCTAGAAATCTATAATCATACAATATATTATAAGCGCATTCAAAATAAAATTTACTTAATTTATTTTGTCATCTACAAAGTTAAAACGCCGGCAGCTTAATTATATTTTTTAAATTCCTAAATCACATACGTTCAGTTTATTTATAGGCACGTATTATTATTATAAGAAATTTACACGCACGTAACATCTACGTTTATACGGTTCGCTTTCGAAAATAGGTCTCAGTGTGAGATTAAAACTTCAATTGTTCGTCGCAACGATAATGCCTTATTTATCTTTATCGTTCACATATGCGTAACGCAAATGTATACAGTTCGAGCAATTTACAAAGTATATGTTTCGCGCTGTAGACGTGCGACAAACAAAAAAGGGTGATATATAGAAGAAACGGGTGTTTTCATTATATTAACGATGCAGATTTTCATAATTTTCCTCGTGTTTTGTTAACATTTGAAATTTCAAATGCTTATAAAAAAGGATAGAACCTATTCATTTCCAAAACTTTTAAATTGAAGTAACCACCAACTTAAGAGGAGTTTTATGAATTAGATTAGAGTGTTAAAACCAAAAATTAAAAATGTTATTAAACTTTTTATTTCCTGAATTCCATTGTACCTACAACTTGCATTTATATTCTCGCATCTGTAATGCTAACTGTTCATTCGATCAAGCGATATAGAACTTTTACGATAAATATAATTTTTTTTTTTTTTATAACTGTACTCGTAAAACCATCGTCTAAGTTTACTTATTGAAGGTGAACCATATACAGCAAGGCTGGGTAAGTTAATGATATTTTTTAATTCAGTTAAGTTATAATTAATTTAGTTCATGTTCAATTAAGTTAACAATTAAGTTAATTCATATAAGAATTACACGAATGAAGTTAAAAATTATTAAAAAATATCGATAACTTAACTTTAATTAATAAGTTAATTAATTAGAAAAAAAATGTATTTACATTAAGCGATGATGTGAGTGATATATATATATATATAGTACAATAATTCTTAACTAACATAAATGATAATGAAAATGCATGAAAATCTTATTTAAAAGTATTTTCTATTTAACCTTAATTAGAGAAGACTAATATACATTTCTTCCTTGGGATTGTTCTTAACACTCAAATATTAGATTTACAGTAATTTATGTATGTTTTTTTTTTTATTAATTTTTCATACAAATTACATATGATAAATATAATTGAAAAAAGTATTCTTTTAAATGTTCAATAGCAGTATGAAAACTAAAATTAATTTCTGCAGCTGAAAGTGTAACTATAAAATTATTCAGACAATAAATGTATACAGTTGGTACAAAACATTAAAATAAATATATAATATTATTTAACTTTATTGAAATCAAAACAAATGAAACAATACAATGGACATGGTTAATTAAAATACCTATTGAATCTCGATAAAAGAGTCATCACAAAATGTTGATCAGCTATTGAATTTCTTCTCTTATTCAATAATATTTAATGATATCGATCTTATTTAATAATGTCATTGATTATGAACCAATTCCAATAATAATTGTATTCTATAATCATTGATAATATGTACCTATTTACGCAATATATATTTACGGCCACTTTTCATGACAATGGTAATGTGATTCATGGGTGGCATAGTTATTTATACTCAATAGTCTTAAGACGGTTGACTACTTTTCGAAATTTTTATTTTTATATTGTTCTAAATTCCACGAACTTGTTATGGATCGCGGTATTTTACAACAATATTTTTCTGGTCTTGAATATCAAAATTAACTTGATTGATATAAAAAAAAAAATAATACGTCAATTTCAAGTTAATCTGTAAGTAAACAAATTAAGTTATTAAGTTAAATTAACTCAACTTTTAACTTATTAACTCATCAATACCTCAGTAGCGGAATTAGCCTTTTGGCCCCCCTATCACTCTACTACCACTCTACCCACTCTACTAAGGAAACAACAATATTTGGTCTAAACCCTTCTCTTCAAACTCTATTCAGTTTTTTTTATAAAAAAAAAATAATATATAAATATATATATATATATATATATATATATATAAAATATAAAATCTTTAAAATAAAAAACTTCTAAAAATAAAATATTTCATGTCTATTATTTTACTTCAGATACCATTATTACCAGTACAAATAAACAATGCTTATACAATCACATAACTGAAATATAAATAGTCAGATATGAAAATACCTATACTCGGATAGTCGAATGTTCCAAATAAGTACATAGGTACTAATAAGTTATTAATAATAACCATTAAGTTACTGTAATTATTTTATTACAAATGAAATATTTTCAAATTGCAATAATAATTGTAATATTCTTACTATAGCCTATAGGTACGCATCATACAATGTATATATTAATATATTATTATAACTTTTTAAAATTATTTTTATTCGCATTTATATGACAAATATAAAAAAAATGTTTTAAAATAAACATATCTAATTAGTCAATAATAACACTCAATTGAATGAAAAAAAAAAAATCCGCCCACCCAAAAAAGCCGCCCTAGGCTATAAGCCTTTTAGCCTGCCTCCTAATTCGTCACTGCAATACCCAGGCTTGATGTATAGTACCACAACCACTAAAGTGGCGTATTTGTAACTTTGTTTAAATTGACATTTATTATCGATCGATTAAAGTTTAAACATTAAACGATCGATTAAATATTATACATTTTAACAATAATATTTTTAATCGTAATGATTTCTAAATTGAAAATACGCTTGATGAAATAAATTATTCGGAGGCCTAACCTACGTACAAACACAAATGCGCTACTCGTAAAAGTCGATTTAAAACAGTATATACGTATATGCCTGTCTGGACGGAATCCTACGTGTATAATGAACAGGATCGGGTTGCGGTGTCCGCAATGTCGTTTAATTAACTTTCCGGAGGCATCGGTAGGTAAACACCGTACGTAATCGAGACTTTTTACTATCATATTATTATTATTTTTTTATTATTTCACATTGTTGTTCTTTCCCCGGCCAACCTCGCGTACCACAACCGCCGAACGCCAGACGACGCGCTCCTGAGCGGGTATTTTATCGTTATTATTATTACGTATTATACAAGCGTACGGGCACAATAAAGAAGTTCGGGGTGGAATGTGTGTGTGCATGTGTGTACAATATTATGTGTCCGCGTCTGTCTCGAATGTACGCGCGCTTATAACGTCCCCAGTGTGCATCACACACACACACGTATAATATCGACAGCTCAGCGTGTGACTATAACAACGATGACGATAATAATAATAATAATACTAATAATAATAGTAGTAGTAGTGGTGGTGTAGTGTACGGGTGTAAATGAAACAGGAGCACCCGGGTAATTACACGGCAAAATTACCTGCTGACTACTGTACGGCATACACTACATGTACGACCCGTGTATTGTGTTCACACACACGCACACAGACAACGCATCTACGGTGTGTGTATTCAAACGTGTACATAATATATGTAATATACATGTATGAAGTCCTATGTATACTCTTCCACCGCCCCAGAACGTGTGTTTCTCAACGAAATTGTTTCAGCTTGTTGCAGCAGCAGCAGCAGCGATCGGAGTCCCTCGTCATTGTCTGTTACAAATGTGTTAAAAGAACATTATTATTATTATTATTATTATTATTATTGTGTTCGAGATGAATTTTATACACATTCTATACACACACACACACACACACACGCGCGCGCGCGCGCGCAGAGTTCTATTATATTTATTATTATTATTGTTGTTGTTATTTTTTTTTTATTATTATTATTTTTTTTTTTTTTGACTCCCTCTACATATGTCTCTACGTGTATAATACACTGGCTACTACTGACTCTTTGGTGTGCGCCCAACGGCCCACCTCGTGTTTGTAGACTTACATCTGTAATAACGTTATTGACGTTGTAACAATAAATCGCGCACACATATCTAAACATATTTATTGTATCGTGCCACGTCCGCAGTGGTTCGTCGGATGACTGCGGTGGTCGCTATTTTCGCCGTTTTAAAACTATTCTTATCGCATCTCAAAAGCTCAATAGTTAATACTGTCGGCGCACGTCGCACGGCACGGAGATTTTTTTTTTTTTTTTTTTATCGAACAACAATGTGGTTCGCAGTTGCAGTGTATATTTTCCAAATTACAAATAAAAATATCAATAATAATTTTGTTATTAAAGTCGACGATTTGATGGCATTTTTTAGTGCATATTTTAAACGTGATTTTTTCAGGGAATTTAAATGTATTTTTTAAAGGCTTCCGATAAAAATCCATGCACAGCTCTAGTGTCAATAAGTTATGTGTTTAACGAAAAGTGTTTTATCAATAACTATCCGAAATTAAATAAAACAACATTTTCACTAAGTTTATTTGACAACTGTAGAGATTACCGCTAAATTTACTAAATTTATTTACAAAATTATTAGCTCTAATCAATTAATTGCATAAAACGTTCGTATATTAAAAAAAAAATATTGTTATATATGATGTAAGTTATTTATATTAGGTATCAAAAAAAATATTCTTTTCATACATTCCTACAAACATATTTCAAATATGTTTCATAACTAGTAGTAGTTTGAATAAAAATAACAATATTCATTTGATAAATCCTATTATTTTATTAACAACAGTTATAAAAAAGTAGGTAAAATTTAGTAAATAAGATTAATTATTTTAAGTATGAAATATAGAAAACGATTTCAGATTTTATTTGATACTGTTTAATTGTTGTGTATTCGTGCACTTTTAACAGATTCCAAGTGAATTATGTATATATTATATACTATAAGTAGCATACGTGGAGGGGGGACTAAGGGGCTGATCCTCCATATTTATTTTTATTTGTTTTATATTTTTTTGTGATTTAAAATAGTATCTTAAGACCATGATAATATGTATATATATATAGATAGGTAAACGTGTTCAACGGTTAATTCATGTACATATTTAGCTATTTTTTAAAATTTACAATTTTAGTCCATAAATTTCTATGATTAAAATTGAGCTGATGTCACAGTTGGTTATTCAACTATACCAGAGAAAACATTTTCAATATCAGACTTACTTAAGATCAATCATAACGGAGAAACGTTTTAATGGTATAGCTATGGAAAATATCAACAAAAAACAGAACTTACCGAGTTTGAAGTTCTACAACAATTTTCAAAAACCTCATTTGGGCTACTAAAATTATTAAACTGGACAAATTATGTATTTATTTTATTGCCATTATTTTCACGTTAGTTTTTTTTATATATTTTTCAATATTTGATCCATAATATAAGTAAGAACTAAGGAGACACGTTTATTTTTCAAATTTAATCTTGTGACAGTTGAGTAATTATTTATTTTCAATCCCCCTCCTCATTGAAAAATCATGCGTTCACTACTATATATTGTGTATATTATATGTTTTATTATGCATATAGTTATTCACAGTTTAACTTATTACCGCCAACGTAGGCAATTTATATCTAATTATATCTAATTAAAAAAAAATATATATATATATATATATGTTAACTATTCACGTTAAAATTAAATTGTATTATTCTAACTTACATTACATTACTTTACTTTCTCTTCAAATATATTACTTCTTATATATATACAAGACGAATTACGAAAAAGAAAAAGGAACAATGGGAACAACTAATTTAAAATATCTTTGTAATAATATTATAAACGTTTTTCCGGTTACAGTAATGTTTCAAAAATTACTTTTTGTAGCAAAATATTCAGTAAGAAAAATTTAAAACCACTTTTGCTATAACTATATATACGAGTGTATATACATTAAATCTTATATATAACTTAACTAGGTTTCTAAACGTTGTAGCGTACAATTTATATGAAACAAAAATGGCGTCGATATAGACCCGATACTGATGGATAATGTTGTCGATTTTTTTTAAAACTATCAAAAATGTAGGGAATGAAGTTAGGTTTTTCTCTAAAATTTATGAAAACGGAGATTTGTTATTTTTATAGTTAAATTAAAGAAGTAAGATATGATTTAATTACCATTTTATTACTCGGCCTGGTTCGTAAGCACATGCTTATATCATCCGCACAAACTCATAATCGACGAGTAGCGAAATTTGGATAATTTTTCAAGGAAGTGGGCAAAATCTGTAACTAGGTATTTTGACATGTTAACGTCAAAAAGTTCACTATTCTAAAAACATAAAATATTTTAATCGATATGAAACTCAACAACAAAATAATCTATAAAATATAATACTAATACATTTTGTTGATTATAATCGAAGATAATATGATAATATATTTTTATTATAATATATAGATGTTAGAAATGGTTTCTATTGTAATTACAAAATTGGGTACCATATTTGGCTGGAACGCAGGATAGATGAGTGGATGATAATAATTATATTTAACTTATAATCACGGATTCCACGAAACAATAAAAAAAATATAGTCTCGGAGGGGGGAGGTACCTACTGATCCTCTCCTAAAATACGCCACTACGATCAACTTACATTACAGTTATGTTGCACGCATATTGTAAAAATAATTCGTAACTTTTATACCCTTTGGAATTCTTCGTGCTATTAAGTTAGGAATCGTCAGAAGCTAACTTAAAACATGTTTTGGAAATCGTTGACAAATGTAAGTTCCGGCCAAGCGTATACATTATATATATATACACGGCGTATTGTAAGATTTTTTTTTCACCTATGCTATTTCACAATCCCGTTTCGCTCGTTGCACACGACGACGGTTATGGCACATTCCACGACGGCTGTCGATATCAACATATTCGTATATACGTATGTCGGAATTTCGAGCCGTGAATAATTTATCTATCGTCATAAATTTAATCGTTTGTTTTTCGTAATTCAAACCTATGTATTCGGTTGTTAAATAAATTACTAAGTTCTTCCCAATACGACACGATCGCACGAATAATAGAACGCCTTTCATTTGAGCGTGGTTTATTCATGTGAACACCTATTTTGTTCTGACACATCGTACGGGACAGCTTTTATCTACGATTTGGATTCGAAATCATAACATGAAACTCTAAAATCTAAAGTAAAACTGTAATACATTGTTTTACCGACGAAAAAGGCATGCTTAGAGCATTGTAGCTATGGTAGTGTTGAAAATATTTCTCATTCACGAGCGTCAAGTTTGGGTAAAACGGTTCCGTGACATAGGCTTCATCTAACATTGCGTATTTTTACGCTGTTGCTTTTCACTGTCGCGCCGGAGAAACGATATCAGTGTGTACAACTGTACGATACATTCAACAAGACAACAATGTAACCATAGACTCTTTACCCTAATTGCGCCTATGGTTACATTGTCCTCCTACCAAAACTTAAAATAACCTGTAGATTACCCCTACTCTTATATACTATGTTAATATATTTTGGATTCTGAGCCAAGTTGAATTTATTGCAATGTGTATTTTTTTTGTACGTGACACCATTGTGAGTCAGGTATGCTGCATGCGGTGATATTCCATGTATAACATGGAATAATTAATACGAGGGGACTAAATCGTGGTCCGGGGGGTCAAGCCTCCCCTAGTTGCGCCTATGAATGTAACGCAAACGATTCTATTTCTTCCGTAAACTCGTCCGGACGGTTGACGTCTTCCGAACGGTGTGGGTAGGATTCCGCGGCTGCCGTTTTGCTCAACCGAATCACGTGCACGTAAGAGCCGCACGAACCCACTGGTATCCGTCAGCCGCAGACGTCGTTCAAGTGACGTTGATCGTTGACAACGCGGACCGCACGGTCGGACCCGTCGCGCCAAAAAGATCGTCGGGAACAACCGCGACCGTGCGGGGGAACTCTTGAGTTGGGTCCCGAGATATTTGATTGCTTGAAAAAAAACACGAATTGAGCCCGCGGTGATATTTAATAATACTCGAATGCGGTCCATGGTCACGTTTGATGGTACGTGAATTGGGTGCACGGTTTTATTTTGCTGTTGTCTTAATTACCCAACTCAATTTTTTTAAATTTTTTCCGTAATTCAAACTATATAATTGTGAATATAATTGTAAAAAGTGATAAAAATAAAAATAAATTAAAATTTGATCTAAAACCAAGCCAATTCAATAATAATTGTTCACGCAAAAAAAAAAATTCTAATTGAATAATAATTTTTAATATTTTAATAATGTTTACATCAGACCTTTGTATAACAAAAAAACCAAATTTTTTGGAAGACTTTCTAGTCAACCTCCACGTGGTGTCTTCTAGGTATTGCTAATAGGCTGGACCCAACTCATGTACTCGATAAAATACGTTCGGATCCAATTCATACAATTTTTTAAATTAAGGACCCAACTCGAGGTTATCCCCGCGCGGAGCTCGCATGGACCGATTCGGTTAATGCGGCCGAAAGGGATAAAAAAAAAATAAAAAATAAAACAGCACCCCTCCATCCTCCGATCCATCCGTTGCATTTGCGCGTTGTTCCGACCAGTCAGTAACACTCGTATAATTATCGTTCCGTTATTGTCACTTAGTGCGTGCACACCCAACCAGTATCGTCGCCAGTGGCGCTGACTTATATTTTATTTAGTGGGGCAAAGTATAAAAATTTGTTAATACCACCACCCAAAAAGTTGGAGCAAAATAATGACAGGTTACATGATTCAATGATTATATTGTAAATTTAACCATCATAAAGTTGCTCGTTTCGCTCGCAATTTACCACTCCAATTGCATCTATTAAGGTAGGTATTATTCAGCAGTGATGTATCCAAATGGGGGTTAGGGCGTTATAACCTACAGCCCACACTATTAAGTCTATTTTAGAATACAACTGTATTTATTGTTAAATGTGGCGCTTAAAACAGCACATAATAATAATAATATAAATTATGATCGAGTAAAATGCCTCATATTTTATTTTAAATCAATAATCATACCACCCTAGCTGATGATCAACGACCACCTGATCCCGTTGCAAAATGAGATCAGGTACCTCGGGGTCAATCTGGACAAGCCTCTGACTTTTGCAGCCCATGCCGTCGCAACGAAGGCGGCTCGCTCAGCCACTGCTCTATCAAGGAGTATGCCTAACATAGGCGGGCCGGTCCAATGGAAAAGGAGGTTGCCAGCGTCTGTTATGGAAAGTCAGCTATTGTACGCCGTTCCCGTCTGGATCTCCGCCATCATAGTCGTTGCAGAACCAGGGCGATCCTGATCCGTCCACAGAGGACTGCCACCATGAGGGTGATCTGGTCCTACCACACCATGTTGAACCAGGCTGCTCTGGTTCTGGCCTGCATACCACCCGTCGATCTGCTCGGATTGGAGAGATGCAGTATCAGGTCCCGACTGCGCGTGGTAGTGAAGCCTGGCGAACAACGGCCTTCCAAAGTATCTGCGAAACATGAGGCGAGAAGCGTTACGATCAGTGCCTGGCAGGCTAGATGGTAAGCAACCCCGAAAGTGGCATGGACGCGTTGCGTCATCCCTGAATTGGGAAGATGGCTGGGAAGGACCATCCCATGGGTGCCTCTGACGTTCCACATGACACAGGCACTCACGGGCCATGGTTTTTTCCAGTGGTACCTTCATCGCATGGGCAGGGCCACCAGTCCGCGTTGCTGGCAGTGCGCAGATGACACAGACGCCGCAGAGCACACATTATTCCAGTGCTCCTACTGGAAAGGATTCCGGAAGCGCTAACCTCTCAGTTAGGTCGTCATCCGAGCACCATCGACGTGTCTAGAATTATTTGCGGTCCAGCGTTCGGACTCTGCCGCCGGATCCAACCGAGAAGCACGTGATTCTCAGAAAAGCGGAAGAAGTTTTCAAACTCTTTTATAGAATGGTGGAAAACATCCTTACTGCAAAGGAGGATGAGGAAAGACGTCGTTAGGCCGCAGAAAGACCCCCGGATACACCAAACAATGTAAAGTTAAGTTCTTACAAACGTAGCCGAAGGCAAAACCCGAGAGTATTATTATAACTACCTATTGTAGTAGTTATCGAACAGGAGATTTGTCCGTCGCAGCTATGTGATTTTGTAATTGATTATTAATTATTATTAATAAACGATGGGGGTCGGAGGAGAAGTACTGGCACCATGGTTCCTCTTCCGGCTCTCGATACTAACGAAAAAAAAAAAATCAATAACCATATAGACTGAAAATGATAATTATAAATTAGATATTAATTATTATCTATTTACCTTATTTATTGCTTAAGTACCTACTTCATAGTGGTTTTAGAAAAAAACACTTAATATCAATTTGAAGCGTATATAAATATAGGTTTAATTATTTAAATATTAAATACATTATTAAAATTAAAGAAATGTAAAATAAAAAACAGTTTATTTAATTTTTAAACAACAATCCATTAAAAAAAAAATGTTTCAAAAATGTTTCACGGGGCTATTGGTAATTTAAGTAACTATCTTAAAATGTTTAAAAGATTTATTTGCATGCTGTATAATCACTTTTACACTGAGAACCGAGAGGCGTTTAGCTTCACCATGTGTGCGAAATAGATATACATGTTAATGTACGTCTTTATACTTAATATCGTATAAAGACATGCATTGATAGGCGAATTGCTCTATCGCATCATAGTATCTTACCATCTACAGATCGACTGTCACTTAATTTGTATATTCCTAAGATTTACTGACTAGAGTGTAAATGTATCCACCCAACCCACCCGAACACCAGACACCCACCGCCATAGTTAAATGAAGGGGTGAAATGCCCCATAAAAATAAGTGTTCAACTCCACTGCCCGTCTCTGCCGTAATGAATACGGCTGCCATTTTTATTATTATTGTTTCAGAGTTGACGTCGTCGCAGAGACAATATAAATTAACCAGAACAATGTACGACGATCATTATCAGCTTACGTATGCGAGTCGTTGTTAACCACTTGTTGCGTATTACACGGCGGCGCTCGTACGCCGGACGAGAGCAGAAAACACAGATAAATGAATTAAACAGAGACTAATTTACTGTTTCCTATGTGTGTTGATTAACGACGATTGATGCTGCCCCGGCGTGAAATATATGCGAAGCAACAATACGTTGCTCATCATGCCTTATTAGATGTACATTGTGCTCTGTGTGTCCTATAAAATACTTCTAGCCGATCGAAATGAATTATTTTACAAATCGAGTGTACTGATTTTTGTTTTAAACACATGCGGCTGTTTTTCGTTCAAAACTTTAATGAATCGCGGAGCAAACCTAGATCGAATCCATAGACGAGACTTTGGGATCTTTATCGCCTCACTTACCGTCCATTGTCTCTTGTGGTCCCACTGTGTCCTTGTATCTCGTGAATCGAGGTTCAAATCTTAACCATACCAATGGTGACGGGTAATGAAAAAAACCCATAAGAAGTGCAGGTTTCAAAAAATAAAACAGAACTAGTATGCACTATTGAATGTGCGCTTCGAGAAAGATTCATTCTAACATCAATCTCGTCACAACTGCAGTAAATAATGTATAGATTATCTATATTAATGCATTAAACATACAAGTATAAAATTGACTACTGATAATTGCACAAGTAATTACTGAGAAAAAACATTTCTGATCGGAAAAAATCTATTGCGTATGCAATCCATGATACTACGTAGTACCCAAAATATCTAAAATGTTGCTACCGCATTAGTCTGTATTTTTAAATTTACTACTGGATGTAGGAGTGCATAGCGGCATTTAAGATTTTTCTTTTGGCGTTGAGAGCGGACTTAAGGTTAAAAAAGAAAAAATACAAATTTATCACAAATATTAGAATATACTACCACAGAACCAATACAGCTTTTCGGTCGTAGTAATTATCATTTAATTTAAATACCTTAAATTGTCAAACTTAACGCTGTACAAGTGGAACACACAAAAATATGATTGTCGAATATCTATATATGTGCAAGCACTAATCATGACATTTGGATTAATCGGGGAATTAAAATTACTTTTTAAAATTATTATGCCTCAGATAATGTTTAATGAATAGTTATTAATTATAGCCATTACTCTGAATACTGAGTATACCGATAACAATGTAATTTTCGTGTTAGACGAGTACATATTGATGGCATATAAATCTATTACACTATTTGAAAAATCATATATTTGATACATTTTGTGTTAAATATTAAATCTCAATAATTACTGTTTGAATATTTTTGTACTGCTACTTAAAATTACACGAAAATCACACACTTGTACACAACGTGTAATATTTTCCTTCATTATTTTTTTATATAGATGAAATTCGGGTATTTTTGACGGAATTCATAATGTTTATTAGTCATATGACATAAACAAATATATAAAAGAAATGTTTACTAAACACCTTTTCTTCAACGCAAAACACTCGAGAAAATGGAATTCCAACATGTAAACAAAAAGCAAGTATTTATACTACGTACGCGTTGGCTATTTTAATGAGTTTTTCGTTTTTTTATTATTATTTTATTTAGTTTTTTTTAAGTATACATTTGTTTTTCCTCTTTTTATGAATTTATATATATATATCCGCATACTTTTGTCGGTATGAATATCTAATTCGTATATATATATTGGCCTAATGTTCGGTTTCACTTAGTTCGCGCATCAATTGATCTATTGTTTTGTTTTCACAATGGCCGTGGATCTGCCCGGCCAAGGCTCGTTTTTAACATTTACAACGTTTGAGCTCTTCTCGAGTGAGTGACCGCGCGGTGAAAGCTGTCATGAATCGTGCCCCTCGTACCTCCCCCGCACCTGTTACGAGTTGTGACATCAACTGGCAAAAAAATAAAAAATAAAAAAAAATATATAAAAATAAAACAGGGGAAAAAAATACAATAGGCTACATCGTGATAATGGATTCAGTCCAATGACCACCGAGAAAACCAAGACATATGCGGCAATGCGGGAATATACACCGCATTATATTTATACAGGTACGTACGAAATAGGTGTACGTACACATAATGTATACGAGTGCTTCGCGTTGAAAACGCCGACGTTTACGTGTACATGTGTATATTTTATTTATATGTATTGTAAACGTTATGCGTGTACGCGTTTTTTCTTTGTCCTCCAGAAGCTAATCATTTATTTTGACTATTTTGACATAATGATTATGACCGAACAATATTTTATTCTCGTGTACGTATTGTACGCGTGTGTAAGATACATATGAGAAATGTTCGGATGTGGTCGGAAAAAACGTGTTGCACCGATCCGTAAAAAACTGAACACGTATCTACCTACACAGGCCTCATAAGTTTTTGGCATCGCAATGCCATCGCACCATTAAAAATATTTTCCCGATTCAATACAGGTACGCGCGCACGCACGTACACGCTCCTGTACGTCTAGGTTCACGGGGTTAATAAAAATCGAATACATTATTATGCATGTGTCGGGGTTTCTTTGACATTACCGTTTCGCTCAAAACATTACGAGCTCAACAGGTGTTTATTGTACTTCGCAGGCGTCGATCGCGGACAATTTATATCGAATAAACTATGTTCACTAAAAAGAAAAATGTTTGACACTCAGATACGTGATGGGATTCATGAGAACGCGTAGCACATTATAATTATGTATATCATCTAGTATGACTTACACGAGTATAAAATAATAATAATAATAATAATAATAATAATTATTATTATTATTATTATTATATTTTGTACGTGCAATTATCAACACTTAGGCCTTTTTTATTTCTGATGAAAAACAAACAGTTTAGAAAACGTAAAACGTAATCTCCAGTTATATTATTATTTTTCATAATAATTTGTAACTTTCTAGTGTTGAAAAACACTATTTTTTTTTTATAAATTTAAGAAAATATGTAATTTCACGAATTATATTTTATGGATTTAAATGGCTTTTATCGAAACATCGAAAACCATCGACTTAGCTGGGTAATAAAATATTACATTTTTTTACACAAATAATAAATAATAAGGAATAATACGTTTGGATAAGTATAGTTTTTTTTTTTTTATTATTATTATAGAATTTTCGATAAAAACATTGTTTAACCATAACTAACGAGACACCTGTAAGCTGCAGATGTTATTTAACAAAACAATATTCAAAACATTATTTTGTTATCAGTGTTTCTTTTTCCCATTCCATCGAAGTAATTATTTTTGACTCGTATTAATTTAGTTAATATTATTTATCAGTCATCAATATTTATATTTTCAAAACATAAATGTTTTTTAATTCATGTATACCAGTAAGTAAAAACCCATACATAATATAAAAAACACGATAGAACTCTTTTTATAAATGCGATATCTGCCTTTCTAACGATATGCTCTTATTACTCGAACCCAGGGTATTCGTAAATAACATTATGATATTTTAATAATTAAATATTTATAAATAAATAATTATTTTACTGCGTACTCACAATTTGATTTTTTTATACATTATTTCAAATTTCACATATGGACATGATTGCTTAGAGTAGCATTTCCCAAACTTTTGTAATTCATGCATTCCCAAAACAAAAAAAAAAAATAATATTTGCAGGTACCTTCTATGAATAATTAAAACAACATTTTTTTTTATAATTTTTATAAAAACAAATTTAAAAATCTAAAAATAAAAATAAATATATGATAGTGTACTTTAAACAATATAAATATTTCCCTTGCACATCCACCAATAAGTACTTATGCCTCACAGTTTGGGAATCGCTGGCTTAGGGAATCGAAAATCTGATCGAGCACTTTATGTGTTATTCAATTTCATACTTTATGAAAAATTACATATTATTACTCTTGGTTCATTTTGACAATCTGAAAAAATATTTATAGAAGTAAAATAGAAAATAAAATCTAAACCTAATATCAACCACATTAAATATGCAAGAATGTTCCATATGATATAATATTGGTTATGTATGACGTGTTAAACGATATCATATTTAATTGATCGATTGTTTTATCGAATATTTAACGCAAATAACCGTCTAAAATAATTCAACTCTATGATTTTATGATTTACAATGTATCGCTCTTTTCTGTAATCAAAATTACACTAAAATAAGCGATAGCTTCTGTGTATTAATTCGTATTACCTGTAATCAAACGATTATTAGTTGAATCATACTATCATCACGCATAAACTAGCTCACAAGAGGAGAAACATCGATTCGTGTATCGTACATAAATCAATTGATAAAATGTCTAGTTTAAAAGTATAATAATCGAAACAACTTATCGTGTGGTCTATAGCTCGGGCAATATGACATAAACGAGTTTGAAGATGTATATCATCACTTGTCAATGCAATTAAATACACCTTGTAAGTAAAAAATATACTCGGAGAGGTCTCCAAAAGCCAAATGAAACATAATTAATTTATGATGTGGAATACGGTTGGCTGAGTCGAAACCGAGTATAGGTACTAGTATCTTCGCGTGCACTCGGTCGCGTTATTGTAAGTGCGTTTTGTATACAATGCGTTTTTTAAAAAATAACGTCGATCGATATTTTACGGTAACAGTAATTCATTTCGATTGATTGCAATCCATCGGAATACAAGGAAAATTCTATATGATTAAAAGAGACTATATAATTTTTAAATCATTACGTATACTCCATATATACATTTATAATATACCCGTTCGTCAGTGCACTTACTACAAACTTAATATATTTTTAAAACCCGATAAAATGACTAATCTTTAAAATTAATTTTTATTGTAACATTATATTCACGGGTGCATTTTTTTATATCGCTACAGGTCATTAAGTTTTTACTACGCGTATTGGCAATCCGAACGATTTAAAACCATTAGTGACGGTTAGTGCCAAAAGCAATTTGTATTTCAGCGATTTTCAACTGTTTCGTCATTATATACGTAAAATATTGTTTGAATTGTTTTTATTTTATCAAAAATAGCAATATTAATGTAATTAGCAGAAGCGTTTACGTTTAAGTACTTTTAATACTATAAAATAGCTTTTATTCATTTTAATCTAAAATTCATAATAAGAATTTTTATTTATGTTTCACTTAAATTGTAAAAAATCAAAATCAAAATTCTAAATGCTATTCATTGTTTGTAAATAATTCGTTTTCAATAATTCCCAAAAATATATTAAACCATTATTAACTACTTTAACTCAACCTTTTAGTCATATTTATAATTTATGTTCAACTATTAATTTTACTACTGTACAGCTACACACATAGACACATCTCATTTTAGTTATTGTATTATTTTATATTATTTTACTATGGTAGAAAATAATAATTGTGTTTCATATTATTATTATTATATATGTTTTTTTTTTTAAAAAATATAAAATAATAATGGTATTGTATTGTCGATGAGTTGAATGTATAACACCGGTAGTGTTATTAATCAAAGTCAAAATAACACAACTGGTTTGAACAAATGGCTAGCAGGCAACCATTGGTATGGTTTATTGTACATTTTTTTTAGACTATTAAAGGATCTTTTTCATTTCCTGTAAAAAAAAAAAAAAAAACACTTTTTTAATAATTGTTAAAAATAATAAGTATTATTTTTGAAAAATATAGTATCAATAAAGGTTAGAACTAATAATCAATTAAAAAACAGTTTTTGTAAAAGATTTGTTTGTAAAATTGTATAAGTTAATTGTTATTTTGTAATGATATATTAAAATTCAGCAATTCACTAACCAATAATCTCTATTAACGAAATACTCGTCACAGTTATTCAATTCGAAATATTGTAATTCAATTCACGTATTTAGGTACCTTTAGTATAATGAAGTATGTTCTCTATAATATTAAAACCATCCATCTGGAATCAAAAAGCAATTATAGAAAGAAAATCGGTATACATTTATTTTGAAATTGTGTACAATTCAAGTACTCCAATATTATTCTTATTAAATCCGTAATAAAGAAATATTATTATTATAATTACTACGGAAATAAATTCCAATTTTTTTTTCATTTGTATACATACATTGTAGGTAATTTAAATATAACAATAATAATAACTACAGGAATAAAATAAAAAATATATATTAGTATCAATATTCATACAATATATCTGAATTTAGAAAAGAAATTTGTAGTTTTGTGTAAAATAAATTAATATATCGATAATTTATTGGATTAATTTTAAAATGTATATTATGTAGTAGTAATTTGAATAACAATTTCAATTTGATTTGAGTAAATTATTCTATTATAATTGTTGTTCCAACGACTGTTCACTAAAAAAATTTATTGTAATATTATAATCAGAATGAGATGCTCTATAAATAAAACATTGAAAACACACTAATCTGATAAAACTATTTTGAATTTTGTTTAGATTTTGGATTTTTGTTACTAAATATGGATGCTATATTAGGAGGGCATAATTTAAATTCGTACGGATCAACGAGCAATATAATATTTTTAGTGCTGATTCATCTCTAAAACTTCGACAGGTGTGTTTTAAAAAACCTAACTTTGCAGATACATTATTCCTAACAAAAAGTATATGTTCATTGAAAGATAGTCTGGAGTCAAATTTCACCCCGAGATTACTTCAAGAAACTCTTGATAAATGTATATTACCTAGAGAATACATTTTTATTTTAATTTTTAAATTTTTAAAAGCAACCTTTCTTTTGCAAGTTATAGCCGTAATCCTGGAAATAATTTCGATCATGGACTAAACCATGTTAAAAATATGTAATAAAGGTTTGGGTAACCTTTTTTAGAACAATATTTATTTTATAAATTTCAAATTAGAAACAATTATCAATTACAGTAGCTTTGCTACGTAACTTAAATCTATTTTCACGTTAAACACCACTGCTATGACGTTTCCAGTTACATTTATCACCTTTAATACAATAAATAATTTATTAGATTTCTATTTAACTTCGTTGTTTCATATTTTTAAAATTCTCATGGTTCAGTGATATCGTCGCAGTCTGCTACCTCTCCTAGAGTTATTTCTTATATAAGACTGGCTTGAAAATAGTTTAAAAATAAAAAACAAATTAATACTTTTAGAATGGATTTTTTTTACGTGAATTTAGTTATTTCCGCATTTATTTATCTTCTATAGATGCTACCGATAATAGGCTAGTAGGTATAAAAAAAAAAAAAAATTGACCTAAGCAAAGATTTCCTTAAGTTATATTACTATTGAATTTTATGATCAGCAGTATATCTTTCGTCAATGGAGGAAGACCGTCGCGTTCAAAAAAAAAAAAATTTCAAGCTTCATTAATTTTTTCTATTTTGCACATAATATGCCTATCGTCATCTGTTTATATAATAACATAAATTAAATGTTCTTGCTAAACTGTAATCGTGTTAATGACTGAGCAGAGATGAGATATATACTAAATGCACATAAACGTTTTTTACTTATGTTACGATTTACACATTTTTTTTTTGGTTTGTACTCGTAATGATATTAATAGTTGTATGGATAAAGGTAGATCACCGATCAGTGTTATAGCAGTAGTAAAGCATTGTGCCAATTTACAAATCTATAGTATGAATATTTGATTGAAAAATTAAATCGAACCAATAAAATTTAAATCACAGTTATTATTTATAAAAATGTGACGGGATAACTATAATGTGATTGCTGACTCTCGTTACGTCTTATATGATATGAATCGATCGATTGTTAAAAGCTCGCTGCACCAACTTAACGATGATCTCAGGTCGGAGGTCACATATTTCATAATACTGGTAGTCATTCGGTCGTCTACGGCAGCGTTTCCCAAACTTTTTTTCTGCCGGACCCCTTAAAGATAATAAAAATGATCACGAACCCCTTAGTACATATAAAAATTAAAAAACAATAATAAATAATAATACTTTGTATATTTTAAATTTACGTTCATGGACCACAGTTTGGGAAACGCTGGTCTACGGTGTAAGTGAGTTTAAGTAATTTTTACAATCTTTCAAAAACCAAAAAAATTAAAATGACATCCGATGAAGATCGCACAGTCGTATTATTTGGTTTTTGTTTAAGCGATTATACGATTTAAAGGAGGTGTATCTTATTTCAGATTACGAAGCTGCAAAAATGCTACTACTGAAAAGATCAGTAGTACAAGAAATAATTACATTTAGACAAGCCATTAATATTTAATAGGTATAAACAGAGTTTAGTAAGAACATCGTTCGTGAATGTACGTTCACACATCAAGTTCATATTTTGTGAGCGACACACGAAGGTTACTCGTTTTTTTTTTTCAAATAGAACGTGAACGGGAACAACGTTTGAATTGTTAATAAAATTTAACGATTTTTGGGACGTTCAGATTTATTTAGCATTTTAAAAATTAAATGTATAAGTAATAAATATTGATGTTTAAGTATAGGTTAAGTAAATTATTAAGCCTAATATATTTTATAAAGATTACGTTTATACAGAATGTAGGTAAGTGATTCATAAATATAAAATAAAACAAATTAAATGAACACGGTAATTTTTCATACGACTTGAACGTGAACGTGTTCACGTTAAAAAAACAAGATGAACGTAAAAAAGTTTCTTTTTTCGTGCGAACATTTAGAACACCGAGTATAAACAAGTGTCACTACACGCGATTTTAAAACATTGTAAATTTAATATTTTATGGAACTTTTTATTAATAAGAGAGATTAAATACTTTGACGACATCTCGAGTCGTACACTGAAGTATGCTGTGAAATGTGTATTGATTTTTTGATTTGTACATGCATTTTTATCGTAAAATAATTAGGTAGTTAGGTACGATAAACTGCAGAACCAATAATTTTATAGCATTATAATATCGGAAAAATGTGCATTGTACAAAGAACATGTATTCTTAATATTATTTCATTTCGATTTGTAAAACGATTATGTTGGTTTATTTCATTGTTGAAATAAACATTTAGGTTGATAACGATAAAGTTTAATAATATCATAATGATCTTTACAAAAAGTAATCAATGATTTTTGTTTCGTTCAAATAAGAAAAATCCCTTTGGCATGTCAAAAACTTGTACATTTCATTGAAGACGTATGCCTTTAGAACATCATTCTTTTTAAATTTATAATAAAACTAAATTATACGTTTATTAAATCAAAAATAATTATTTCTACGTATGCCCTCTTCGCAATCTGCATTCGAATACGTGTTCCGTTCATGACTGCGTATTAAATATTATACATCCTACACAGCTTAACTCGGACGAGATCAGTGCGTATCAAAGCATTTATTCGCTGAAGTCGGGAACCAAAACGGTATAAAAAAAAAAAAAAGTGAACAAAAAAAAATAAAAAAAATACCATAAATTCCTCATTTATTTACGTACAATACGCATATCATCGACAACACATCGCAATGATGACCCGTTTTCCGTTTGATTCCGCGCGTTACCCGCGAGACCGTTATACGTATACACCGCGATCGTGCACGCGATCTGGAGTAGACACGAACGGTAATTATAACGTACGCGTGAATTATAACGACAATCAACGCGATCGATCGGTACACACGGTAAAGCGTTGCAGCCGTGTTTGCGGACGGCGTTTCGGGATGTTTGGAAATCACGCGAGCACTAACAGTGTCAGAGACCGAGTCGGAAAACATTAAAAATCGATAGAAAAAAATTAAACAAAATGAAAACCGTTCTTCGTACGCGATGCGCGGTTGTACACGTGATTTACTGTGCCGTACGTTCATTAATGCGATTTTACGTGTACTCGACACCGTGTAAACGTGTGCGCTCGGCGCACGTAACGGAATTTTTCGACCGAACTAGTTTCCACGACTTGACTTCACGGTTTTTCCAAAGTCGCTCTCTCTCTCTCTCTCTCTCACTCGTTCCATCGTCCATCATAATCTGCGCGTGTGTTTTAGTCTATCTATTACAGCCGCGTATACCTAATACACACACACACGCACACTCGCACGCGAGTCGTCGGATAATTATTCGCGCGGCGGCCGTGCCGAATTCGCGTGTTCGGAAGAGTGAAAGAAAAAATAAGAAAGACGCACCGGCGCGGCGGTTTGCAACAGGACTATTATTACAATGTAAACACACGCAGGTATAACCTTAAGTATACATATATAATTGTGTACGCGTCAGCGGTGTCGGACGTCGGGTTTGGTTTTTAGTTTTTTTTTTTTTTTTTGTTCATTTCCCTACTATTCTTCTGTCCGCCGGACACGAAGACCACGGCGACGACGACATCGCGTACGAAATTTAAACAGGAAATTATACGGTTTGAAAAGCGATACCCGTCTCGGACGCGTTACATCCGAGTAATTCGCATTTGTACCGGCGGCTCTTCCCGTTCTGCCCGGGGTACGCGACCCGTGCAAATTCAATCGATTATATTACCTACGTTGTTGTTATTATACGCTGCCGCCGCCGCCGCCGCCCCGAAACGTTTCCCGCGGCCAAATGTGTAGGTATGTACAGGTACGCGTGCGATAATATCATGTACGCGCGGTACGGCTACCTACGGTTACGATGTGTTCGCGATCGCGGTATATGGACCATCGCGTCTATACGCGCAGCAGCGCGGTTTATACCGTGAGAGACCGCAACGCAGGTCCGGGTATACGCCATGGAAGCAAAGGGTATTCTACGTGCGTGGTTAATGTTTTCTCGTTCTCTAGAGAACCCAAGCAAATTCACATTAAACTATAACATATGTTGACGTTTTTCATCTACGTATTTCTAGGCACGTCCCTGAATTCGATTATTAATAAAATTTAAAATTTAAAATTAAAATTTCCCCATCCCTGGATTTTAGTTCATCGGAATCAATCGGATTCCAATCATGGATTTAGATCATCGCGCATAAGAAAATTGTTGATCATGATAACAGGTATGTGCTGCGTAATTTTTAGCTTCAATTTTTAACAACGGCACTGCGCCAATTTCAACTAGACAATACCGCCCCTTCAACGGGTATAAATCCTTTAATCACTTTTATCGAGTGATATTCATGCTTTTTCCTCATTTTTTCAAACTCACAAATGTTAAACTCAAAAAAAAAAATCAATACTTTTAGGAATATACGACTGCTTAAAGTTGAGTTTTCTAGATTGAGGATTAGCAGAGAAGGCGGATCGCGGCATTATCTTCATAACATATTATTGTGGTTATTTTTTTGTTCCGTGCTTTTAACACAACTGATTATTACGTAACAATATTATCCTAATATCTGTAGCTGATGATATCATTAGAACGAAAAATTTGAGGGAATAATGATCATCTCATGGCATAATAATATTTACCGTTTTTTATATGTGAAAATAACGTTTGTTTCCCAACAATTAATATTGTAATAGTATTCATAATCGATATTAATGCCTACACATCTTGCGACCATGTATCCTGAAAAACCGTTAATTCAGACTTTATTGATATGGTACATTTAGACTGGTCGATTCTGAGCTACTGTATGTGCATGTGTGTGTGTCTGTATTTCCGTACGGTACTTATTGCGGACCTAAATACATAAATATGAAAATAGTAATAATAATAATAATATGTTATTGTTATGGCAGTGATAAATGAGCAGCTATAGCTAATGGAATAGATCCATTTTTCTATAGACATTTTTTTTCCCCGCCAACGCTCGTTTACGCGTAAATCGCGTTTAGTTAGATACGTAAACCGTTTCGATGTACGTCTGGTAAAAAAAAAAAGGAAATACTCCGTCCGAATTATATTTCGTGATATTCTATTCTGAAACGAATAGTATATTCTGTATATTTAAGTACCTAAATACGAATAAAACCCGTCAGTCGGTATATATAATGCGTTCGATTTATATCTGTAATACGGAAACGTTCCTATTTAATAATAGAATAATATAAACTTTAGTTTATACTTATTATAGTCATTTAGTTGTAACTTACCAGGACACAAAATTAGCAAGGCTTCACATAAGTAGTCGTGTATTTTCATTCATCAGCTTTGTTCCTTTTGCTGTAGTGTGCTAAGTATGCTCAATTGGTAGCACAAAAGGTACAATTGTGCTCAATCGTAATATAACCCTATTAATCATAAGTTTTTTTAATTTATCTTTGATCCAGTTTAGTTTTCATCTATTATATAAACATCTATATGATTTTTACTCAATAATTTGTTCCTTTATAATATGTATGGAGAAAATAAAAATTGTACAGTCCGATAAAATGTAATATTCTACATGGATGACAAAGAAAAAACATATAGGCATGCGTATTCGACGATGTATACTTATTATCAATAGATTAAAGATGTACAAAGACACAATTGTATATCATTGCCCTTTTGTGACAACAAATAAAGTGTTCCAAATGAAATATTCAACATAATAATAATTCGGACGGTAATATCAACTTCCAATGTTAATATATTATATATAATATACACACAAATACAATGTTAGATGGTATACCATTGCATTCCGTTAACGATAATAACTATACTATAATATTCTTTCTTGACGAACAGAAAAATGCATTATTATACATCTGTTAGGAATATTATAACCGTTTGGGGGTTATTTTATGGCGTTTTCGGATAACTTATATGAAAGTATTAAACTTAAAATTTCGTGGTATACTTGGGTCAACATTAAAATATGATACATCTTGTTTCTTACGTTCTATGTATTTTATATCTGAATTTATTCAATATATTTGGTTTATTTAAAAAATATGAATTATATACATATTTAAGAATATATATTATTTTATGTAGTATATTAGTATATTATGTAGTATTATTTTATGTAGTTAGTTCAACGTTAAATCTAGTTTAAAGCAAATATAAGCCTAATAAGCATTTAAAATAAAAAATTAATTTTTTGGTGTTATAAACTGAATCACACACACGTGGCAATAATATAAACAACAATGCCAATAATAAAATATACATTTTTTTTTGTTCATTGTTTTTATTTCTATGAAGCAACTACGTTTTCAGTTTCTAAACATTAAATTAGAACACTTTATCCCCTATATAGCCGTCCGTCGGTCGGTTAGTTACTCGTGCGTAGTTACGATATTTGATATGAAATTAGATATATTTATTTTAGTTAGTATAAAAAAATTAAGCACTAAAATATAAATACTTTATACACAAATCAACATATTTAATAAATTTAGATTTCTACACATGTACAAGCATGTACAAGTTACTAAATTATATTACCAGAACTATAGTTAACTGTTTAAAATACGTTTAGAGACTGAGATTTTGACATGCTTTTAGTAGGCTAAATAGTTAATTATTTTTATACAAAAATTTCAATTCAACAACCTTAATCAAGTGACAAATTTTCATAAACATACATACTCGATATTGTTACGCATTTTATGCATGGTTATAACATTGTGGATCGATGTTCATCTCAGATTGTGCACCTTATGATTGTGATTGTACTATGCGTTAATATAATATTATGGTTTTTTCTAGTATAGTACATAGTTCATAAAATTACATTCTTTTTTTCACAACATGTTCATTTACTCGGAACAGTAACCAGAACTGAAAATAACAAAACAGAGTGTACTCGTACTGGTTTTACTGAAATTAAACACGGGGGGGGGTTTGTGTGATATTTTCGGATACCGCTTTTTTTATAAGATAATGCTATATGGTACACACGTTTTTTTTTTGTTTTTCAATTATTCCGTGTTTGTTATACCACAGTATATGTGAGGGTATGTTCCGAACGCAGTAGGAGTTGATCGAACTTGTATTTTTCGGACCAGACGTATTAATATACTTACATGAGCATCATTGTTCATACCATTACGACCACACGTAGACCTTTCCCACAACACTTCCTTGGCGGCGGCGGCGGTATCTGTAACACATTTTTATTATTTTTATTTTTAATTAATGATGTCTCGGGTAACATTTTCAAAAGAAACGGCTACCTGTTACCTGTTGTCTTTTTTTTATTATTGATGGACGCGCGACGTGCGGCGTATGTTCCGTATAGCGCGAATGGTGTTCGTATACATATAATACACAGAAAGCGCTGACGGGGTATAAGTACCTATATATATATATATATGTATATATAATTAAATTTGATAAATTTATAAAAACATAATAATATGATATTGGTCGAATTAAGTACAAAAAAAATCTATTATGTACAGAGGACATTGTGTTATAAGCGAGAAGATGACGGAACCAAACGTATACACAAATGCGCAGGATACTGTGTACGAATAGATATTAAGATATTATACCATCAAGTTGCTATTAATATTGTTTGGATTCAATACGACTTCACACTACTATTTAAATGGTGTGTTAAATGATTTTAGGATTTTTGAAATAAAACTGCGAATTTTGTATGAGTTTTTTTCTTAAAAAAACAATAGCTTTCAGGTTGTTCAAAGAATTACTTAATTTTTGCGAAATCCATACATAAAACATTCATAAAAAAATAACGGGCCTTAGGATTTTAATATCGCAATTTAAATAAATCATAAAAAACTATTCATTGAATTTTAGTGTCTTTTGAAACTAAAATCAAACGCTTTTCAATGAAAACCGACAAATTTATGAAATACTAAAATAAATGTTTACATTAAATACGGAATTCTATTATTAGTCAAACTACAATTTATTTTTTTGTTTATATGAATTGTCAGAATAGGGTTTTTCTTAATTTTGCAATATTTTTTTTTTGGATAATTAGAGAAATTCAAAAAAATATCTATTTAGTGGGAGTTATCTAGATAAAATTCTAACCTAGAGAATTTGAATTTGAGAGTTATTGAATATAAATTAACACATTCCACTATAATACAAATTACTCCATTTGATTTAAACCTAAAATATTGTACTTTAAGGATTAGAGTTAGAAATTATATAAAAAAAAACCAAAAAGGATCAAATGCATCACTCACTATATTATACATTAATATATAATTATAGTACATCACTATGGTATATTATCTAATAATATTTAGTTTGAATCCGTTTTGTTTTTATGGCAACCACAAAGAACGTCGAAAAATTCACAAATTCAAACGGTAGTTAACAATTTAGTTACACTTGTTAATGAACCATGTCATTCTTTTTCTTTTAGTCTTACGATAAATTTAGTTTATGATTTAAATAATGAAAAATAAAATAAAAATTAATAAATTGTTAATACTCCTAAATTAACCGAAGAAAAAATATAAATTTTAAAAATATGAATGGATAATTCTTATTATTTTAAAAAATGTTGATACATTTTATTTCATGCATAGTTAAGGATTCTTAATGTATATTTAAATGCATATTTAAATCAAATGTTAGTGCATTAATGCATGCTTATTTATGCGTATTTAGTCTATGAACTTAGGAACCCTGACTATAACTGTATAACAATTGTTGTGTATTGTATATTAAAATAATACAATCAAAAAAATTCCCACATTTCGAACATAAAAATCAATATTTAATCGATTAATCGAAGACAAATCATCAATGCCCAAACATATCGATCTAAAACATCCATGTTTTTTACCCATCCTTACATTGGACTATTTTTTATTTTGTATCTTCACAAGCATTTTTTTTGTATTATTAATTATAATAAAAATTAAATATTACCTAGAAAAATTTAAATTTTTATTTATTCAGTTACAAAAACATCTCTACAATGGCATATATTAAGTAATTTCATATTTTTTTTTTTTTTTTTTTTAGTATTCAAGAATAACGAAACTGACATGGTCACAAAAAATATTTATTAAGAAAAGTAGGTCGTGAGTCAAAAAGATGGAAGATCACTAATTTATATCATTGTACATTATTATACTTTGGACTTACGTGTTATCAGATTTATTAAGTCATTATAGATTGTCTATTATTATTTTGTGATTTATTGATTTATTTCTCACTTGACTTACCAGTGTTATATTTAAATATTGTTGCGTGTTAAGTTTTCATGATTTGTTGCATTTTGTTCATAACATTTTTTATTTTACTGATGTATATTTTTTATTTTACTGATATACATATAATGGTTATCAAGAGTAGTTCAAAATATATTTTTTTAATTTGGTATAGTATAAATCAAATAGTTGGCAGTAAATTACCATCAAACAACTAAGTTTTGTCAGTAATATTTTTTAATATGCATGAAGTTAATTTAAATTTATATTTAAAGTGCTACATTGGTGATATAAGAAGCAATAATTTTTTGGCAGAAGCTACGTATACCAAGGAAAACCGAACAAAAATGTGTGATCAAGTTGGAATACTCCAGACTGAACTTTAATTTATAAACTTATCTATAATTTAAATCACTCTTGACAGGAAGAAAAAAAATATATCTATAACATTTTGATACCAAAAGCCTATTCTACATATTTTCAAAGAATTCAAAGTTCTGCACATTGACTGTGTCGCGTCATTGAACATTTCTTTGATTAACGATTGATTCGAATTCATATAAACAAAATATCAATATTATACATTTAAAAACCAAAATAAATCGATGACAGGTGATTTTACTTTGATGAAACGGTAAATCTTATAAATTAAAGACGAGAGAAGTAAAATTTACGTTTTTAATTGTTACGATTTTTTTTTAATGATATTTCTTGAATAAAAAAAAAAAAATTAAAAAAAAATATCGCAATACTGCAGTTATACTGGCCATATTTAAAGCGCACAAAGCAAAATACAAGCACGTTCAACCCACCCTTACAGTTTTAGTTTTAATGGCGAAAACATAAACAGCTTCGTTATTTACTTATTGTTTCGGTATTTACCATAAGCTATTTAAGTGTACTTAAAAAATATATGTTTTGTAAATTCTTAAACAAATATAATGATGTGTAGCAGGTAATTATATATAAAATATTGAAATTTTTTTTCACACAATTATCTCAATTGTATAATGATGTTACAAAATAAGGCATGAATAATAATTTAATGTGAAATATTATTTTCATATTCGGAGAAAAATTGTATTAGAATAGCCCAAACGTTTAACGTAATATTTAAACCTCGTAAACAGTACCTCTCGTGCACATTTATTCGAACTAAGAATATTATTCTTATTTATAAGAGCCAGATGCTCATTGTTTCCCTATTAACCGTTGGAATTTATGAGTTAAACGAGTTCTGTTGTAGAGTCGCAATCAGGAATTCTGAACTAATGTGAATTGATAGATCGTTATAGATCACCATCGTGGTAATAAGTTGTAGCACTATTCAAGATGATATCGTAATGTTTACCTACAAATCTTACGAAATTACACGTATACGTGTAGTATGTGTTCACAGACGAGGAAAAGCCACGTTTGCGCATCCAGAGAAGAACATATTTGCCTATTTTCTCATTTCTTTCTCGGTAAGTCACTGTCTGTAGTACAAAGTCTAAGGCGTATGGTTTGACATAATGGTTTGGGCCATGGTCGTTCCAAAACTTAAAAAAGAAAAGATAATTCAGTGTATGGAAAAAATCTTAAGCAAGTTTAAAAAATGCATATATAGTGATGTACGCTTTGTAATTAATACCGATTTTTCATTTATTTTTTTATTTATTTTTTTTGTTTATGTGAGTTTTGTAACAAGTCATTGAAGTCCATTGATAATCTACTAAGATTGCTCTACTAAGAGTTTTTCATCTTACTCTATTAATTTATAGGCATTCAAATGCAAATATTTTAAAATCCAAACTATAAAGAATATTATATTCAAAGAAACCCGATTTTTCAGTCGGTTACGTGTATTGAATATTTTATATTATTATTTTTTATGCATTTATAACATAATATTTAATGACTTATTTATATGTTACTTTTGTGCTCAGAAAAAGTGCTCAAGTAGAAGTATGGCTTCGTCATATTGAATAAGTAAAAATAATGTCAATGAAACAAATATTATATTAATGTTGTAATCGTGTGTATGAATCAAAAAACCTTACTTACTCGTATATCAATTTGTATTTCGTATACTGTTTTATCAGCTTATTACTACTATAATTATTGAAGTTTTTAGTACATTAGTGAACATTAAAATATCTTCGCATAATGTATTACGTGAAAACTTGTTCGTCGAAAAGTCTTCAGCACCACTGCTCCGGTTCGTCCTGACCGTAAAATAATATTGTAAATTATGTATTGTTCATCAGTATTCTTTCGAATTTTTTCGTCTCGGCCACTTATTGGTGCATTGATTGTTACAGTATTCTAATTTTAATCCTACATGTAACAGTTCAGAATTTGCAGTATCGTCCTAGTTATTTAAAAACAGATAATTGACAATTCAAGAGCACGCGATCCGCTTTTGGATGGCGAAAATATTATAATATAATAAAAAATATAAGTAAATATAAATTCACTTAATAATCTAAAAATAAAAAATAATAATAAATAAAATAAATAATATATCACTTAAATATTTTCATATTATTATATTATTATACACTCATATACTGTTACCGATTATTTTTAGCGAGAATATAAGACTGCTTTTATGTGTTATACTATATGTAATAAATCACAGACGAGCGAGTGTGATGGGGTCCGCAACCAGTCGTGTTATTCGTCCATGAAAAATGACGGATTATAAATTGGCTTACCGAATCTTTGGTCGCGACATCCCAATTAACGACAAGCATAATATTATCATAGTACCGCGTTTTACAAAAAAAAAAAAAAAAACTGAAAATAATAATTCATACAAATATAATACGAGAAGACGGAGGACGAGATAAAGGAGCAGGATTCATCCCAGTGCAGGACCACCCTGCGAGGACTAATTAAGTTCGTGGCCAATTACACGGTATGTTAATGACCTGGGGCTTACTGCTGTACGCGCATATACACGTACGAGTTTATGGAGCACATGCTGGCCGTACTGCGTATGTGTACACACACATTGGATTTGTTTAACAAATTATTCGCTTATCGCTTTAAAACGCCGGCAAAAAGAACACACGACGACTATTACGGGCGCGACCCCACCGCACGTGACGATAATTAATATTTTTCACAGTAAAAAACAAAAACATCCCTTCAGGGCTCGGCTAAATATTGAAATAAACAATTTATGCCG
The DNA here is from genome assembly GCF_003268045.1 of Sipha flava. Taxonomy (NCBI): domain Eukaryota; kingdom Metazoa; phylum Arthropoda; class Insecta; order Hemiptera; family Aphididae; genus Sipha; species Sipha flava. The sequence goes on from NW_020271727.1 coordinate 474,113, forward strand.
TTTCGGAACCGGAGTCTACATGTATACAAAAGCAATACACTCTTTACCGTTTTTGAAGAATAAAATAACTGTAGTTTCAATATTGGTTTTTTTTAATTTTATTTCCCTATAAATAAGTAAAAATTTGCTTCACAAATATTGTGTACAATAATAACAATTTTAAATTATAAACGATGACTTGTCGGGGTGAATGTTAAAGTTATAAAATTATTACTTTAAATTTGAATGACTTCACATATGATTTAAAAAAGTTTAACAGACTTAACCCTTGAATTTTTCCATCCCTCCTTTTTAAACAAGTAAAATACTTCAGGTTGTGATTATAAAAAAAATATTTGCTTATTGTCCGTGATGGAGACAAAAAAATGCCTTATCAAATCACAATTACATATTTCTTAACGTCCCACGCGGCACTCATTATATTCGCGTACCGAACTCATAAAAGCGTCCGGAAAACGGTAATTTATTCGTTCAGTTATGTATAGATATTGTTTTTGTTACAAATCCACTATGGTGTACGTTTTCGCTTTCATAAGAATCGTTAAACCTGACGAAAGTATCCCAATTCCGTCATGGTTTATGCTCCTGAAAATATATATTTTTGCTATCGTTACTTATAGTTGTCAACTGCATCCACTCCGTTGCACTTGATATCTCCGAACGTTTCAAAATGTTTTCTTAAACCATATTTTATATTAACGACCATCGACTGCGCAGAAGTTAAAACACATTATTGCATCAACTAAAACAATTATAATATATATAAGAAATCAGTTTTTTACTTTTACCGCGAAATATAATTGTTCCCTTGTATCGCGGTCGCATGCTTCGAAAGTCGAATCATTCATGTGATTATAAGTGAAATAGCTGACTTGTTTTCTACGGCTGCCATTCGTTTTAAAATACGGATGTTTGATAATTTTAACAATTCGTAATAATTTATACGTTACCTCATTCTATTTAAAATTATTATTTTACATATTATATAACATTTATTTTTCGTCATTCTTATTAAATTCAATTATTTAATTTTTTTACATATTGGACCATAACTCACTTATGCGTCGTCAGTGTTAGAACAAAAAATAAATAAATACGTCGAACCCTTCTCCAAAGTATTATTATAATAGAATATTGAAAAAATATAAAAATAATAAGTACCAAGTGGTATCACCAAAGTCATACAATTATTTGATTTGTACTAATAATTAATAAAATATAAATCTTGATATGATAATAAAATTATGGATTTTTAATTTCCAGTGCTATAAATGAGATAGGTCTTATTGAATAATATATAATATCAATATTAAATTTATTGCAAGACAGAGGACTTATTTGTAATTTATTTCAAAATTTTATTTTTTACACAAATTTACTTATTGGAAATTCTACATAAATATTCTACTCTTAAATGTATATATATGTATATATATATATATATTGCAAAACTTTCAGTAACTTCTGGGAAAGTTGTGAAAAATTAAAGATTAAATAAGAGATAAAATCTTGCAAATAATCGAATGTATGACAACATTATCTTGATAGTTTATGAACGATTTTAACTCGAGTCATTATTATCTTAATACAAAGTATTATCGCTGCTTTCATAAATAAAAATTACAAATAAAATTATGATTTTTCAAAAGTTTACTTCCTTTGAATATGAAACAATTTATGAAAACCCATTATTCAAGAGTGCTAAATTCTTGGTAAATTAAAAAATTAACTACAATTCCATATACAAGTATAGTATAACTTAAAATAATTTGATATTTGATATTTTTATATTTTATGAATTATTTTTAGTTTCTGAGTATGAGTAAAAAACATGAGCCCTGTGACTTACACTATAGGCGAGCTGCTCTAATTGTCTCAAATTTGTCCACAAGAATTAAATTCAATTGACAGTTGTTCATTACCGACTTATTTGGTTCTAATATTAATTAAATCCTTTGAGCACGACAATCGTTGGCTCACAGTTTTCGTGGCTCGTGAGCAAAAAAATTTAAACCGAGCAACTCAGCTCACCGTTTACATACGCGAGCCGCTTAGTACTCACTCGTGCTCGTATTCATGTCTAAACGTAGCTTTATATTTAATTTTTAAATTTTACTATCGATACCGATTGTTTTAAAGAATTCATAGATTGAGTTGGGAGTGTTTTGGGTAAAGTGTTTCTTCTATTGTTGATGGATGGTTAAAAATACTTTTTGCGATGACGAATAACGAAAAGAGTAGAAATATGTGTTTTATTAGGAGTGAATTGTCACTACGCTGCAGTAGCGTTGTTCTTTGTGTTTATTTATGTAAAAAATATAACTGCATGAAGTTGGTGTACTCCATTCTTCTTTTTCTTGTTAAAATGTCTGTACGAAGGGAATGATTTGATTGAATATGTCATTTATTTGTACTGTAATTCCTTTAATCTTGTTAATGGTTAGTATTTCTTCTAAAGGTACACATATGCTTGCTCATCTTGGAGGTGTGTACATTAACACTTTTTTTTGCCTTGTGATGTTATTATTCTAGTTTTACATTTTTTCTCGATGTCATATTAAAATAATTATTGTTATGCAAATATTATTCCATACAGTAGGATCGATTCTAACCCATCGCAGAATCCCATCCTAGTTCGGATAATCCCATGTGCAACATGGTTCAGTGACATGCCGTACCTACATGCACTGGTATATATGGTGTATATTTCTATAACCTTATTAGGATACATCGATGAAATTTTGTTAGCAGAAGCATATAGGCGACAGTAGTTCTCACCAAAGACGACGACGGAAACCGTTGTGGAAAAAAGCGTAGGGCCGTAGACGTGGATTTATAAATAGGCGGCTAAACTGATATATAGCAACACAATGGATTGTTTCTATTGAAAACGGATGGCTGGCGGTTATAGCGAAGTAGGGGGAGAAAAGTGGATGCATAATACTCTCTCTATAAATCGAAGCCAACACAATGGCCGATGGCTGGTACATAGTGGTAGCGGTAATAATGGTTTTAAAAAAATTACAATGAAATAGCCTAATGAGAAAATCAGAGTATTCTGCCATCCGTGAGAAAGCGGGATCCGATGAAGCCAAATATTAGTCAGCGTTATTCATTTTCATAGGTTTTTTCGGTTTTATTTTATTTTATTTTTTATTATTATTCTTATTTTTTTTTTTTACATATATTTTAAAACATTGACCAGAGAATTTCTCGTACATAAGAATTCGATTATTTTTCTGTCACGTGCTCGTGATGTGTACACATTACCTATGTAAAAATCCATCAGAAATTAAAAAAAAAAACGTCATATTTCTATTATATCAATGAATATAAAACCATTTTTTACTTTCAATATAATTACGTACTTTGAGTTTAATTTCAGCTGAGATCATATCATCGCCTCAGTTAAAGACTGCAATAACTCAAAAAAACTATTATTGAGATATCGACGCTTCAGTTCAAGACAGCTATAACTCAAAAATATTCAGAATTGAGTTATCTACGTGATATTATTTGCAAAATTACGATTTCGATTCTATAACGCAATAACTTTTAGTTGTATTATTCACCTCTAGATGTCGTTTATTTCATTCTAAAACCAGTAGTTTCATAATTTAAGTTACTGCAGTCTTGAATTGAGGCGTCGATATACACTCAAAAGTATTGTAGGCACCGCCTTAAATACAGGCCTGCGAACGTCTATGATCTGACATACTAAGTCCCAGGTTTCGTAGTGGTACACCAACCTGGCCAAGAATTCAAGCTACAAATATTTTATTCAAATTTACTTATTGCACAAATTCATATATATATATATATATATATTTTTTTTTAATTTCAATAAAAGTATTTTTATAATAATAATAAAAATAAACACATTATAGTTTTCAACTCACGATTGTTGTTTCTACGTGAACGTATTACTGTCGATATCTAATACTACATGTATTACCTATACGCGCTCCGCGATAATTAAGTTTAAGTAATATATCCATTTTTCCTTCTTTTCAGATTCGAAACCCGTGATTGTTGCGTCGTTCTGTAAGGGTATGTTCGATTTACTTTCTATGTGTATTTTTTTTTTTTTTTTTTTGTTCAACGCATGTAAGCAATAATATCATTATCCGCAGATTATCCAAAGTCATAATGTAGTTTCTTACGATAATATTGCGTCGGACATTCGAACACGGTTTGTAAGTTTTTTCGCAGTGTATTCCGAAACGTGCTTTCCTCATGACGACACGCTGCAGTTGTCTTTATGCGTATGATTAAGTATATGTCCACTCGGGATCTGTTCTTGTTCTTTATGTTTTTTTTCTTTTCTTTTTTTTTTTTTTTTTGTTACACAATCAGGACGTGACAAAAAATTCATAATACGTCGTTGAAGAATCAAAAGTGTACACACGTGCTCGGAACCGTCCGTATTTGAACGGAAAACGTATGTCAAGTGAAAAAAAAATAAAAATATATGCAATAAAATAGGACCCATAGCGCATGTTATAACTACCTACGCGTGTTCTGTGTGCTATCAAAAACGATTGAAAATCAACATGCACATGCTCGTCAATAATTTATCAAATAATTTCAATCCAATTCAGATGGATCACGTTTATACGTGTCGCCGTCGGGAATTACGCAATCGAACGAATTCTGTGATAAAAACATGCAAAACACGTCCCACGTACAGCTCCGTACAGTGCGCACGGAGTAATAGCTGTAAGATCACGCACAATCATTCATTATAGTATGGTTAAATGAAAGTACATTGCAGCCAGTGGCGGATTTAAAGGTTCAAATAAAGTCGGCAAATCCAACAGAGGGGCTTCGTAATAAATGTATCACTAACATTCTTAGCCCCGTTTTACAAAACTGCTTGTAAACGATATAACAGTTTGTATTATATTTTTTTCTTGTAGTGAAATTTAAAAAAAATTAACTACAATTATTTTGGGCCTCAGTAAAAAATTTAGGAAAGGGCCCTTCCGGCATTCACCAACTAAACAACCGTTAAATCCGCCACTGACTGCAACTCTGTCTGTTTATTATTTTTAGCGAATAAATGTTCGCGTACGAAGTACACGGTACACCGCATCGCACCGAGAGCGGTATAATTTTAGTGAACTAAAAAATACAAACACATCTATGCGTATATTATACTATTACACATGCGTCGACAAGATAAGATACTGTTTACAATAAAAAGTTAATTAAAACACGGCGCGAACGTTTGTCTTTAGTGGAGGATGGGTACGGTATATATTAATACACCCAGCAGCAGTAGCAGTATGTATAACAGCTATTACTGAGCCCGTTCCCATGACTCGATATTATTTTATATACGTACTTGTAGACCAACAAGCACGCGTAGTCTTAAGACGCGCACTGGTCATCATCTAGTCGAGAAGATAATTTTTTTTCCGACTTAACCAGTCAACAAAATAATGACTAGGCTTTTCGGGGGATTTGAAAAATAATCAGTTAAGTTCGCTTTAGATTAATTTCGTTTTTCGTATAATATTTACAATCACATTTGCAATTGATTACGGAAACCGATCATTTTCTAATCAAATAACTGCCGTGTTTAAAACTAATCTGAAGCTCTAAGAAATGGATTTATTGTTTTTTGACATTGACGTACTTGCGTGCATTGATTATAATCATTGTTCACCATTCGTTTCTTTTCACACACCTTTTACACGCGCACGTGCACGTAAATATTATCGAAAATGCGTATCCGTGCACATGATATACGCGCACAGCGAACGGATGAATGAAAGTACTCGTATACTATTATATCGCGATGACGCGTCTCGTTGGCAAGAAGTCGATCTTATACGATCCAAAAGTTTATTATTATTATTGTTCAGTCGACCAGTCAAGTTGAATGAATATATTATCGTGATGACACGCTATGCCTGCGATAGGGTGGGGGTAGAACGATAATAATACGTTCACGTTCAATCGCGCGCATCTCCCTCTCCAGTCGGTAGAACACACATCGTCCACAAGTATTTCTCCCCCTCCGCTTCGTACTTATTCGGGTATAATATACGTATGCATTCTACCCGTACAATGTACACGTGTATAGATCCATACGTTTATTATTATAATTATAATATAATATAATATTATATTATATGCACCGGCCATTGGCATTGGCTAATATAATAAGACGAACTATCCTCGATCTATTGAATGCAGCCCATTGTCATCGCATACTCGAGTCGCGATCGGCGGCCATTCCCATGGATCAGAAGAACAAGTGTGTGCATGAACGTGTGTATATAGATATACACATTCACCGGCAATACCATCACTATCGAAATATCCATTATTGTTGTATTACACAGACGATTTTTATTACTACCGTCATCGTCTCTCTTCATCTCACTGTTCTCTTTCCTTCTCTACTTCCCTACGTCCGTCAATTACTTCTCATTCCGTCGTATCGTTAAAGACACGCGTATCGTCGTCGTTGTTCGGCTCCCCGTAAGTCTATTCACCACAGGTATTATTATTGTCGTAAGTATACGATCTATATATATATATACATATATATATACGTGTTATTATATCCCCAGGGGGGGATTCACGTCACCGAAGGTGTCGAGCGTCTCGAACTCGTTAACTAGACGTGCGAGGATCATCAGCGTTCTACAAAACGATGTTATATATCGTTCAACAATGACGCTACCACCCTCCCTTTCGATTTAATATAAGTACTCGCGTAAGTGTATTGACTAAATTAAGGGTAGGAATGCTAGAAATATCTAAGCACTACCGAGTACACAATTTATTCCATACTAAAATCAGAACTTTATTGTTCAATTTTTAAGACAATCGACTGTCATGCCCTTTGTGCACGTGAACGCAAAGTTAATTTATAGAATCGTTGCTTATACAGACTTTATACTAAATACACCTATTATGTACAAATAATGTCACTACGACACTATTTTTATATAAATTATTATTTATTATAAATCGACGGGTTTTATTATATTTTTCATAATTTGATGTCATTCATAAAATCGTCTTAACGGCTTTACATTTTTGGCCGTCCATAGAGAATTCTCAATTTATGCCAAAGAAGTTCTTGATCTGATGGCTCAAAAATCAAGAAAACTCGATATTATTTTGTAAATATAATATTTTAATTAATAAAATAATATTTTTCAATTTTCATTTAATGCATATTGTTTTTTATATAAAAAAGAGGATGTGGGGACTTGGCTCTCACGGCTCACTTTTTAATAAATTTTCATATCCTCCTCAATAAAAAAATTCTGAGAACGCCTCTGATGTGTTGTATCCATAAATATAATTATATAATGATGATACTTATAATGAGTACATTCAAGATCACCGCTGCAATGGGGATGTGATAGGTGAATTATATGTGAATTATATGAATGTCATATAATTTATGAAAATGTTTGCTTAGTTTACCCAATGCATATTTTATTTTTAATTTCGCCACCAACACCGAGAAAACTTGCTTGAATAAAATAAGTGACTGTTGGTTTGTTCGTATTGCGATCCTTACAATCTTTTCGTTCGACGACCAATTAATTTTATGAATTCAACTCGAAGAATTATACAATACTATTATTTTTATCAGTAAAATCTATATTCGATATATATATATCTATATTCGATTATTAACTAGCTAAAAATAAAAAAAAATCATCATCAAATAAGTAGGGGAGGATTTTCTTGCAGTGGTGTGTATAAGAAAGAAAACTCGAGAAAGTAAAAGCATCCGAAGTACTGGTGAAATATATATATATATGTTACCGGCAATATGGATAAGTCAGGTATTTTGCAAAATGTTAGGCATTATGCAAATTGTCGACTCATTTTAGACAATGTAAATAAAACATATTATTTTATATATAACCTAGGTATTTTATAAAATACCTAGGCCTTATGCAAAATGCCAATTTTTTTTTTAGTCAAAGTATAAAACATTTTATTATATGTTATATTACATTCAGATTCTTATACATTATTACTCATATTACAAACAAAATTTAATTTTTATCTATTATTATATTATTACTACTACATAAATATTTTACTTTTTAACAACTTAAAAACTACTATTTACTTGATATAACATGTTGTAGAAAAGTGACATTTTGAAGTGCACAAAATTTTATTTTTAAGAAAAATAAACTTTTTATTTTGACACTTGGACTTAAAACACATTTTAAAAATCCTAAGCCGATTCTTATGGAGTGAATTTTTATTAATTCATTATACTGTTCATCAAATAAAAAACTAGCATTAGTGGCCAAATTTTTAAATTTTTAATTTTTGTTATAAAAATTTGACTTCATATAAATCATATGCATATTATTGCAACACCATAACGAGACACGAAAATTACGAGAAAGATTACGATATTGTAATAAAATTATTAATACGCTCAATATTGTACCTCAGAATTATTATGGTAGTAAAAGAATATTAATCGTTATTGTGTTAAATCGTGCACGCACATTTCTGATGGATGATAAGTAAAATCGTTGGTAATAGGCAATGCCCAATTTTGTTTGTTTTCAACATATTGCTTACTCCACGTTTAACATTATACATAATACCTAGACAAAGCTGATATTATGTATATTGCCGAGTGATTTTTGGCATTTTATATAATGCCTAGGCATTTTGCAAAATACCGGATTATCCATAATGCCAGTAACATATATATATATAACATATAAATATATATATAACAGATACATAATTATACATTACATAAATTATCGAAATACTCTTGTAAATCGCTATAATTTATTATTATCGTTATTATGACAGGCAATGTATTTATTTCGTCATCGATCAAATAAGAGAAAAAAAGACAAAAATAAGTAGAATATATCATTATAATAATAGGATACCATGTTAATCCTAACTGGAAAATTTTAGTTTTTCGTCGATTATGGCCTAAAATATAAAACATTGACGTAAATGCACCAAAATAAACCCTAAAAAAAAGATACACGTGTAACACGTGCCACGTCCAAATATCAATATTGGTAAACTCCACCATGAACGATGACGAATTATGCTACGTAGTTTGCGTCACTTATACAAAATCGTCAGCTATACAACTAATGAATTCAACAATTCATTCTGATAGTTTGACAGTGACAGTTCGATATTTACGACATTTAATACTTTCAATTTCAATGTTCAGTGTTTTTAATTCACGTCTTTTTTTTTTTTGTAAATATATTTTATTACATAAGTTGGATGGTTCTTACTCTCGGTTTTAGGATATTTTTTTTCAAAAATGTTATTTGATTTAGTCATTCGTACAGTCAAACATAAGAATACGTTAAAACATAAGTATATTGAAGTCAAAATAATGTAATAATAGGAACTTATGTTTGTTGGTCGAACTATCATTTGAGAATGTATGAAATAACGCAAAATACATCAATTATTTTATTCGGTCGTTCGGCTAAAATAATTTTTTGTTGTTTTTATTTTATTTTTATTTTACTGTCATATATTATTGTTTTATAGTGTTTTTTTCTGTTTTGTTTTTGAAACCAATCCAAGGGCTGTCCGGCGTTTATTTTCGTTGCAAAACCGGACACTTTGCGATTCGCCTCGGTGTAATATACTAGGTGTGTATAATATCGTATATCACGTAGAGAGGCTAAGTACGACTGGCAGACCGTTAACTTTGACATGAAATATCCCCTTCTTTAGTGCAGTTAATAAACAGGCCAGGTTCTCGCCCATTATCTGTTTGCAATATAATATGTATACAATGAACACGAGTAATGATTTCATTCGGGGTGGTTAGAAAAAAAAATGAAAAACAAAATATCGAACATAACATTTTCTCGGAGTAAGAACGCGGATTATATAGCAAAATATGCGAAAAACATCAACAAACCGAATGCCAAACGTTTTGATGTTATTTTTATACTCGTGATATATGTGTAAGAACAATATAATTATTTATTGTTTGTAGTTCTTTGTGAACTGTTAACGAGAGCATATGGACATTGGCGTAACTGTAAAGCGAGTGTTTGAGCGTTTTGTGTACATGTTTCACAAACCTGTCAAAGGGTATCGATAGTAATTCTCTTAATAGATACACATATAATATTATGATGTACAAGATACAAGGGTTAACTTGCAAACAGAGTCCCACCCAAGAAGTTGACATTTATCTTCAGTATTTGTATAATATTTTACTAGAAAATATATTACACACTGTACATGTAATCAATCACCCCCAATATTTAAAACTATTTTAAATGAAAAAAATATTTTGCATCATCTAAGAATAAAATATGTGAATGATTTTGAATTATTTAACTAACATTTACAGTATCAGTTTTCATGCATAAACATATGTTATGTGATTTGAAAATTAGTTTCGGGAACCAAACGTTTTCAAAGTTATTTCAAATGTATATTATGTCTAAATCATGAAAATAAGTTGATGTTACACAACGTTGATTTATTTTACTATAACATTTGCAGCGTTAATATTCAGCTATTAAATACAATATTTAAGTAATTGATTATAAGCTGCTAATTTAATTTAAGTTTTATATTAAAAATGTCCTAAACTTATTATGAGTAGAGTAGATAAGAAAAAAATTGATAAAATGTAATTAACACTTTTATCGTGAGAAGTCTTTAATTTGACTGAATGTTATACATTGATATATTGGAAAGAAATGCAATATTATGCATTTTCACCTTTATATTGGTGTGCACACACATATTTAAAGTCACCTTTATCTAGTATTGAATATTTTGAATAAATTAGAAGCATAATCTTTTCCATCACATAATTTTTATAAAAATATTTATTTTTAAATTGCAAGAGTAAAAAAAAAATTTCAATCATGTTTTAATAAATAACCATCGTATCTTATTTGAGTATTTCATAAAACACTAACCATAATATATTATTTTGCTCATAACTTTCCAATTACATAATTCAAATCATGGATCAAAGAATTAATAAATTAATGTATTAATATTTTTTAGGTCTAAGAAATTTGTAATGACATTGTTTTTATACATTTGATTTGGATAAATTTTATGGAGAACTAACCGCAGCTATAACAAAAAAGGATTTAATTGAAAATGTATCCAAAGAAAATTGTTTTATAAAATATGTTTTATAGAAATTTATGTAAGACATTTTTTAATACAACTGTTATTTCATATAGTTCTCGATAAACGTTGGCGATTAACAATCCAAAAATAAAACAAAACTAAGGATAAATTGTGAAAAATTAAAATTAAAATATTTATTTATTACTCATTTTTCCGGGTCCTGATGTTGTTATAGGATACCTTTGTACGACACTATTTGATAAGTTATTTATCTACGGCGTTACACGGTTGTTAAAGAAATATAGGTTGTTATTTGCCCTTATACAGTATGTCCGTTAAGTCCCGTAATACCCTTAATATTTCCACGGGAAATCAATTTAAACCCGGTTTTTTTTAAAAATACTTAATATGGAAATAATTTAATAATAATAATAATAATAATAATAATACTTTTTTATTTTTTTTTATTTAATAATTAAATTAAATTGTTTCTATAATTTAATTTAGATTTATTCTGATTGAATGGCATAATATTCAATTTTTTTTTAAAAAAAAATTCAAAAATTTGAAAAAAAAAATGTTATGCATTTAAGAATTTTCAATTTTAAAGATAGCCATTTTCTTGAGCATATTTTTTAAAACAGTTCAAAAAAAAAAAAAAATTAAAATTGAATAAAAATTGACCAAGTTAGTGCAAGTTATGTCTTTGAATAATTATAACAAAAAAATTAATTGTTTCACATTTCAATAATAAAATACCTTTTTCAGCATGACAATACTTTTACCTACCTAATTAAAGTTTTGATTTGAATAGAAATAAAAATAGCCGTGTCTTATCGTTTGCTGAACAGCGGAACTGGTTACCTACTTTTAAGTATTTTAATTATCATGAAGTGAACCTAAAGTTACAAAATTGGACATAATCTTACAGTTATTATTAATGCGATTTACAATAATAATACCTACGCATATCGGAATATTGTGGATGGTGTTATATAGAATTAGTCAGAATCCACTATTTAATGATTAATTAATTATTACCGATGAATCTATTTTTACCAGACATGGACAAACAAGTAAACGCTGGACATGTCACTGATTTGACGAAAACCCACATGAAGCCATAGAATTTCATGCCCAAAATATAGAAAAATTAAATGTTCGGAGAGGAATTTGAAATAGGCAGATTATCGGACCCTTTTTTACTGAAGGAAATTTAAACGGAGAAAAGTATAGAGATTTATTAGAAGAACGTTTGTGGCCAATAATTTCTCAATTAGTTAATACAAATAGAATAGAGCCCATTTTTTATCCAAGATGGTGCACCACTTAATTCAAATACTGTGAGAGGTTGGCTGGACGAGCACTTTCCGGAAAATGGATAGGAATAAGAAGTCCAGTGCTTTGGCCACCTAGGTCATCCGACTTAACACCAATGGATTTTTTTTTATGGGGTTATTTGAAAAATTTTGTGTATCCGTCGTGTTCATTGCCTGATCTCCGTGACAAAATTAAACAAAATATTCAAAATATTTTACCTGAGACATTAAAAAATTTTAAAAACGCTTGGGTCCAAAAACTTTAATTCTGTATTACAAATAATGAAGGTCACTTCAAACATTTATAAAAAAAAATGTAATGCATTATTTTCATTTTTATGTAATAAAATATTTTGTATTTCTATTAATAATCAAGCTTAAAAATATTATATAAATTTTAATTTTAATTTTTCCTAAAAGCTCCACTAATAATTAGATTGCCATAAAAAATTAGTGTTTCAATCGAGATTGATTAAATTGAGCAATTTGTGTTTTGCTAGGTAACAACTATTATTATAATTATTCAAAAACATAACTTGCTCTAACTTGGTCAATTTTAATATTTTTTTTTTTTAATTTTTTAAAAAAAATATGCTCAAGAAAATGATTATCTTAAAAATTGAGAATTCTTAAATGCAATTTTTTTTTCAATTTTCAATATTTTAAAAAAAAAAAATTAAATTTTATGCCACTCAATTAGAATTTCCATACTATGTATGTATTGTAAAAAAAACCGCGTTTAAATATATTTCCCGTGGAGATATTAAGGGTGATACGGGACTTATGGGACATAATGTATACTAACTTACATTAGTGACTTTCTCGTGGTTTTCCAGAGCATTCAAATCCAAGCCCTATCCGTGATCATCAGTCACTGAATATGTCAACACAAATCCATGCAACTGTCTTAATTTCGCCTTTCACCAAAAAATTACATTCAAGATATTTATGATATTTAGGTTTATCCTAATAACGTATTATATTTTATACTTTCTAATGTTTTCATCTGAAATCTCACAAATCAATCATTTCATCATCTCTGCACCAGACCAGTGTAAATCTAAACACGTAAATATATAATACCTATACGAGTACATAGGTACATTTCTGACCTTAAAAAACTGGTTAAATACTGAATACATGGCTGTTACAGATATAGTCAACAATTAAATAATGTTATTAACAATACTTTTATATAGTTAATACACTACTATATTTTTCAAAATGATAATTATTAAGTCGTTATACATTTTTTTTACAGTAATTAAGAATCAATTTTTACTAATACATAATATCGTTATTATTTTTTTTAAATTTATTTTTATAACTTGTTTTTCGTAGTTTTTGTATACATCCAAACAATTGTCTACTATACATAATTTTTAATGATTTAGTAAAAAAAAGTTTGAAATATATATCTTTGACTTAAATGTTATTAACTGTTAGATTAATATTTGAAATATTGTAACACGAACAAAATGTAAAAATATGTAGATAATAGCGCACGTATTGGTATAATTAAATTCACCTAAACGTCCAAAATCATTTACATTTTATATTATCGAAACATGAAATACTATTTAGTATGTTAAAATCATAAAACATAATGGCGAAATATTACAATTTGAGTTTAAAAAAAAAAAAAAAAAAATCCCACGAAAAACAGTTTTCATCCCTCCACAAAGCGTCATCAAACGACCCGATACGGATGGATTTATGGTATTCAAACTGCGGTGCCCATTTAGTTTCCTGACATCGTTAGAATTCATTAATGGACATTTTTTTCTCCCAACCTTATTTATACGTGTGTGTATGTACATGTTGTTGTCAAATATTCACTATTAATACACGCGACCGACTTGGAGGGCGTTACTTGCGCGTGATTTTTTTTACACATCCCAAAGAGTTTCCGGCCACCATATCCAATCAGCAAAAAAGTTTCCGCTTCCTGACATCCAGTTACCAACCAGAACTAATTATTCTCACTACTCACATATGTGCTCGTTTGCGGATTATTTAAAATAAAGAAAAAAAAAACGCCGAAAAATCGGATAAATCAAATAAAAATTAGTAATATTATTTTTTAAATAATATACTCGTATTATAATGTCGCATATCATACTCGTAGATATTATTGGTAAAATAAAACGCGATATTTTATAAACAGTTTTGTCAATTTTGCGGACCGACCGCGAGGCCCAGCTATTCCTTCCGTATGCAACAATATAATAATGTTAAAATGTCGAAGGACTAATGGATATAGAGTTTATCGGTTTTAAAATAGTGTCACGATTCACTGGTTCTGTTAAAAAACTCGGAGTTTCGGTATCGTAACGATGATTTCGATCTACGTAATGTCAGCTAGAACCAAGGATAAACGAAACCGGTAATCAATATTCCGTTCTAGCAAAAACAGAGAAATAAATAACCTTACCTCGTGAATATGAGGAAACGAGTAATTTTTACGTAGTTATGCCTCGATGAAAACAACAATAATAAAATATTTAAAACGTATTTATGTTGTGTTTAATTAAAATATTACAATATTATTTGAACAACTCGTATAAATAGATAACTGCTTTACAATGTACATATACATGTTGATATTTTGATGGCCAACTGTATCACATCGGCAAAAATGAATATTACGTATATAATAAACTTTTCCTAGGATGGCTGGAGGTGATACGAGTTAATTTTCCGTAAAGGATGAAACACAAATATTGACATTATATCTTGCTGCCTTACAAAGTGGGAAAACTTTTATAGAATAACTTCCGGAAGACATGACATCGAACAACTTAATTCACTTCGATTTCGAGTCCATCAAAAAATGAATGTCGAAAGGAGTTTCTAAATTAAAAAAAATGTTTTATCAAAATACTAACAATGTTTTTTATTTGAAAATATTTTTTAAATTATTTTAGTATTTACAATTAGAATTTAAGATTTCTAAATCACTGTAACTTGTGTTATATATTTATCTCAAATTGCAATAAACTATTAAATTCTTAAGATAAAAACAAAAGTAATACTTTATTGACAGCAATGAACAAGATAAGACACTTGTATAGCATTTAGACAATGGTGGGCATTAACTAGTTAAAAAATTTAATTTCTTTTTTTACTTTTTAACTAATTAAATTGGCAGTTTAAATAACTTAGCTTTTCTCAGTTGATTTAAAAATTATCTATCAATTTATACATTTTGAAATGTTTGGTTTTACGTAAATATTAATATAAAAATTAAATAATCATGTAAAGTAAAATGTTCACATATACTGTACATCTGCTGTCATAGTAGATTTTGTAGGTTGTGAGCCCATCTTTGGGTATTGGTTCCTGGCCATGGATACAGAATGTTATGATTTATAACATTAATTTAAGAAATTAGATCTTTTTAAAGAACTCAGTCACTTTTTGTGCGATTTATTTATTGATTAAAAAAGTAGATTAACTTTTTTTTAAACTTAGTAAAGTTTATATTTTTTCCTTATTAACTCTTAACTTAACTCGAGTTAATTATTTTCATTAACTTGCCCACCATTGCATTTAGAAACCTAAAAGGTATTCAAATTTATTTTCTATGTCAATTTATAATTAATTTTTAGTCAATATTTTGGTTTTCTTTATTCCACACTGTGTAGGTACATAGCTTATTTTGTTTTATCTATTAATTATATCGAAAATATTTCATGATTTCAAACGATATTTGTTCTCTTGGTTATTTCATTAGATCATATTTTTTTAACAAACTCAAATTTAACGCTTTACTGATTTATAAAAGGATCTATATTTTATTTGAAATACGATTCTGTCGATAAATCAACTCGGATGGTAAAAGCTACTTTAGTAGAATGTTGTATAATAACGTACGAATCGAAACAAGATAACAAACGTATCATGTGTACTAAATAATTTTTGTTACATTTTTAATGATTACCTAACTAGTCAGCCAGCACGCATGTAATTATTATTTTTAACTAAATGCACAAAAATATACTAAAAAAAACATGACTATAAGAAACGAGATTCTTCTTCTCGACGATCAATCATTAAAGCGGCATGATTACTTGTTGTCAAGTAAGGAAAAAAAAAACTTGCGCATACATTTTTTCGATCATCAAACAGAAGCCTGTGCGTTGCCCGCGAACGAAGCGTAATATTTTGCGAGCGCACAGTGTTAATGAAAAAATGAAAATCAATTAAACTGTATAGAGTATATAGTAGAACATCAGGTACTCGCTACACATAGCTAATGTTATTCACTTTCTCTTTTTTTAGTTTTTCGAAATTCGGTGAAAACGGGTTAACGATTTTGTTTATGAAAAATAACCGTACACGTGCACGCAACGATAACAGTGTAATAACGAAACCAACAATAAACAAACCGTTGTCGTGTAAAAGTATTGATGGACGATAGGACTAACCTCCCGCGTCTCGTTTTGGTGTTGTAACGTTTGGAAACGGTATCATCGAATAACCCACGACCTTACAATGGCAATAATATAATAAATAATCAATGCGGAGCGGTACCATGAAGACGACGGCCACGGGACACGTGGAAAACGAACATATTTGTAAGGGTTTACGCCGTACAGAAAACGGAGATCGACGAGGGGAAGAGGAAAAAAAATGATGCGAAGAGTTGGCGCGCAGAAGAGCAGCATTAAAAATCGGTTTTCTACGGACCCGCGTAATAGTAGCAGCATGACCGGAATGTAGGCGTGTATAATAATAACACTAGTAGGTAGTGATGGTAAGCGCACGTGTGCGAGCAGAGAGAAAAAAATTCGGTCCGCTCGTGTGGCGCTCGAACGGAGGCCTGACAAATTTTACGGCCGACCAGCAGGAAATTTAACCGTTCGGTACGCGATCCGTTCAGGTGCGATCGCGCGGCGTGTGTTGACCCATATATATATATATATATATATATATATATATATATGTTATACGTGCGCAGGAAAACGAGAGTGGTGGCCTTGAACGGGTAATAACGTGAACGCGCGCACGAAAACCGTAACCGCGCGTACTTTTGTGCAGCGGACGTAGTACGCGATTCGTTAAATTGATCCCATTATTACGACGGTGAACACGCATTTGTATACGCGCGCACAGGAGGCGCACCGGACGAATCAAAAAAACACGTATGGAAGAGAGGAAAAAAAAAGTAAACGCAAAAGGGTTGCTCGACGTGACGTCCGGTCGTAAATAAACGTATCGGTCGCGGACAACCGTAATCGTACGGGGCGCGCGACAGACATTCACCGAACTCGCGTTACACGCGCGCATCCTCCTCCCCCGTCGGTTTCTTCTCGATAATACAGTCCGTTTTATTACATGCACACGCAATCGCCGGCAGGGTATCTGTGTGGACGACGATTTCGGGTTAGAACTCTTTCGTCGCATCTCGGCGTACAAATCGTTAGCAGTCGGGGGGATGTCTTGTTGTAATATTGCGCTACACGTATGCGTATACGTGTTATAACAATATTATGTGACGACGACGGTTCCCACGCTCTTCCGGGTTCGATAAATCTATTATCAACACACACACTCACAAACACTGTTGCCCCAGTGTGCGTGCCTACCTGCTGATCGCCATGACGTGTGGATGGGTGTACAATTTACATGTACGCGCGATGGCCCGTGATTGGAATGGTTGAAGATTTACAAACGGCTCCCGCTTAGACACAGAAATATTAGCGTTACACCTGTAATGGTACAATCGCAGGGCTCGGATTCGATAACGTTTGCTAATATTTTTATAGAACACCGAATAAAAAATTATACTGACAAAATTTTTTTTTTTTTTTAAGTGGAAAAGGATTTGTGTTGATTTATTTGTAACAAATAAGAGCTGATTGGAAATCAGTAATTCTTAGTATAGTTCGTTGTTATGATTAGTGAGTAAGGATGCTGAGAGGGTACACTAATACGTGTACATGTAGACTATACAGACATTTAGTGACGTAATTTAATGTGTGTTCCACAGAAGCAATTTTATGATTTTGTCCAGACTCCAGTTTTTTTCTCATTAAAATACAAATTAATATTTGCAGTGATCTGTGAAATAACATTAATATGTATGTCTTATAAATATTTAATACTTTCTTTAAATATTCGTTTTTTATTAAAATTATTAATTTCTATATTCAGATTATAAAATGTAAAGATTATGATTTATAATTTGGCCTTGGAAAACTTCGACTGGATTTGAACGAGTAAAACGAATAAAGTAAATTTACTTTTAAATAAATTCCGGAACAATTTAAAAGAGTTTGTATATTTTTTCTTCTTCGTGTATTCGTTTTAATTACGTCATTTTGTAAAAACTTTTTCGATCATTGTCGATGAAATGTTTCTCGTATTCGTTATTGGAGGATGTTTTCTGTATCTTAAAAGTTAAAATAAAAAGTAAAACTATCATTGTTATATGAAATCGAAAGAATATAGTTCAATCAATGATCATACAGCGATTTTGTTTTTTACAATACTTTTGCATTGTTTTCAAGATGCACTAACACAATGTAAGATTTATTACTTGTATTATTTTCTATTTTTTATAATGTACGTCATTTTATTTATGAAACGTATATGTTGTGGTAGATCATTGTTATGCATTTATATGTGTGAACATGATAACATATTGATTGATAGTTGCAGATGACAGGGAGTTATAACCAAACGATTTGCATAAACACATCAGTATTCATTTACCTTATTCGATTTCACCAGGCCACCGCTGTGGATAATAAGGATGTGTGCGTTGAATGATCATATTTAATTTAGTGAATTGAAGGAATTATTAAATTATAAATACTCGAAGAAAACTCGCTATGTATACATACCCGCAGCAATAAACAATCCGGAATATTATGATTAAAGCTGGTTTTATTGGTATTCTGTGATTCGAGAATTTTTTTTTACTGCTTTAGATGACTATTTTATTATGATACTCATTGATATCATAAAGAAATTCACATAGGTAATACATAAACTAATTTTTTTCAAGCAATAATGCAAATTTCTTCATTAAAGAAAAATGAAGAAACAATATTTGCAAAAAATAAAAATTATTTTTAAATAAGTGTCTAAGTGATTGATTAAATAACATAAAACCTATGGTAATATTAAACCAATAGTCCAAATGGGAAATTTAGGACGCGTATATATTGATAGTTTTCAAGATTTGATATCTTGAAGCTAGACTATATAAATAAAAATGTTTTCGTTCAATATCCGGAATTCGTTCAAATAAAACTTGTTATATTACATACTTTGATAGAAATTGTACGTGCGCTGTACACAAATGCATAATATGATGAAACACATGTGTATACGTTCATATTAACGAGCGACTTTGTAGTAAAAGATATATTGGGTTTTGACGTTATAATTGATAGACTTAATATTTTTCATTACTTATTTATTTATTTTTTTTAATAAAAACTAATTATATATCAACTATGTTTTATATTTTTCAACCAATAGTCGACTGCATGCGTTTCACCAATTATTATGTTGTTTAGATTTTAATAGCACTGAAAAATTCGCCTATCGTTTTCAATCCGAATTTTATAAAATTTTATCGATCATTATTATCATCAATTAAAGAAAAACATGGCTAAAATGTACATTATGCACTCTAGCCACACTGAACGGATAAAGTAAACAATTATCATTTAAAATCATAGTTTTGTACACATTACCCGGATAAAGTAACTTTAGCCATCATGTTATGGCTAATGTAAGATATTATTAATAAATTCAATGTGTATGTCAGTTATATATATTAATTATATATCAATTAAATATATAATTATACATTTAACTATATTGCAATATAATTAAATATATAATATAAATTTATATTGTATTTAGGTTTAAATTATATATATTATATATATTATACAATACTTTAATTTTTGGGATACTCGATGTATTCGTAGATTCAATTATTTTAGCCAGAACTATAAGATTTCAGAATTAAGTCTATTTTAGTATTGCTGATGTAAAAAAAAATATTTGGTGTAGAATTTATATATAATGGGCGACTAAACTTAAGTTTGCCTAAGTGTAACCAAACATTTGAGCCGGGCTTGTAATTTCTTGTTCGTAGCTTGTACTTTTTTCACTTTTTGTACTCTTATCTCTTGTTCTAAAATCTGAGACATGAGTTAGAAAAAACGTGTATTGGGTTGTAGTGCTATCACACGCTGCACATGCGCCGAAATATTAATGATAACAACTCCCGTATGCGCAAAATTATCACGGTTAAATACTGTATTTAGACGCTCCTGGCGTGTTGCTCTGTTGCAGTATCAATCATCGGAAACGATTTGTCTCCATGGGTGACCGTCCAATAGCGTATGCCGTGGTTATCATCGTACGCAAAAAAAAAAAAAATATATATATAAAAAAAATAAAACGTCCAAAAAATAACGCCTGTTATTCAGTGTTTTCATAAGTTCGGTTATGTTTCAGTCAAAAAAGTCATCGTCTCAGGGTCACAAAGTTTCATAAGTTCGGGTATACCAGTTTTAAGGTAGTGACACTGAGGCAATTATCTTCATTGTGGTGTCTGGTGGCCATAGCTTTCATGGAAATGTTATCGGCACCGACTCGTTCTCTCTCGTTTGGTCCGTATTCGTGTGTACATCATAGGTGCAACTAGAGCCCAAATATTGGGGGTGCTAAAATTTCTGAAAATAAAATAAAATGATATTTAATTTTAATTACTATAGATTATATGGATCTGAAAAAAAAAGGAGTGCTTTATTTTAATTCAGGAGTGCTAACAACTCTATTGCGCTTCCTAGTTGCGCCTATGGTGTACATGCAAAGTTTGTGAATTCATCGTCCGTCTACAGCCTTTTTTATAAAACCATGTTTTCAGTCAATTTTGTATTGGTCTTTTGGTAAGTGTGGTTTTGCGCAGTTATATTACTATTTTGTTATATTTCCCGTTGTTTCAACGACTATTGTGAGTAACGTGGCTTAATTCATTGTCATCGTCCAGCGCTATAGACTTGTGAATTTCACCGTGAACAAGTGTTAATATACAAGTTCGTGTGTGGGCTTAATCTTATACCTTATTGTTGTATTCATTCTTAAGTAATTAGGGCGTTCAACGATTTGATTAAATATCGTAAAAATAAAAAATGTCTAGATTAATAACGGTAAATAACATAAGATTTCTGAGATAGCCTTAGGATTTTTATTTAAATAAAATAATAGATACTTATCAATTTTTTATTTTTATTATTTTTATCTAGTTATAAACACTTTACTTTAAATAATAGTTAAAAATTGTTAAACACCTGTGCGTCCGAGCTATCTCGTTCATGCGCCATATAATATAGATGACGTGTCGAATTAAAAAGCTGGTGAAAAGTATGCTGATGACGCCCTCAGTTAATGGATTCTATAGAAATGTATGGATGATCTATGAAATGCATTAACTAGGGGTGCCACCAGTAGAAGTCCAAGAACCGTTAGATAAGGAGGCACGTCATCTTTTTTTCTGTTTCACACAAGTAATTCCTTAAGAAATTCAAGAGAAGATTCGGTTCGATTCTCGGTCAGGTTTTTTGTGATTTTTTTTTTTTTTTTGTCGCGCCTATTTATTTATTTTTATTATAATTATTATTGTTATTATTATTTATAGATTTGACCAATTACATTAATTATTACCTTAGTTTTCTCATTAATCTCACTGCCTTAACTTTTTAATGATTAATGACATTACATCAATCAGTTGGAACATAAATTCGACACTTAAAATTGACCAATACTCACATGTGATTTCGATGGCGGATTTCATCCCATGCACCAGGGATGTGAGCAATACAATGAATTTAATACAATAAAGGCACAGCCCCTGCGTGCATGAAACCACTGGACCACAGTCATGAATAAAGTTACAAGTTTGCAGCGTAGGACGAAAACCATTTTAAATCACAATTGATGCTGGTAAGTGAACACCCTGAAACATGGTAACGAATAAATGTAAGGCAATGAAGTTCTGTAGAATAACATTTATCAAACATCAAAATAAAGAAAAACGTGGTTTAAACAAAAAATGACTGTAGTAATAACAATACACGTGAACGAATTCGAGGTGCACACAACGAAAAAAGACAAGATACGAAAGATTAATTGTGCATCATACGACGATAATCGATTCACGATGAAAGCTACGGCCGCCGGATACCATAATGATGATAAAGATGCTTCAGTGCCACCATGAAAAGAAGACTTGTGATCTCAGTGCCTCATGACTCTTAACTATAAGAACAATTGATAATTATAAATAAAACACGAACAAACAGACATTTCGACGCTATGATTACAGCGCAACTACATTGCTGGCCAGTCACATACTGAGACAGTGGAAGAATAGACGCTGAAAATCGAATTTTGATATCATTACCAAACATCGCTTTATATGGTTAATATGATTAATATGATTTCTTGTGTGATATTTTTATATTTCTTCTTTGTCTCAGCAATCATTCTGTGTTTGCCACCATAACCTATATTATAATGGATTTTATGAAGAATATCGTACATACTTTCGTTTTGAACGTAGTAGTTGATCGTTGAACCACCACCGTCTATAGATAAATCAATTTGTCTTCCTCGTCAATAGTTATTACATCATATTTTTTCAAACGTCGGTACTCTGTGCTTGTTTTTTTTCGGTTTGATTTTGCATTTTTAATTTCAATTATTATTTCAGAATATTTCTTCTGAGATAAATAAATCGAATTCTGTTTTTTTTTCCGAGATTAATTTATTAAAACACACGTTAAAACTGTATTTTGAACTCATTATATTTCAGACGTTGACGTTTTACTTCGAACACAACTAAATTTCAACGGATTTAAACTCACATAGGTAACATCAAACGATTACGATAAATGATCGTGAGATAAATGGTAGTGATAGATAGTTCCATCTTATCTTTTTACGGCTTTCACATCATGAAAATAGCACCATAAATAATCTCATATCTTACATTTAGAGTACTGTTGAAAATTTAATTATAATATAATACCAGGTTTTGTCCATTTTTTATACCATCAATCAGTGTCTAATGTTCAAAATACCAGATTAATATAGGGAATATCATGTAGTTTATTGTTATTTATTTGTTAACTTATATTAATTCATTTTATTGAAATAAAATATAATTATAAATTTATTAATAATATTTTACATTAACCATAACACGATGGCTAAAGTTACTTTAGCCAGCTAATATGTAAAAAACTATGATTTTAAATTTTAGTTGTTTACTTTATCCAACCAGTGTGGCTAGAGTGCACAATATAAAGTGCATAATGTGCACTTTAGCCATGTTTTGGACTTTATCCGTAACATATCTAAAACATGCATTTATATTTTTAAATGTGTGAACAAGGTGGTTGACACCATCCACGTTTTGTTGTCGATCCTCTCGTATTTTTAAAAAAACGCCCTATTATTTTACTTTTGTGTTTGTTGACCACGCGATAATCGTCAAAGGGCGGTACATTCATAATAACCAGAGGAAGGTTTGTAAGACGTGTAAAGTAGTTATTACACGCACGTGATTTTCGATAATACTGTTTAGATATGCATAAATGTATTCTTCCTGAATCCATTTTTGTATATTTATATTATGTCGATAAGGCTAAATGCAAGGGAAGGGCTAAGACGTATATACATTTTATTGTTCATACATTATGCAGTCCCCTCGTTCCTGGAGGTTTCAACGTTATAATATAATATTGTAATTCAATACACTCGTACACCGAAAAATAAATCGTTATCCAATACAAAAACAAATATATGCTAAAATTACTTCTTTCCTTATAAATAATACTTCTTAATAAAGTTTAAAGGTAATTGTTGTTTTACTTATACGTAAATTCAGACTATATAAGAACAACATCATTTGTGAAAGCGGTAATGCAGGAGTACTTTAATAATTATATTTTTCATCGATACCAATTTATCTTTAATAATCATAATTTATACATAATATGTAGAGAGTGGATTTATATACATTTAAAACTAATCAAATATGCATTAAAAAATCTTAAAATATGCACTCAAAAATTAACAACAAAAAATTTTTTTTTATCCTAGGCATCCTCTTTTATCCTCTTATTTCACATAATTTGCACAGTTGTCATCGGTTGAAAAAATATTCTCCCGAAATTCAAGCACAAAATTACAAAAATGACTCGATGTATTTGAAGATCATTTTTTTTTCAACATTTTTAAAAAAAAAAAAATAACACAATTACGTGAATTACGACAGAAAATGCACACAAGCTCACACGTAATAGTATATTGTATGGCAAAGGACGACATTTTAACACGACTGAAATAATATCAATGGTATGAAATCGTTATTGATATTTTTTAATCTAGATTTACGTTTCTTATTCACTAAAATATGAAATATGTAATTAAAATCATAAAATAAGCCCATAAAAAATAAAGATGAATGTGTAAATGTCGAAATATGAAAACTATGCATCAAAAAAGTTGAATTGTTTAAATTGTTATGTCATGAAACAAATGTTGTACTAATTTAAAATATCATACGATCAACCAGAATGAATATGCACATGTAAATGAATCTACTTTCTATGTATCTATCTTAATATATTTTATCTATAAAATTCTCCTGTCACAGTTATTATTGAACTCCTATGAAACAATTTGACCGATTTTCATGAAATTTTTTGTGTATATTTGGTAGGTCTGAGAATAGCTCCTAAACTATTTTTCAAACCCATAGGTGTTAAGGATGGCCCACCCTAAACGTATAAATTGTACACCTATAATATGGGTGGAGTCATTGGCTTAATATCCATAGTAACTGAAAATTGTAAAAATCACATATTCTTATTGTTCCTATTGTTTGTATATAAATAAGGTAATAAAAAAAACAAATTCTATTTGAATAATGCCAGTAAGATGCAAAAGGCCCAATTTGGGCTTTTGAACAAATACAGCTACAAATATGAAAAATATAAAAGAGCAAAGAACAGATGAACAAATCCAATTTGATAATACAAATACAAATGTACGTGTGAGTATGGCACGATTGCGTAAAACTCAATCACAAAAGACATGAGCTAAAATACAATGGCTTCGAAAATGGGCCAGCCGGGATATGTTGTAAAGGATGTGTATCCTTTCAGTTGATTTTATTGTTTGTTTTCTAATAAAATCATTTTCGGGGAGTGCAAATAAATATTTTAAATTTGTTATTTAATTATAGTCATCATGAGGATTTTGTAAAAAATTCAACACGCCAGATAACTCTGGATGTCGTAATCTTTATATACGATCATTCAAGCATGCCCTCATTTTATCGGCAACTATTGATTGATTTTCAAACAATTCCTTGAAAAGAAATTTAAAAGCAGTATCAGTAGTACACAAATTAGAATCACAACGACCAATTGCTTCCACTGTCAATTTAACTGGGGCCAGTACATCAGTTACCTCAGTAATTCAATTATAATTAGCATCTTATAGACGAACTGGGTGGTTGAGATTGATAAGAGATTTTTGAGTGCTGGTTTTTAAAAGAATAAAACGTACTAACATAGCAAGAAGAATTGTTTACAATCCAGAAGTATTTTTATTTATTTTCCATGGTCTTCTTTGACATAGTTTTGGTGTATAGTGTAATTTTTTGTCGGAGATCTTTTAAAATACAATACAACTTTGCGATTTTTTTTTACTATCACATTAATATTATATTCATTGGTGAAATCTGGCATGTTGTGAATAATATCATTTTGCGGAAGAACATATAAACTTGAATTAGGAAAGTCTAATTCTTCATCGTCATACTCATTCATATCACTTGCAGTTGATTCATTTCGGACATTTTTTTTTTATTAGAAAGTACATCACAAACAGCTAAATAAATACCATGAGCGAAACATAGCTGGTGTTCAGTGTTAACAAGCTTTCCTACTTTTAACATAACATTTGGTCCATCGGTCACAACTGCGACAATATCTTTTTCTAGTGAAATATCAAATGGAACTAGTCGTTCTTTCAATACATAAATACAGTTTTCAGCTGTAATTGAACCATTAATTCGAATAAGACCTAAGCTCCAATATTTTTTTTCCCAATGAAAGTTAATATTCATGTAACGCTTATTGGCCGTGGAAGTACACTCATCAAAAGTTAACTAAATCGTTCACCTGTATTTTTTAATTGTTATTTTTTTATTGTTATTCATCAATTATTTTTTTTCTGATCGTAAAATTAAAATATACTGCACTATGTCGAATTGTTACGACTGATTTTGGTAAATCAGAATAACTTTTGTATATTAATAACTGTCTTAAATCATTAGTAGTTATAAAAACAATAAATGGGAAACCATCCAAAGCAGTCATTCGAGCCAAAACTTAATCTAGCGTATCACTTTTAATAAGATATTCGACTAACTTTCGTTTAGCTGGTGGCGGTGTCGAATATTCTTCTACCAGTTTTCCATTACCAAGCCCAGTTAGTGAACAGTTGCCTTCAGGTATAACTTTAAGATTATGTTTTGATGACAAATGCGTGTGTAAACCTTTTGTTGATCCTCCTAACGTCTTCAATAGGTCTAAACATCGTTTACACGGCACAGTTAGATTTTTCAAATTTGGGGGGGGGGGAGTGGCCCCTAAAATTGCAAGACTCGGAAAAATTAAATCTTGGTCACGCCGATGTAATAACGACTCGAAGCAACCAAAATCCAAGTACGTATAAGTATATATATAACATTAATTCGGAGAACTGGCACAACATGCTTGTAGTGCGTGTACTGCCGAGGAGTATTGGAAGAGTAATGTATTTCGGTGGTGTGCGAGTGTAAGTTTGCGAGTGCGTGGGTGGCATGTCGTCATCATATACATAAACGTACAATCAAACCGGCCGACAAGGGCAGAACAAATTGGCCGTCTGAGGCTGCGGCGGTGACTATTGCAGCAGTCTGAAAAGGGAGCGACGTGCGTTTAAAAAAAAAAATCACGCGGTGGCGATTGCAAAACACACACACACACACACACACACACACACACACACACACACATACGCGCACACCCGCAAACATAGAAATATACGCACACAGTTACGCACACATTAGTTTCACGGCTGTTTGGCGGTATATCGGTCTCCTTGCTGTCTGGCAACGCGGCCGAATGTATATTATAATATACAGGGTAATATTTTGTACACTCATTTCATCGGACAATGTATATGTTTTTTTAGAAACCAATTGAACGTAATATTAAACGATCATAATGTACGTTGTACTATTTTCTGTGTTTTAATTAATGGTTTCAATCGAGTAATGTATTATTTGAAAAAAAAAATCTCTAGCATTCCGCGTACCCTTAAATAACAAATTAATCTGGTTTGATATTCGATTGTAAATTATTGGAATAATGTTTTGAAAAATATGCAACTTGAGATTTTAGATTATGAATCTAAAAATATTACGATGTATCATAATAACAATATATGAATACAAAAATAGTTTTGATAACAAATTTACTTTTCGCCGTAAGACCTACTCAAGATTTTTTTAATCAATTTTGAAGTTTGATATTTATTGACTCTAAAAGTGTAGGTATATGTTCGAGAATGCAAGGAATTGATGTGAAGTAGCCTTAAAATGTATTATATTACTATCATATTTAATATGAGGTTAAATATATTTTGAAACCCTTATCGTCCGGAACCAACAAATCACGGTGTATCGTATGTATCTATTTAGGAAGAAAAATAAACAAAAGCATAATAATTAGTCGGAATAACTAGAACAGAAAATAGTTTTCGAAACGCCCCAAAGTGTGCATTGCGTTTACCGTACGTGAAATCGAATGAGAAAACGAGCGTTGAACATCTAGATTACTCACCCTGTAGATAACATACCGCAGGGAATGTATATATACTAGGCACTATTTGTACCTATTACTACTACTACTACTACTTCCATTACGTGTGTACGATAATATTATAAATACGACGCACACCGCACGTACGTGCGTACCGTACACGATCGTAGGCGGCGTGCGCCTCGCGGAGAAGAGGGCGAAAAATGTATTACTCGACGACAAAGGGTAAGAGTAAAATTAGCAGGGCGGAGGGATTGAAAATAAAATACGAATACACGTGATACGAGTGCGTGTGCGTGTGTGCGTGTGCGTGTGCGTGTGCATGCGTAAATTCGTAACTTATTATAACCGTATACGTAAAAATAAATGACGTGTGGGCGGAACGGCGGCGGCAGCGGTCTCACAACCGTTTGTCACTGTCGACCACGACTGCTGCCGTTGCAGTGGTCTTCGATCGGCTCGCGCCATAAACGCAGGCCGCCGCCGCTGCACATTGCATTGGTCTGTAACGGGAGCGCACGAGATGTCGCCGTCGTCTCGCAACACGCTTCTATAATCGTGTTTATTGCTAAACGTTTTTGCGGGACCCGGGACAGGGAGAGCAGGCGGACGTAGACTTGAACCGTATGCAAGCACCGAGGATGACCTATACGACGACCGCTCTATGAAGGACTCGTCTAACCTTGCGAATCAGAACAAATCGATTCTATCCATTTTACCGCACGAAAAACGATTTCCATCCGCAGTTTCTATCCTAGACTGTTATAATTTTTATCATTATAATTCGTTACTGTGCGGCGGGTTCGTTGTGCGCTCTCAGTCGCTCGACTGTACTAATGAGCCAGTGCGCACGAACCCGAACTATCTTCGCAGAGAGATCAATCGCGAAATCCTTTCCGGCCGCGGACACATCGATTACGGTCCAAATGATATTATTTCGCTTTGGAGACGATTTTTAATCAATAAAACGTATGTATGTTATAAATCATAAAAAAAAAAAACTCGTTTCTGAGGTATGCATTCGTGATAAATATAACTAATCATTGATAAGTTATTACAAATAAAATATTTGTCAATATTATGAATTAAATTGTGTATATTTCGTTTCAGTCCGCAGTTAATGATAATCGACAGTTAAATTTGTTGACGTCTGTTGACCGCATTATAATTCATATACTACATCATGAATAATATTCATAAGTTATCGCGAACAATTATAGACTATAGAAGACTATATATAGTCATTTGGTTTTGATATTTTTTAGTTTTATGTGAAAATTATAGGTTCCAAGCTGCAATTAAGGTACTAAAGACATAAGTCAATTTATAGTAACTTCACAACTCACAATCGTCGAATCCAAAATGTCAAAAAAAATTAGTAAAAACATGCATTATATATGATAATGAAAATGTTGACCGACCGGCTGATAACTATTATTAATTATTATTCAAAAAAAAGACAAATGATTCTGAAATTTTATAAAAATATAAAATAAATATCTCTGATAGTTTTCATGTGTGGACAAAATATGATATTCATTGGCAAGTATGCGTGTTCCCTAAGGATTACAGTCAACGTTTAAATTATAATATTTTTTTATTAAATACTCGAAAACTATAATCCCTCATCGGTGTAGTTATGTCAGAGAAAATTAAAAAAATATCATACACTTAAAAACTAAATCTCGTGTAAAACGGAAAAATTTAATCGAATTATTAAGTACTAAAAGTAAACGCATGTTCGTTATTAATATTTGTTCGGAATGAATCGGATTTAACCGTACTCTTAAACCAATTTTCTCAACAAGTTCTGAGACCGTTTTAAAATATACGGCTCAAAGAATAGTACTAATTTTACCTTAGTCCTATCTGTATTTCGTTTCAAACTTAACGTTAAGAGGTAATAAAATGAATTTAAATTTTCCAAATTTTTTTTATTTTATATTTTATAACTCTAAATGTTATATTTTATTTTATTTTCATTATTCCTTCTTATTATTTAAATTTATTGTATACACTGATATAACTAATCACATACATATTTATCGTCTGTGTACTCTATGACCACCGGGCGACTGTAAAATAAATATAAATATAAATAAATGCTTCAAACGAAACGAAGAAATAGCCATCATGTCGATCAATATATAAGTGTATACACGAAACATACGATAAAAAGTCGAAAATATATTAAAACAGATTCGTAAAAATATCATAAATTTCCTTACGTTCAAACAATACATAAATACATAACTATTTATTGCGTTTTTATAACACGTTGTTATGTTGCGGCATTCACGCATCACTCAAACCGGCCGACAAGGAAACACACGTGTAAATATATATAATACATTACAATACGACTGTGATATAACATGTGTATACGCGATTTTTTTCTTTTTTTTTTCATTCCGTGCGCGCGCGTGAGTTTATAAAACGTGGTATAAACCACCTGGGAAAATTTCGTGGAATTTTTTTTCAAATCCACCAATATATTATTTTATTACGATAATATTCGTAACTGTACTTACCCTTCAAAACATAATTTAGATCATTGCCAACTTTTTGTTGCCAAACGTTATCGTAGCTAGCGATTCAATTGTTATTTATTCAAATATGCGTGCACGCCAAATAAACGCAACGACGTAGCATTTTACAACAATTTTTGATACGAATTTAACAATCAAGGTTTGCGAAATAAAAATAAAAATCGACCGCAATAAGTCTCCGCATTAAAGAGTGAAATCAATTTAAAAGTCCATCTCATTTGAGGAGTGAAAATTAACCAAAACTCATGTTTATTCAGTTTTTATCCTTTTTAGTTCATATAGGCACTTGAATTTTGTTGTTTTTTTTTTAAATTTTAGATTTGTTTTTTTTCTTCAAAAGTTAGAACATTAAAAATTCAACTAAAATAAAGATAATTAGTTGTTTTGTTTTAATACTATAACAATCAACTTTAAAATTATAAACTGATTCACCCGATCTCTGTTATTTAGAATAGTATTTTCAAAAGTTAATGATATATTGGTTTCAAGTTTAAAATACCAATTTAATAACACTAGTCACTCATTCCTGTATTCTTACCTGACCTAGAAGTTTTAGTCTATTTTAAATAATTGTTTAATAGTTTACTATCAACATTTGAAACATTTTGTTTAATATTTTACTTTACTACAATCGCATTTTTAAACATTTATTAATTAATATGCGTTTTTAAAGAGGATTAGAATTAGTTAAAATATGATCTCGATGTATAATAATTGTATATTGTATATTAATAATAATATAATTGTAAATTCAAAGCATGTTCTTTATGTACAATTATTGTATAGAACATGCTTTCAATGGGGGTTAAATTTGTGTCACTATTTTTGGATTGATGATTTCTTAACATCTTTGATCTACTAAATTATTTACTTATATAATTTTGGTAACTACAACTTATCATCCATTTATGTCATACTATCAGTACCGTAAAAACCGGGTGTGCATAGGGTACAATGCACACGGGCCCCGTCCTCGAACTATTTATAATGGATCCTCAAAAGGTCAAATTCTCAAAAACGTTTGATGATTAGGAGCATCAAGGTCTTGATTCGCACACTGATCTCGAGTGATCTAGTTAAGGCACTGCATATCAAGTATAATTGTCATTTTTTGATGAAATAATTGCTCTTAAAAGTTTAATATTTAATGTCCTCATCATGATTACTCTCCAGTTTTCTCAGTGCTTAATATCTTTAGCCTATCTGACCGCAAGCATATCTTGCCTTTCTCTCATCCCTTCAAAACGGCAATATTGATTCTTTTGAATTTCTGTCACGTACTCGTATTACTTTTAATTTCCCTCAACCTTCCTCGGCCACATTTCATATCCCTCAATTGTCTAATACTCAATTCCTAAACTCCTAAATAGTTGAAATAATGCAATCATAGTCTTTGCTGACTATAGTTTTAGTAGTTTGTTTTAAATTGATTTAATTATTATCATAGTTTGTGTTTGCATTATTTTCCATATTTTCCGGTTTTTCCCCATAATAAACATTACGCGCAATACGTTGTTACCTATTATAGACTATAGGCAATATTAATAATTATTAACACTCTAATATCTGATACGTAAACCGCGATATCGTATTTATTATCTTTACTATGAACCAAACATTAAGATAATTAAGATGACAACGTCGCACGAAAAATCGTTCTCAATCGTGTAATCAAAAAAATAAAATGTTCTTAATCGTACAACACTGATATACGTATATATATAAACCACAAAGCTAAAATTTTGATAAGTAAAATTGTTACTATGTTGTAAAGTTGTGGTTTTATTTTCGATAATCTAATGAATTACAATTGTGATTTTATTTGAATTATCGAACTACTTAAATTGTATAGGTATAGTTCTATTACTGTATTCTATTTTTTTATTTGTGTCATATGTTAATATTCTTGTAGGTACGCGATTAACCGAAAATAATAATATATGAACTGTTTAAGCATCTCCTGGTTCATTCATTTGAAAAAAAAGGCCAGTGACCCTTTGTTAAATAGCCTGGAAGAAATTTCAGAATTCAAGCATCCAGTACAATTTAAACTCTGGAGCACATTTATGTACCATACATGCACACGTGATCTAAGTTATTAAAAAAAACTTAATTAATTTATCAGTACATTGGAAATGTCTTGATTAGCATATGCTCAATGAGCATTGCTCATGTATCAGATTAGTTTTATATTATATTAGTTTTAAGACTATTTAATCGTTTACTTTTGTTTTACGAGTAGGTACTTACGTTTTAATAATATATTTTAATACAAATACTAAAACTTTTTCAAATAACCGAAAACTCCTAATTCCGATGAATCGGCGTGAAATTAATTTAAAATAGTACGCTACGAGTATTACTAAGCAACTGCGTTTACACAAGAATTCCTTTGCACGCCTAATGATCACAAACCAATCAAAGTGAACTACTGGTCTGTACTTACTTATAAGTGAGGTAAGTTATAAGATATATCTTATCTGACTTTTATTTGTTTTCTTTTCGTAAACGAGTCCAAGTATTGGAAAATATTTGAGTCCTCGGGGCGAAAAGTCCTGGTAGATTGTTTACACAGTATTTTTAAACACGAATTTTAAACGAATTGATCGCGACAACGACGACGAAGGATCGCCGACTGAAAACTCGACAAACATATTAGGAAAAGTCGAAACTGCGGCCTGTGACATTTAGCTATCCACAATGTACAACCACCGTAAGTATCCACTGACGCAATTGTCCAAACTTAAGGAAGCCACCAGATTGCGAATGGAATGCGAGAGGGAGGCTAAGCGGAGGGACAACGAGACGGTACGAGAATGTGATAACCAAATCACTCGGGTAAAAATTTTGAATGAAAAATATTTTTATGCGGTGCAACAAAATGACAATAATAACTACACTGTAATGGTTTCAGAAACGACTTGGTAAACCTCATGTGAACCGAACAGAAAATCTCATAAGAATAAACGACAATCGATTTTACCACGACGATAGTGATCCTATTAAGTATGTACATTGTAAACAATTTAAGTTTAAATAAAACTAACATACGTTAACGAATAATATAATAAAAATAAATCAATAGTATAAATAAATGGTTTCCATGCTCAAATTTTACTATAGTAAAATATATAAATTATAGTTGTTATACAGTTAGAGAGTGAAATCAAAATCAATGAATATTCTAAATAATCATATTAATTATCATTGGTATACAATACCATTATTAGCAATACTATTATTATTGGTTTTTATTTGTATTTATTGACAGACAGTAATGGCGTAGTAAAATAAACATTTTATGATTTTCTAATTCTTTCTCATTGAATAATAACTCAAAAACATTTTCCCCGCTCTTTATATTGTGAGTTTATAGTGTTTACATTTATTAAATTTAGGTTTGTTAACATATATTTATTTTTAACTATTTAGGTAGATTATCTCAAACTATATATTTAGATCTATTTAATGTTAATATTCGTATTTTTATTTTATACTTGCTAATTGTATATTAAATATTAACTTATAATATTAATTTAGACTATCAAAAATAACATTTAACTAACGAAATATATTACATTTATTTTATTCTTTGATCAAGTGGGCGTCACCAATAACATCTATTACAGAAATTGAAAAATTTGGTGACCATTAACTCATGTGCATAATTTAGTAAAATATGTTTAAAACCTGTATCGTTAAATGTATTCAATGTTATTAGATATGTTTCTCAACGATTAAATCTTGATGAAAAAATTAAAATGCTTGAGTTAAATTTGAAAAATCGTGAAATCGATATGATAGAGGAAAAAAATAGGCTCAAGATTGTGGAAGAACCGCAGTTGGTGGTTAATGATGGTAACGATTTCGTCTTGTTCAGCGAAAATACGGTCCATTATAATATAGAAAAAAATGATACAATAATTGAAAAAGATCATTCGAATATGGTGAGACAATAAATAAATAATATTTTAATAGCACTAATACAACAAGATAATTGTAGTAAAATTAAGATAGAAACAAATACTCGGGTTTCCTATTACTTGTACAATCATTTACAAAAAATTTTTCATCAGTACCATCAACATTTTTCGTAAACAGTAATAAAAAATAGGAGATAATTAGGAATTAAAATTTTATTTGTAAAATGATCATTCTACATATTTTACCATAAGTAAAAACCTATTACGAAATTCAAAAACCATCTGATTAAGAGTTTCGATATGAAATTTCATAGGTTCTCGGAGTCAGTATTTTATAGAGCTAATCCTATTGTTAATTTAAATAATGTATTAAAAAGAAAAAATCAACACTTATTCTATGCTTCGTCTATATTTACCATTATTTGTTACGAAACTTTACAGCTTTTTTTAAGGTTTGTTTTTTATAAGTTCGCTAAAAATTATTTGTACATAACATTTTTTAATTAAAAAAAAATGTTTATTTAAATTCTATACAATGCAATTGGTATAATTAGTGTAAATTATTATGGAAAGGAGGTTTTGTTTATGGAAAGACACTCGGTAGTACCATCCGACCAAGTCCAAATTAAGTATTTCATTTTAGTAGGCCACTATATTTTTAATCTTCTTAGTACATTACCGGGAAGTGAGCATTAATAGTATTTATACTCATTAAGACCTTTTATATTATTATGTTTGCACGCAAAGAGTATAGATAAATCAACATATTATTCTTTGAATAAGTACGTTTACGAGACCCCGAAGGTAGAAACTAGACTAATCATCAGTCCGGAAAACATCGAGTTCAGGGTAAACATTTATCACGCAGGAGTAACCAAAATCGCAATCATTTTTACTAATGGTTAAATCTTAGGTGAACTCGAACGCAACACATGAAGTTTCTAAACTACATATTAAAGTCACAAATCGCAGTAAGAACACCATATTATGCCGTTACAGTCACCTGTCTGATCCAAATTCTGTGCTTCGAGATGACATGAATATTATAAAAGTAAATATTATTGTATACCAATGCAGTTTATCAATCGTCAGTGTATGATCTGTCGTCGATCGAATTCGATTGAAATTCATTTTTTTTTTTCTTAATTAAAATCACGCATTTACGTCCGTGGCCTTTATTTCAAGTAAAAAGTCTCCGGTCTGGAGTTATCCTTTTTTTTTTTTGCTTTTATAACATTGTATCTGTTAACAATTTTTACATTATTATAATATTATATATTAACATTTTAATTTTTAATTTATCTTTTTCTCTCTCTCTCTCTCCTCTCTCCGTTCAGGTAAAATCAGACAAACCATGTCGTTTGCGACCCGCGATGATGATCGATTTCCCTGTGACATTTAAACCAGCTGAATTGTTGAGTACTAGAATATACCAGAGTTTGAAAAACGTGCAGTTGGTATTCGAATGCAGCAATGATCGATCGGATGTAAAAACCGTGTTTCACATTCCAGTGAACTTTCGCGCAGTCAAGCCGGAACCGGTAGTGGTTACCGAAACCATAACGTACGGTTGCTCCAATACACACATTTTATTTTATTTCATTTGTTTATTCCAAAAAGTTAAAACGGGTTATAACCGGGTTTTAAGTTTTCTTGGGTTTTGGTTAAAGAGTTATAATAAGGTTTAGGTTTTTTCTGGTTTAGGTTTTCGAGTTGTAACCGGGTTTTATGTTTTTTTCAAGTTTGATTATCGATTATAATAATGATTTACTACTTAAATGTACACAATAAAAACGTTAGATAATTTTTTTTCTCAAAATTCTTTATTATGTCATCTGTTTCAATTAGAACAATAAGTTTCAGTGATAAAAATAATAAATAATGTCATTGAAAATAAAACAAAGAAAAAAAGCCAGCTCCCAACGAAGGTATTTGTAAATAATAAGATAACGATATTAATAAACTAATATTAATCATAAATTAATTTACATTATACTTTAGAAATATAAACAAAAATTAGTTAAGTAAGTTAAATAATAGAAAGTTACTTATTCATGATAATTATTAAATTTTAAAAAGCATTCGAGAATAAAGACAGCAATAAAGAACATTGCACAAATAATATGATAATATAATAATAATGATAACTAATGAAAATTACTAATGAAAACAAAAAGAATTAATAAAATATATTTATTTAAATATCAAAAACAATTATTGACAATGTATACAAAAATACATCACACATAATTCTTTTTTAAAAACAACTAACATGTTTCTAGACTAGTGACTATTCAGAAAAGACTATTCTAACTTCTAAGCATACCTGCCAACCGATAAAAATTAAAAATACATATTTCAATTTCCAATTTTTATTCCTCATAAATAATGTTTAAAGATAAAATATAAATATAAATCAAGTTCAATCTTAACAAATATTTTACTTACCTATTCATTAATTCCAAATTAATTCATAATTCTACGAGGTGTAGATTCATTTTGTACCCAGTGTCAAATTTTTATGGATACCCCGGGGTTCAAAATCTGGTTACTACCCGTATCGACTTTAGTTTATTCTCGACCATATTGTTATCCATAATAAAAATCGTATACATTTTAAATCTTTTTATATATATACTTTTGCTTTTACACACTAATAAAACATTTGTTTTTACTTTTAGTAAAAAATATATTTAAAAACTAAAAATGAAAACTTTTTTTTGTATTTACTGAATTTATTTGATTATAACGATTTTTTACTAAAAAAAAGTGTAGAATTTTTATTCATATAAATTGATAAAATTAAGAAAAAAAATGTTTTCATCTTGCTTCAGAAAAGTATTATAATATTTTTAACTCATGCCCTAGACTAACTACATACATTAATTTCAGTTTCCCACTAGCTAATGACTCGAACATAAATATCAATCCTAAGAAATATTTAATCTTAAAAAACAACGGTGATGCTGATTGCGTATTTAGCGTGCTCAAAGAGGCAGAGTATCAGACCACACGACGTGATTCCGGTAAGTAACTATATAACAATAATATTATAACCTTCATTATATGCTAGTGCTGAATTTAAATCATTGCATAAAATACTGATGAAATATATATTCTTCAAATACACACCTACTGCAGAGTTGAATCTATAATTATTGAAAGTCATTTTCTCCGTTATGAAAGTCCTTCCTCATTTATGTAGTCTTTTACGAAATGTCCATAATATTTTTGTATTCAACTTTGATATATTATTCGAATGATCGTAAACAGTGATCATTTTTTTTGAATATAACTTCAATCCCAACATGTTTACTGATCATCGTCGACTATTGTTTATAATCGACGAACTGAATTAGCGTAATTATATGCGAAAGGCTCTAAAAAACGTAAAAGAAAATAAATTATATTTTTGAAATATCTCGAGGCTTTCGCGTTGATTTATTCAATTTTAATTTACTTCGCAAGTACGTTGATGATTATCATCGATATTGCAACTACAAATCACTCGTGTTTCTTCGAATAATTGTAAGTTTATACGGACAGTTGATCTTTGAAAAAATGTTTCGAGAAGCGTAAATAATCATAATTCGTTTTAAAAATGTATTATTGCAGAAAATAATGTTTTTGTATTGTCCGGTCTGCCTCTCGGAAAAATCCGACCATCTCAGGACAATCTGAATGGTATAGATATAAGTTTAAATTTTATGTTACATTATTGTGCGGCGCACAGCGTGACAGTGACGTTCAGTTATTTTTAGACGGGTTAACAAAGCACATGGCCGCGTTGAATTGTACCGCAAATGCCGCGAAAATTGATAAGAACATATTTAAAGATATCATCGGATCCGTCGTTCGTAAAATGTTCACTTACTTCAGGTGGAGGAATAACACCAACGTGTTGCTACCGGCTAAAGGGTCCGTAAGAGTACCGGTTATTTTCAACCAGAACTTTGCGCACTCTACGGTCTCCGAATCGTTTGTGATCACGTTCGACAGCACGGACCATGACATTCCTAATCAGGTAAAAACGCAACGTTCTGAACTATATTATTCTCTGACACAACTGAATATTGAACTGTAAGATGTCAAACAAGTATCTAAGATCAAGACTATGAGTGATTTATGGAAAATGTACATTGTACATGTGTAATGACAGTGGTGTGATAAACATTTATGAATAACGAGGGTATAAAAAAGTTTTTTAACTGGCAAATTTTACAATTTCAAATATTATAGGCGTTAAAATCGTTTAATTATATTTTAAGAAAAAATGTCGGGGACCTAAACTCTTAATACCCCTGGCTACGGACTTGACTAGAGTCCATTTATTATAATTTATATCTATTAAATACGTTTTTAGTATACCTATCTATATTCTAGATCAAGTCGTCCATCAAAGAGACAATTACTTTTTTAAAGCTAACCTTTTTACTTCTGATAATTTTCCAAGAAATTGTACTCTGGCCATCCCACGTATACCATACATGACAGCGGTGGCGACTTATATCAAGACCTTATGTTCCTAAAAATGTGTTTTTAACTTGCGCGGTTCGATTATGCAGTGGCACTCACATGACGTTTTCGTTCCAGGGAGTGAACGTCATCGGTTACATCAAAGAACAAGAGCTAATCGTAATACCTGACGTTATTGACGCCGGAATTTGCTATTTAACAAGCTCCGAGCAAGTGGTCGGTTTTCGGGTTCAGAACAGCAGCAGAGTGATGATGCCATACGAGATCAAACTGCCCAACAGAGGACTTTTCAGACACGTGAAACTCAGCCACTCGAAGGGATACCTTAGAGCCAATTCCTCGCTTGAAGTGTCCGTGCGACTACATCTGAAGTGATTTTCATTATTGTTGTCATTATTTTAACAAACCTAAAAAAAAATATTTGTTTGTAATGACAAAATATACTATGGGTATAATTTTTAGATACGATATTATATGGTCGGACGACTGTGCGATATTCTTTGACGCGGACAGCGGTTTCTTAAAGTTCCCCATCCGAGTATATCCATCCAACTCTAAGACTTGGTGCGAAGTACTTATCTTCGCCGTGGTGACTTCGCCGTTTGGTTTAAAGCTGACGCCTGACCGTTTGGATTTCGGAACGGTCAACACGACGGAAACGGTTGTCCGTAGTGTTGCATTGGCCAACTATTCAAGGACTCCGATGAATTATGGATTTTTGGATTTGCCGGAGGTAATAAGGATTTTATAAAAACGAAAAATTGTTCGTTAGTAATAATTAGATGCCAACGTGATCAACAGAAACTCATAAAATAACTTACAGATTTATTAATGTTCATCAAATTATGGGTTAAGGAACGCATTTTTAACACCAAAGGAGAAACGATGTTAAAAGCATTATTTGTATCCAAATTCCTGTATAAAAATTATTTCTTACATATAAATTTGTATATAAATAACTATGTAAAAAATAATCACAAATTTTTATCTAAAATAAAACGTATTTTAAAACCAATATATTTCTCCCGATTGTTTCTAACGACTACTTTTTTTTATTATTTTTTCAAATTTTTTAAGATATTTGACTGACTTAGAGATATGAAATATTTTTAGATGGTTTCCATACACCCAACTGCATTTGGAACTATATTTTCTGGTGAAATTATCTGTCTGCACGTGCATTACAGTCCTAAAATACCAAAAATGT
The DNA here is from genome assembly GCF_003268045.1 of Sipha flava. Lineage (NCBI taxonomy): Eukaryota > Metazoa > Arthropoda > Insecta > Hemiptera > Aphididae > Sipha > Sipha flava. The sequence continues at coordinate 514,604 of NW_020271727.1, forward strand.
TACCTCGAGACGTTCATATGTTTGAAGATGATTTCATAATAACATGTAGTACAATTACTGGTTTGAATGCAGACAAAATTTTCTCTGAAGCCGAGACAACCGAACAAGTAAGATTGTACATATTTCTAGTTAGAGCGCAATATACAAAGATTCAATAAGGTTAGACTATAGTTTTAAAATAATAAATTAATTTACCGATCAAATTATAACAACATAAATTACTATTTATCTCCATCTTTGTAAAATTTTCTTTTAGTAATTGTTAATATTGGCATGGTTGATGATTTTTAACAATCAATTCGATATAATAATTAACGGTTGCATAGTATGATATCGATTGTCAAAAATCGTTTATGGACCAACGGTTTCGACAATTGGTTGTATAAATATATCGATTCTAAATGTTTTCGCAATTACTTGGAAAACCTTTCATTTTCTTCCAGATTTACGAAACAGCTACTGAAGAAATATCAACTGTTAATGAATATAATAAATCGACAGCAAGCATCAATTATACCTACGAATTAGACCATGGCCCGGATAAGTTCGTATATTTTTGGCGCGTTGGTTTTCAGTCGACATATGACTTAAGCTATATTATGACGTATGACCCAGAATACAGATGCAGAGACTTATGAACGTTGTCAAAGTAAATTCGTCGATTAGAAATTCCATTGTAAAAGAAGCTACAATGATTTGCAACGCGAAAATACACGAGATTCCTGTAGAACTTTCCGTTCAGAAAATCATTTTTGAAAAAACTCCGCACACATCCTTTTCGACGTTTAATATCGATTTGAGGTAAATTTAGTGAAAACAATTTTCTTACCTATAGGCGCACATGGAGAAATGGGCGTATTTAAAAGCACCATACCATACATGTTTATTCAATTGAACCTTTAGTTACATGAAAAATTACCAACTTAAAGTTACTTACTTAATTTATTACTTATTACTTATTATTTATTTAATACTTTTGGTGACGACAATAGCATCCCACTCCCACCCAGAACTATTTGCGCCTATAGTGCTCACAACAACATTAATGATGAAATAATGAATTATTTGATATGAATTATTATCTTTGTCAATATCTCAAGAGCATCAAACTTGTCGTCTGTATCTGAACGTAATATAAAATCGTTCCTGGATTTCAAGATTAGATTCGAGTTCGTTTCGGACGACCCTTCTGTAGAGTTTAAGCCGAAAAATGGAATTCTACAATCGAAAGATGTTATTTAACTATTCAAACCGGTAATGATTCCCGATTTTATTTTAAAATTATTTTTTACAGGTAATTAAAATTTGTGTCGTACTTCGGCCGAAATTTGATCACAAATTAAAAAATATGTATAAGAAATGTCTCGATTTTGTGTCAGAGAATATTGATGTCAATCAAATTTTAAAACATGAATATCACTATCTAAACCAAGTATATTTTTTTGGTTACCACTGTTTACCAAATATTAAATGAAACCTTTTGATTGGTCAGGTTAATGGACCATTAACTCACGATCAAATCAGATTATTCGAAGCTAACCGAACATTTTATTCCAAGCTAACGGACCAAACGAAAATTATTTCCGCTGTGTGCTTTGTACAATTTATTAACAAAAAATCAATCGAATATTTTGGGTATTGTATTTATTATTTAAGTACCAATTAAATAATCAATTTATATTTTACTGGTAACCAATGCGAATACATAGAAAGGAAACAAAAGTAGTTGGCACTTCGATATTGAACATAGAAGTAGCTTTTTTTCTCCATTTATTCGTGTTTTTAACATGCTTGTGTTCATATATAATATATTTTACTCGTTATAAGCTGATGGATCTATTAAGTTTGTAATATTGTTAAAAAATAATGATAATTATATTTTTTTTACTTTTTTTTATAATAATGTTCAGATATAGTAATTTTGATCAACCGTCTTTGATTGTGACGTTGTTAACGATTTCAGTAGGAAAATAAATTTGACTGAAAAATGTAAAACTATAAATTAATAAATTTAAAACACAGTTGTCGATTTATTATTTTTAACTATTAAAAAAAACAACTCTGATTTCGGTACAAAACGGGGGCTTTCAATCGACGACACATCGATTGAACAACTTGAACGGATTGCGTCTGGGATGTTATCTCGTGCCGTGCACGTAATAACATCCGGTATCAGGACCCGCGTACCCTTACGCGACGTCGATTTGGCCGTTTGCCTTCTGATAGTAGTAATTTTTCGGATTCGCGGGACGCGCGCACATCGTTACGTAATACGTATTTATGTACAATACGTGCACGTTATTGACACCCGTGAATTTATGTGCGCGTTAAGATTTGACACGGGATCGTTGAAGCTAAGTGTTGTGTGCCCGACAATGAGGCCGAACATAATCTTGTTTGCCGATCGAATACATTTCGGCAGATGCACCATGAACGTCCGTCACGAGCAATTGCTGTTTGTGCGAAACGTAACAGAGCGCCCGGTCCCGTTGAAGATCTCTCTGCCGGACCCGATCGGACCTTTCTTCTGTTCATTCGTATTATTATTAATATTATCATATTCATTACAGCTTTATAAGCCATTATTGCCGATTTAAAACGTATAATAAATCTAACGATGAATTACTACATTATTAGGCTCTGAACGGCGAGTCGCAGTTGCTATCTCCGGGTGTTACGATGCCTATCAAAGTATTGTTTACGCCCGAACACGAATCGACGGTAAGCGACTTTTTAATAACTATTTATTTATTGTCCTCCCATCATTATAATCCTAACAATTTCATCAAAATCTTTGATTTGTATACAAAATTGTTAAAAATCGTATCACATTCGATCAGCGTAATTACGTTTTCTACATCCTATAGTATAACTTGGAATTCCTCTTTACATATCAAATATATTACTTTTATTATGATTAAGTACGCCGAGCATATCGTAAAACTCTTGAGATTCTAAGTGAAGACACTTGAATGTATTAATCTCGTAATTTTTTTACTTTCTTGTAACCAAATCGTTCAGTTTCATGTAATATCTTATCTTAATTGATCGGAAATATGACAAACAAGATCATATCATTTTTCCCGTAATAATTTGAGTACTATATGTGTATAAAATAATTGTAACAATACATGAAAATATTAAAAACTTAGAAAATAATACTTTACACGGAAGAATTTGAATAGGTTTTAATCATTAAATGAGTAGGTACTGATATTATGTGACAACAGATCTAAAGGAAAGATAATCATGACCCGTTATGTTACCCAATTCTTGCTAATGCACATTAAATAATTTTGCTTGACCAATTTTTTATTCTTACTAACATTGAAGTTTAGATAAACTAATTATTATTTTATTTTATTATTATTTTACCTCTATTTCATGAAAATTTAAAATAAACTTATTCGTTCTTTTTGAAAATGCCAACAATTCATGATTCGTTTTTCTTCAAGAAAATATAGACACTCTTTTAGGTAATCTTTAAGTTTCTTTTTCTGTATTTATATCGTATAACATAATTCGTGTAAAAATCTTCATATATTGTATTGTACACTATTTTAAAATCAAGTATTCAATACGTATAATACAGCAACACAACCTTGGTGAAAAAAGTTTTTTTAACACGACGTTCATCATTGTATTCAAATGTATAGCAATAATACGACAAAAATATATTGCCACTCTAGTGATACTAACACAATTTCTAAATAGTATGATTTGACACTAACATTTTTCTGTTCTAATATCTGATCCAAGAAGTAAAACGACAAAGGTCAAATCATCGGTTTTAATGGCGTGTTATAAGTTTTTTATTTGACTAAAGTTGGTTTGCAATAAAACACCATAGACCATGATTGTGTATTATTATTATTGCGTGGAACTAAACCTACCCTTCGCGTATTATCTTGAATCAATAGGCGACTATAATTATTTGTTGCGTCCTGAAAAAAAGGTGAACGAAACCTTGGAGGTCACATCGGAGACGACGCGGCTAACGGTCAAGTTGTCGGGCTGCGGTCTGAGGCCGACGTGCGACATCACGCCCGGCGGTATCTTCAACATAATACATACCACGCACGAACACTCGGACAGCAAATTCATTTTTCAGGTAATTTTCGCGCGGAAATCAATTATTTACAGCTTGTTTCAGACGCATGTGTGCACACACACGATTGTTCGTAGTTTACTAAGATCAAACGGTTGTCCACTATTACCGTAGAACATGACAGAAAATAATCCCCCTCCCCTCCTCGTCGTCCAATAACGCTACACATCAGCGGTGATTGGTGTAACATGTTTCACATACATGCATTGGAAAACAATAGGTTTCATGATACATACAGTCCGAGTGTGTGAAAAATATTACATACACCTGTTACCCGCCGTAATATTTATTGAACGCGACGTGACGCGATAGTATTTTTGAGTCATCGATTCATTATTGTTTATTATCCATTATCAATATAAAATGCGCTCGGAAACTGACTGTAAAATAACGGGAATTAAAATTTATTACACAACTATTAGACTGTTAGCTTAAAATTATATTTTTGTACTATATTATCTGCGGTAAAATCGTCGTTGCAGCGATCAACTGCAATATTGTGATTCGTATATGTCTTGTACTGCACGATAACATTCTGGATAAAGTGAAAAAAGTTTATATAGGTCCAACATTTTCTTTTTTTATATTGATTTTTCTTTGGTAAAAAACTGCGGCAAAAGTTTCGAGCAACAATTAATAACTATAGATCGGATCAGAACGGAAAAATCATAAGTAAAATGTTCTCAAAATTGAACAAATGATTAACTAATTATACATTCCATCATAAAACACTTATCATAATGGTATAGTAACAAATAAGTATATATTAATGGATGATAGAAGGGAAAAAAATGAAATACGAACTGTTGCGGTTCTGGTACTGTGATAGACACACTATGTATAATAACTGTAATGTAGCGTATCAAAATACCACCTCCGTACACACAACATATTTCTTCAAAATATTATGTATGAGATTTCTTTCCATAAAAAGCGATATTAATAATAATTACTGTCTTGAGAATATTCCAAGTAGTGACAACACTACAACATTATGTCATATCGAAGTACATTTTTTTTTTCAACACATAATAATAATAGTATTACTAACCGACGCGTTTTAATGGAAACATAACAATGATATATTATAGGTAAACTCTCGCGGTATGCACAATATATGTATTTTATTATGACCGGACAATGTACGGACTAACATAATATATTCGAACGTGCAGATGTAATACAGTGACACACGGCGTTTTTATACTGTGTTGTCAGGACACCGCCCCGCACGTCTGTCCTGAGCTTCTTAAGAATTTCCAATTGCTACCTATACGTACAATAATATTTGATTTTCATCAAACCTTGGGTTCGTTGAATTTCTACGAAATGAATCCAAACCTTCAAAATAATTAATCCGCGACGTATTCCAACATCGTGTACAAGCAGTGACGGTGCTAGAGTTTGCGAGGCCCTGGGCAAAATAAATGTTGGGTCCTATCATTTATATTAATATAATATTTTAAGTTCAGTTAAATCAGAACCGCGGGGCCTTAATTATAATTTAAGGCGCTGGATCCTGGGCAACTGCTCCTATTGCCCACCCCCTCGCGCCGTCCCTGTGTACGAGTCATATGTTTCAAACGAGTTTTAATAGACATTTGTCCAATTGGCCCGTTGTAAAATTAACGTGCCAAGACAGATTCATTGCAAAATTGACGCGAAATCGATGTTATACACAAGTTGTCTATTTCTTGTAGAATTTTAACTCCTAGATATGGTTTAGCTTCAGGCCATAACGAAAAAATATAATCCAACAATCGAACTCTAGGGGTCTGATTAGATTAGGTTTTCGAGTATAACATAAAAAAACAACATAGGTGTGCAATTATACAGTGATTTAACTATACCGTGATTTAATGTCGGCTTGGCACTTAAAGGGTTCGTTTATTCAAAAAAAGTCCTCAAAAATGTTTTCTCGTAAAATCATAAAATGTACCTACTTATATACTTAAATAGTGCAAAATATTATAATTTTTAATATTCCTTTATTTAAAATATTTATTTATTAACTATATAGTTAACGTCATTATTTAAATTACTACAATGTTATATAACTAGTATATAAGTAAATAATACCTTATGATATAAAATTCGATATTTTTTTAACGATATACAAAATGTACAGTTGATTTTTTTGTATGACAGGAATTTTTTTTAGTTCACTAAAGCCTGCCAGGAAATTAAAACCATAAAAATATATCAATTACGGTGATTATCATGATAATTTACAAATCTTTAGAAGTTAAGGCCCCTCCACACAAACTCAGTCGATGTCCCCGGACGCGTTCGTGGCCTAGCGTCCATGACCAGGCCGACACTACCGCGATCCATACGCAACTAATAACAATAGCAAAGCGAGCATAACGAAATAGGTTCGCGGAAAGTTGTTCGTCAGTTGAATCGTAATAACCATTACGAATATATTATTACACTTTATTTTTTCCGAACGACAATAATATTTAGATCGTGACCGCAACCATATATTAACCGCATATATCCAAATCGGTTGGACCCGGCGTGAAATATTAAGATTTAAACCGTTTTTGGCGCACATATTATTATGTAGGTACCGTTCGCACCACGGTCAGTACGCGGATACGTGATAACCGTGGTTTGCAACGTCCGCTCATCAAACAGCAAACGGGCCGGCGTGCGCCACTAGTAAGGATACGAGTATGTTTTTCGACCAAAAAGCACGGTACAATATGATACAGTATCGTGTGGGCTTATTTAAATACAATTTATACAAAATATCATTGTGATCAGTGGTGTTCCCATAGGATATACTACATATACGCCGTTTACTCTCAAAATTATTTTGAAAATTCAAGGATATACTACGCATGTTCTTAGGACTCGAGCACTTTGCGGAGAAGTATTAAATTTAATTCGTTTTACACGATCTAATTTAGATATTATTTTGCCTGGCCTTTAGTATATTACTATTATTATTATATTAAGTACCTAATTATTGACGGTGTACTACGACGGTATCAATTTATTTAAATAATTTTAATTTCTAATTCTGTAAAAAATAAAAATGTATACATTTCAGTTTTTCGTTAATGTTTACAACCCTTTCCCAACCACCATCACCGTATAATAAAAATTTCCATATTCAAACACTCGTTGGCATAGTATACTCTCAATAAAATGGATGGGAACATCACTGATTGTAATACAATTGACGTATATAATATCGACGTATGTGCCACGAGGTTACTTTTATTTATTTTTTTTAACAATTTAACAATTAGTACCGTGCAATTTTGTGGTGGATTCAGAAGAAAACAATCGATAACAATATAGCATACGTAGGCTGATGTAGCGTGTACGGTGTTATAAATATTATTTTCCACATATTTTACCTGTACTCAGGGGTGGATCCACTGTTAGTGAACCGTGATTCAGGCTATTTCAAAAGGCCATTAAATAGCCTAACAATAAATTTAATATAATTAATAAATACAATAAATAAAAAATAAATAATATAAATAATTATAAATAATAATAAATAAAATAAATAAATGTTATAAATTTATAATACATTTTATTAAGACTGAAACTGGATTATTATTGAATACCTTGTAACAAGAAAACAAAAAATTATCATAAGATTATATGTTTTTAAGTTTATTCATAATTACATCCGGAAACATTAATATTTTATTTTATGGAAAATTTCGTTTTACATGTGGTGCGGCGTAGAGATGATTTACTGCAATACACAGTTAAACTAGTGGCGTAATTTGGAGGGTTGCAACTTGGATATTTGCTTCATTCTATTATTAATTTCCACTTATAGTCAGCACACTTGAAAAATATGAGAATTCTTTTCAGAATTTTGTCAACAAATATTAACTGGGAGTCAACTGACCCCCTTACCCCCCCCCCTATATTTTTCTCTGACGCCCTGAAAACTGATTTTTTGGACATTACTTGTAATTAAGCTCAGACTTCAAAATCATTATCTCGAATTGAAACTGACGAAAAGTTTACGTTTTGATTTACAAAAGTTTAATAATAACAACATAACAATTTAATTGAATAATCCACAGGCGCATTTGGTCGATAACATCATGAGTTTAGTACTCATAATCTCTCATATTAACTCGGTGTTTACATAGATTACTTAAAAAATTTGTTTTAACCTTCTCAACTTGTTTAACCATTTAGGTTTAAAATATAAAAATATATGCAACGATAATATTTTTATTTTTTTTTAAAATCCACTTTAAAATAAATTATACTTAAATATAAGTTGAGATAAATCATTATCTTATACAAATTATAAGAAAATTTGTATTGAAACCATTAAAAAAAAAAAAAAAAAGTAAATTTATATAAACTAAAACGGTTTTGACTTTGAATTTTATTTTACTTTAATTTATTATCAAAAAAGTGATTAGTTTTTTATAAAATGCAACTTAAACGCAAATAAGTAATTTTTTCCACTTCTATAATGTATATATATACCTGAGTTTTTTAAGGTCATAAAGACCAACTAATGTACACGTTGTTATTATTATCATGCAGTTTCCAATATTTCCGTTCGTCGTTTTTTTTTTTTTTTTGCATTTACGCAGTATTTCTAAGAATAGTCGGTTCAAATAAACCGTGTTATTCTAGTAAAAAAATATAAATAATAATATAACAAGAAAAATAATAACCATGATAATAAACAGTAAAGACCAAGTACTAGACGATATAAACCTTTCTAGATTGTTATATTTTAGTTATTTTTTCAAATAACTTTTGGTTATAGTGTATAGATATAATAATTATTATAAATATAAATTTTTTTCATAAATTTATAATAAAAAAAATATATATCTATTGATGATTCTTAATAGTGTATGAAAATATTTAAAAATAAATATAATTATAAAATTTGAAGATTCTTGCTGCAATGTTGAACTTTAAATGACTTCATGTTAACAGTATAAAAATGATTATTTTTTTCATAAAGTCTACGATAGCTAACTAAATGTACAATCGGACAGAAAGAAAGAGTTTGGATTTATAGGTAATATTCCTACTTAAGTGTGTGATTTACTAAGTACCTAGGAAAACAAATATTAATATTAGTATTATATTAATAATAGTTTTTGTGAAAACGTTTTAAGTGTTTTAGGTTTACCTAAAATTTTCAAGTTTTATTAGATGATCATTAAGTTGCATTAAATTTTAAAATCTGAAGTTAAAATTTTCATTAAATTAAAAAATATATAAACTAAACGCTTCCCTGCTTGCTTGAAAAAATCATAACATTATTAGTTTTTTTTTTCAATAATCAAGTATTTGAAATCCGATTTAATAAGATATAGCGGGAAACTGTTGGTGCAGTTTATTGATGAAAATCCACAATTATTGAAACACCTATTAAGAAATATTATTTTTTACGACCTATAAAGAAATGTATTAATAAGATCACTTGTGAATTATATCAAGAGAATAAAATTCATTTCTCAAGCAACTGTTTAAAATTATTACTCTTAATTGCTCACTGGTCAGTATTACATTCACCCCAATATCCGTGTACTTTTGCTCCGTCCATCTTGTGAGTAATACAAAAATATCTAGTTATAAGCACAACTTACTGTTAAAAATATATATAACTATAATATCTAGTCTAATATTTTATCCTAATCCGAAATAACTAATGTCTAAAAGAATTATAAGTACATATATATGGTCTTTATCGTTTTTGTAAATTACAAACCAAAATTATAATTTATCACTTCACCAATATATGCAGGTATCATATTATGTACTAATCAATTCCTCTCCAAGACACAATAATGTGATCGAAAAGTCTTAGGTATATAGTATTTCGCTTTATTATCACATAAAATAAATCCACAAAAAAATATGATTTCCGCAAAGCGTAATAAGAAATCATAATTAAAAAGGTGACAAATACCAGCGGCACTGGCTTCCGGTTTAACGTGCAATTAGAATGGACAAAGCAGCGTTTGGATGCGATGACTGACGACGAATCTTACAAGTTCACGGAAGGATTGCGACTAGAAGATCGTTCGACTGCGGTTTTGCGATTCAACGGACCGGACTGGACAGAACTAGTAGGCGACGGTGCATTCGACCTGGGAAACAATGGCAAACCCTTGTGGTTTCAGCTAAATCCCAACGACGTGCGTAACGTTGAGGTGACTTTTAAGCCCTCGGATCGTCCTGTTGAAAAACTCGTTCCGGTGCAAGACATTTTATCCTTTGCCGTCGAAGACGAAACCGACCTCGTTCCCGGTAGAATAATCTTTTGGCGTCAAGTTTACGTGGCAAAAATCAACGTGCACGTCGGCCAATCGATTCTCCACTGGTTCTACGTACTAGGTTTTGTCCTCATGAAAACTCCTACTGCTACTATCCAAAGCATTCCCGTCGATAACAATAATTATACCAAAACCATTGATAACATAATAACACCGAGAAACAATGCACAATAATCATAAGGTAAATACATTAAAATATATAAAAAGAGTAGTTTTTCATTTCAACTTTTTTTTTTACGCACAATAGTTTTATTTTCATTTTTTACTAACCAATCGAAAAGAGAAAGGTTTTATGGCCGTTTTCATTGTTAAGCTGGCATATTAATTTTGCATTTTACTATTTCACCATTTTACAACAAAATTTGTCGTGGCAGTTTTTACTAGCATTAATAAAAAAAAATGCACGTGGTCTATAGATTTTTAAGTTCAAAAACGTTGAACCTAGACGTAGACAATACGATTCATAAAATCACTTACTGTCTAATTTATTACAAAGTTCAAACTATAAAAGATGAGCTGCAATAGGTTGTACGAAAAGGAATTGAGAATTCGATTTTTCTCTAGCAGAATGAATGACATAATCGTACACATTCCAAGGAAATCGTCGGTTTTCTTTTAATTACGACCTTATGATCTTAAAAAGTAATTCTCAAACGATAGGTATAGATATATTTATATAAATAAATAAATAAAATATTCGTATTCTGAATTGAAACTTTACATGTATACATAAATGAAGCAACTTTCTTCGAAAAAAAATTTCGCGAGAGACATCCCGGTAAGGTACAATAAGGTACACTCAGTGACTGCGTTAGGCATTTAGTCACCCTATGCCAATTTATAAAAATGCCGCTGTAATACAACATTGGTAATTTATACAAAAAAAAAAAAAAAATAGGGTCTTTACATCAATTAGATAAATATCCAGGTATCGAGAAACTTAAAATTTTATTTAATCATCGTAAGATTACTTGCCTCGATAGAGAAATCATTTAATTAATAACATTACTTGAGATATAAGTATTACCATACGTCTCGCTTTTGAGAAATGTATCCCTCTGTCCCCAAATAACGTAAAAATGTCCTGCCTTGAATGGCAATGTTATACATACCATACGATGCATAAACATAAAACGTATAATTTTATTAAATATGCGTAATTTTTTAATATTGTTGAAAAGTTTGCAAAATTATTATGTCTGTTATAAAAACATTATTATTATTATAGCTAGTAAGATATTCTTATAAATATAAAAGGTAATTGTAATATTTTCTCTGAATGCTTATGTTAATATGTAATTGATACCTCTTAAACGTATTTTATAAATACAAATTTTTTTGTACATATTTTTTTGAAAAAAGTAATTTTTTTATAATTTAGCCAGAATAAACACAGTCATGTTCAAATTTTAATTAGACAATGTATATGTATCATCAAAGTACTTTTATAATTTTTTTTTTCCAAGTCAAACATTGCTTATACCATATGCTAATATATAATATATATATAGGTAGATTTGTATAGATTTTAATTAATTTTTTACGAGTATTTTTAGTACAGCAAAATTAGAAAAACCGAAAAATCTTGGTAGTAATAAAAAAAAAAGACTAAGGTGTATTTTAGTATTTACATTATACTGTCGTTATATTTTATCAGTCAAGTTTGAAAATGATCTTGAACTAATAAACATATGTTAAAAAAAATACCTGTGTTATAATGTTATTTACCTATATTATATGGTTGCTGGCTGTCGTTATTATCGAATAAAGCACGTTAATATTATACATTTATAATATTTATGGCAAATATCAATCGGCCCTAACTCTTCAATACCCAAAAAAAAAAAAAAAATAAAAAACTCGGACCACAATTTGGATCAGACCTCTTTTCATAAATATCTTTGGAACGCAACTAGTATGCGGCTACTTTTCGAACTATTCGACTATTATTCAATAGTTCAGTGAAAACTTGAACATTGAAAGTTTTAAAAACTGTAGGTCCTTAGAATATCCAATAAATTACCCATTTCATTGGCATTATTTCTGCCCTCTAATACTGCTGCTTTATACGGAATGCCTGTACACGTCTTCCACCGGCCCTGGATATACTTCGAGTATTGATCTCCGCGGAGAATTATTGTACAATGCACACGGATTGTTAACGAAATTAGATACGTCTCGACACACTAAACCAGACACCCGTGAAAATTTGATACGGACTAGGTTATCCTGCGTGATCGCGGAATAATACAGGTATGTTATGTGAGAATTAAAACAAATATCGTACTCTCGCACACGTCGACTAATACGATTCGAGAGTTGATCGTGTATCATTACTGATATTACCAGCGAACTGATGATCAAGTCATTACACATTAAAAGTCCAGTGGCGTAATCAAATCTATGGTTTAAGGAAAGGAATCTATAGCCTTGTCTAAAAACACTGTCAATTAATTTTGTAATAGCTAACGCAAATTTTGAAACGATAAGCTCAGGACAGTATTTATTGAAGAGTATATTGTGAGTTGTTACCTTGGATGGTATATTTAAAATGGATGGCTAATTTTTTATACGTTCAATTTGTTAATTCTAATATATTTTTTAAATTTTTTTTATGATGCCCGGGATAGGTAAATTTTAAAAATTACGGTCCTAGACAATAGAATCTAGGTTCTGTATAATAACGATGTAAATATATTAATTTAATGGGAAAATAATAAAAAGGTATACATCAACTGTAATGTTCAACGGCGATTCGTTCGGTTCCAAGTGCGAGACGACGATAAGGTAATCGGTTGATTAATACTATTAATGAATGGACAATGTCCATTGGACATAATAAATGACTTTGAGTTACCGTTGTAACGACTTGGATCGGTAAAAAACGATCAATAATCAAACAATAACAATAATAGAGCACAGAGTAGATGACGCCTTTATCCGAGAACACCGGAAGTCAGATTTATTACATTTATTAAAATAATCTAATAATTATACGCGGACATTCATTTTTGTCCCGTATTGTCACGCTAAAGGCATTTATGAACGATATCCATAAATAATTTTGCATTATACGCGTGACTACCTGAACTCCTCTCTTCGCAGTATTCTCATGTAATAGGTATTTTATATATATTCGTTTTCGATTATTTTGTTTTTGTCATCCTGCGCGTACGGTTTACTAATTCTATGATATCCACATCGAACAATTTCACTAAGGAATACCGATCATATATACCTATAATATATTTCACAAAATTTGGACGTATCAACTTAACATTTTCTGTATTTTAAATTACTAAGACAATATGAATAGAAAAATTCCTCAAAAAAACACAAAAACTGTTTTTATTTTTTTTTTATTAAAAAATAATATTTATTTTTATTCATTTAGTGTTTAAAATGATAAAACTGGATGGTAAAACAACAGTAAATAAAACAACAGAATGTTGAGGCTTCTTATGATAAATCCCTTTAATTAAAAGTACTAAAAGTAAATAATCGAAAAAAAAATTATTAATTAATGGTATTCATTTTTTCATTTAACCAATTAATATATAATATATAGTGACAGAGATCGAAATGAAAACAATTAAAATAATTTCCAACAAAATTAAAAGTGTAGAAAAAAAATTAACCATACACAAGTGCACGACGTAGTAAAAATATAAAATGTAATGTATGATAGAAACTCGATAACTCGAATCGGTCGGGGGCAAAAAAATAATTCGAGTTTTCAAAAATATTTTATAATGTGATACAACACAAAGACTTCGTTTTATAATTGTATTTATTTATTTATACCATGTATAAAATATGTAAGTATGTATTCAATAGTAAAATAAATAAGTAAATAATAAAGAAAACAATAAATAAAGTAGGACTACTTTTGGAAGAAATTATATATTTTTGATTGTTTATATTATGTGATAAGGACGTCCTATCTGTAAAGTTTTCATTGATGATGAGCACGGAAATCTCGCCTGGAATTTCAGGTTGCTCACAAATATATTTACATACTACCTGTAAACTATCTAATGTCTGAGAAGTTGAAGGCAAAGGCAATTCCACATGATCATTAATATTCGACTTCTCCCCACTCAACTCATTAGGCATTTCTTTATTATTTATTATACATATACTTATTATATTATTTCAGTAATTTTCAGTAACGTAAGTCCAACATTTCGAGTTATAAGTCAAAAATTCAGCTCAAATGACTTTGACTTATTGAGAATTACAAGTTAACGAAATTCGGATTACCGATAAAATGTTTCACACATATCATATATTAAAATTCAGGGGTCAATGCATTCTTTGACTCAAAAAAAATTCGTCTTTTAAAGCTTGTAGTTATCGAAATTCCGCTGTAATTTCGTAAATTGTTTTTTAAACAATCGGCTAACACAAACTAACCACTAATATAATGCTTTCTCAAATTCATTACACTCAGATTCAATGATATTAACTTTTCTAACAAAATTACTCTTTGTATAAAGTGGAATTATAAAATACATATATTTGAATTATAAGTATTTTATTGTTTTTCAATAAAATAATAATAATATAAAGTGTCATAAATGTTCTTTTTCCAATATACTTATACAATAATAGTTCTATATTTATCACGATTTTAATATCTTCGATAAATGACATTTTAATGCTTTCATAAATTACGTACAAACACTAAAACGTAAAAGAAACAGTTAATCGTCAAAATATTAATAGTTTTTATTTAGTACACAAACTCAACCGAAAAAAAAACAATAAAATTGTAGAATTTTTTAAAAAACATTTTATACCATTATATCTATGTAAAATCTTATTTTAATTTAGTTTAAATTTAAATTTACTTACTTTAAACTTTCTAGCTTATAATTTGTACTCAGAACATCAAGAAAATAAATTTTTCTGATTAAATATTAAAGAACTAAAATATAAAATAACAATACATCAATTTTTTAAGCATATTTATTGTTTTTGTAATTTCATAAACTTACTACACTACCTATACTAAATATACTATTTATTTCCATTAAAATGATTTACAAAAGTACAATTATGATTCACTTCATTGTATTTTCATATTTATTACAATGTTTTATTATTATTATTACTATTCATTTACTAAGGAAAATACATGATATTATACTTAGGTAAAATGATTTGACAAAAGAGTTGACATAAATAAAAAAATATCTATTGATATCTTCGGTAATCTTATTTATAGGTACAGAATTTAGCATCTGGTAAAAATGAATCCTCTTGGTAATTATGTTCCTTATACAAAATTTTAAATGTAAAGGTTATTTCAATTTTCAACTTCATTTAAAAATCAATATATAAATAATTTTTATGGTGAACTTGGTAGTAATTTATCAAAGGGCTAATGACATGTAAACTTTAACTGTTGATATATTTTCCTTGAGCATCACAGTTTTTATCAAACAAATTTCATAATAGACTCACTAAAGTTATGTAGTATACGAGTTAAATACGAGTTAATTATAAAAAATTCATATTTATATAAGAATTCATTAATAAAAAACATAAGTGTTATAACTTATAATTATAATAATAGTTATAGTTATTTGGATTGTATTATGTATTAATTCTAAACTTAAATAAACATCTCTTTTATCCGGTAAAACACCATACATTCTAACATGTAAAATTATTTGATTACTTGATTACAAGATCTTTAAAAATTTATATTACATTTGACAATTTTTTACTAAGAGATATTTAAATTAGGAAAATAACTTAAAACATTATTGAAATTGATGAAGTCGTATTTCACACGTCATACACGAGTGTTAAGTGATATATATCTGGGCGAGAACCAACGCCTACGATAGAATAAGATCTCATCACTGTTTCATAGTTGTATTATTGTCTGTACAAGATATTTAAAATATTTAAAATACAATTATTTTCTACTTCAAAGTTATTAAAAATGAGTATATTTACAACAGAACAACTGTAAATTAGTATAACTCACCCTCCTCTTATAACTATAAATATATTATAAGAATGTCGGTCTCCAAAAAATCTATGCGCCATGTCATAAAAAATGAATACTTTAAATTGTAAATGAAACCATTTTTTCTGGGATCGCTTTAATAATTATAATGTTTTAACCTATAAATAATAATAAATAATGATGAATGTTCGAGCTATACGTTTACATTCGATTATCAATAGATAAATACGTGATGAATTAATAATTATATGCATATATATTCAAAATGAAACTTCGTGTATAAGATAACGATGCAATATGTTAGTAAAATAGTAATTTTTAATGACAAATTATCCATGCATGTCATTAGATGTTTATAAAAATCGATTTCGAAGACTGGTACAAAAAATAAAAAAAAAAATAACAACTATTATTTGGAACTGTATAAAACAGGACATTAGCTAGTAGTATAGTTTTTAATTAACAACATTAGAAAAATGTGTAATAAACTAATGGGCATAAAATGAAAACGAAAAAAATTACTACTGATGGAGTTCTAAATTAAAATTAATAGAAAAAAACTAAGCAAGTTTCTGAACGAAAACAAAAAATAATTCTACTTGTTATTGAATCAGACAACGTTAATAATAAATTATTATATATATATTATAACTATGATAAAAATTATTGGATGAGTGAAAATCATAAGAATAGTATTAAAGTATTATTGGTATTATGCGATAATAAATTGATTATTTAAGATAGAGTGCAAAACCAGAACAAAAACATTAATATCACACAAGAATTTCGATTGATGTCATCACAAATTAACATAGAATTAATAACAAATTATTTCTCAACATCATTAATAGGACCTAGTTTCTAGTAAAGTAAAATTATTATTTATTATTAGAATAAGTTACGGTGTGTAAATAGGGTCCAAATATTTTATCACAATAACAATAAAAAAATATTATTAATATTTGAATATTTTAAAAGGGCTAAATTGAACCCTAGTTCCAAAAGCATCTCGAATCCCAAATTATCTTAATTCGTTGTAAATCGATTTAGCCGACCATTTATACTTCACCTGATTTCTCATATTTCACGTATATGTATACTCTATCTATACTCAAAGCATTATTTATAAATAAAAAATTATATCAACAAAGCCCCAAAGACAATTTTAAGGAGTTTTACAGGCAACTTAATAAACATACTGAAATATATTGAAAGACCTCGACCCGCCCATGAGATATTTTACTTCTTTAGATTGGAGCAATTACAATTCCTTTATGTAATTAACCTAACCTTTAATTAACCTTAAAACTTTGGTTGTAAAAAGTGTAAAACCAACGTGTATTCTTCTGATACTTATATAACTATATTAATTCACATATACCTCAACAACATTTATTTAAATTAACACAATATGTTATACGAGTATTAAACGAAATGATGTATTGTCCTAGGTAACCAAAAAGTGAAAAAAATAATATACATCGAACCACATTTTTGACTTTTAAAAATTGTGATTTTCGAGAAATCCTTCTTCATTATATATATATTATACATAATTTTACTTTGCTAAAAATAATATTATACTGACAAATATGTAGACGATATTTAGAAAAATGTGTGTACAGTTATAATTAAAATCAGTAATTGGTATTTTGAAATTTTTCTAAAAATAAGTGATATTAAAATATTATAAAAGTTACATATAACGTATGAATTAATTTTTATATTATTCTATAATTATTATGAATACAAATGAAGAGTTGCCTATAAAAAAAAAAAGGTAAACGTAATTTTTATTTTGTCAGTTCATTGATAATTTCTTCAATTGTTATTAAATAGTTTTTATTTAATGACTAGCTGTTGCCCGCGTCCTCCGCCCCCGTGGATAGTTGTTTGCGAATTTTGGAGTTGTTACGTGGCTTCACTTATCCTGTCTATCTATCTTACAACGATTTTATTTTTTTTTATATAAAGAGCAATTTAACTATATGCAGAGTAGAGTAAAACTGTTATATACATCTCATATTGTAATATTATCTACTCGACAATACTGCACAATGGCCCTGAGTAATGTATTCATAGAAATTAATGAACGTAAACGTTAAATCTGTTCCAAGATGGTATATTGCACTCGTTATCATAACAAAAGTGAGAACAAAAAAGTATTGATAATACGAGTAATACATGCATATTTGCTTACGATTCGATATTTGCAATGCAAATTAAAAGTATCTTGCTAACAAAGTAATGAGTTGTATCAATCTAACAACTAACCTGATATGAACTTGACATGTGATAGGTATATGATAAAAATTTGTTAAACATGATTTATCAATAAAAACATGTTTATAAACATTTAGGTAACATAACAGCCATCATCTTTGAGTACGTAGTATAAAATACTAATTGTAAATTTGTACAAATTATGATAATGATTCATTCTGATGTTTGTTAATTTTCTGAAACAGTTGGGTAAACTATGTTTCATGTTTTGTTGTTAGGAGTATGTATGTACTCGTACAAAGATTGTGCCGTATCAACTCGAGAACAGGCAACGTAAAATTGGCCGTGAGAAAAGCAGGGGTTTAAAAGGTTAAGACCAACTATTTTTAAACATTTTCCTTGCGATTTACTAATAGTTATTACTGTAGTTACATTGATGGGGCTACTCGGTGGTGCAGGTGCGTCATATTTCTTAACAACCCTGACTGTGATTGAATATATTATAATATTGACCATATTACAATAACACTAACAATAAAATTACTTTTGAGTTCTAGTGTCGGATTAAAAATAAATCGTATTGTCTAATACACTTAGCGGCACTGGAGAAAGAGGATTTAAATACTCTGGAAGTATTGATTGTACTTCTATTTGGAAATATTGAGAAAAAAAATGTAGACAAGCCATATTGAACTGATCCCATTCATAAAAAAGAACAGTTGGCAACTAGAACTTTTGTTGTTCTAGTAAAGGATATCAGAGTGCTTTATCTTAAATTTCCTGTTTCTGAACAGAAAAAATACAACAAAAGCATGCCTAGTAAGTATTTGAGTGTTTTTTTGGACCACGAAGGTCCTTCGAGAATCTTGGCTGTTTATAAAAAAACGAAGGTAGTCCAGTAAACTCTCGTGTGATCATATAACCGAAGCTAAAGGCTTTGAGCTTTTTGACATTGATGTTGAGTTGATGAGAAAAGAAGTTGATCATATTGATGGATTATCAAATTAATTTTTCAGTACATAAATATGTTAAAACGTATAAGACCACAAGAATGGTTCCACGATAAAAATAAAAATATCAGTGCAATGCAATTTCAATTTATAGATTGATTTATAACAATCCATTATTTCAATTTATAGATAATGGATTGTTTGTATTCTATATTTATCGATTATCTTCTCAAATTATTACTATACAAGGTGTTTTAACGACCGAGTATGTAATACTAGAATGGAGACCGGATCTAATTCAAGAACTTTTATATTATCTTAGACCTGAAAATTTAAGATTTACAGTTGTTTCGAAAACATTTGAAGACCAAACTGATTCCGTAGACAAATATTGCGAAACATTATACACAATTAGTAAAATACCAACGGAGATCCTAAATGAATGGCAAATAAATAATTTAGATATGCGAAGATTTAAAAATGCCATCGAATAATGAATTTATTGCTACTGATTTTAGTCTAGTACCCAGTCACAAAGATGAACGAATCTTTGATTTTAAGATCTTGGTTTAAAACAGTGGTTTTCAACCTTTTTCACAATGCGGCACTCTCCATCTCCTACAAAATTTTCGCGGTACACCAATCCATATAATTATAAAACGTGAAGCATATTTTATTTATAAAATATATATCCATTTATGATATACATGAATAGGTACACTGTTAACAATATACTTTATGAGAGGGTTAATTATTGTGAAATAAATAAACAAATGAAAAAATAAACGATGAAAAAATGTGTAAGCAGAAATATTTATTTTTTAAGATAATGTTGTTGTACAATGAAATAAGAATACATCGATTAATGAGATATTTGTGCTTGACGTGTGTTGCACAAGTGTTTTATTCGAGGACGAACAGTCGACAAGCTCACTCTCAGTTCTTCTTCTTCGGATCGAAGTCGTTCTCTTTTTTTACTTTTTATTGTTGTGACTTGTAAATTGTTATTGCTTTTAAAGATATTTCAGGAAATTCTGCTTGAGCATAGATCCAAAATTTGTTAAGGGTCATTTCCTTAAATTTTAACTTCAATGTACGATCATTTTTCAATGAGATAAGATTATCTTCTTCGGCAAATGTTAAACCAATCACCTTATTAACTGATACACTGAATGGATTCCGCACCCAGTCATAGTCTTCAACATTTATGCTGGGAAAGTATTTTGTCAATTTGTTTTTCAGTAACATGATAGATTTGCTTATTAACGATACTAGGTTGGCTTCAACATCTCGCTCTGCAGTTCGTGGGAACATGGTCAATTTTTTTTGGTTAACTTGAGTTTTCCACAGAGTTGATTTTTCATTAAAAGTAATAATTTTATCAGTTGATGTTAGGATATTTTCGTTACTACCTTGCATGATTGTATTTAATTTATTCAAAAGTTCAAAAATATCAGTTAAAAAAGAAACTTTTGCCCACCACTTTTCATCTCCAAGAAATTCGTATTTCTATTCTTCTATTGTTAAAAATACAATTATTTCTTCACTCAAATCATAAAAACGTGATAATACTCGGCTTCTTGATAACCATCTTATTGCACTGTGAAAAATTAACTTTGAGTTATCTGAATCCATACCTTCACACATTTTTTCGAACAACCTTGACTTTAGTGAACTACTTTTAATATGATTTATCACTTTCACAACTTGATCCATAACTTCCCTTAAATCACCTACCAATGTTTTTGTCATAAGGGCTTCTCTATGTAGAAAACAATGGGTGAAAATTATATTTTCATTTTTTTTATTGGCAAAAGAAGTAAAACCTTTGACTGAGCCAGTCATCGCGGGAGCTCCGTCGGTACATACTCCAATGCATATATCTCATGGTAAATTTGCAAATTTCAGATAATTGCCGACGATTTCGAAAATGTCTTCACCTTTAGTTGTCTCAGGAAGTGTTTTACAACACAAAAAATTTTCCACGATGTCTTCGTCGGAAACTATACGTATAAATACCAAAAGTTGTGCTTGTCCACTTATATCAGTTGACTCGTCCAGTTGTAATGCAAATAATGGAGAGTCACAGGATTGTTGCAATACTTGTTCTTCAATATCTTCAGACATGTGTTCAATACGCCTACTAATGGTGTTGTCAGATATTGGAATTTTTAATACTTCTTTTTCAGCTTCTTCACCAAAAATTACTTTTACGATTTCACGACAAGCAGGTAAAATAAGTTTTTCTGCTATAGTGTGTGGTTTCATTTGTTTAGCTACAAATTCTGCTACTAGATAACTAGCTTCTTGAGTTTTATCAGAAATGGTCACAATTTTTGTCATTTTTTCAGATTGTCGTGTTTCTGATTTTAGTAAACGTTGAAAATATGAAGCATTTTTGTCGACCAAATGAGAATGCTTGGTGGAAAAATGACGTTTTAGTTTACTTGGAACCATTGATTCATTGGATAGTTTTTCGCCACATACTACACACCATGGACGTGGATCATCTACATTACCAGACCAAGAAAATCCTATGTTTAAATAATCTTCATGATATAGACGTCTGATATTTAATTTAGATTTTTTCTTTGGTTGTTCATTCACCGAAGTGGTACCAGTAGAATGAATTACAAATTTATCCATTATAAAATGAAATATTCCGCAACGCCACGTAAACCAATCGAAACGACTGCGACGGGCATACTAATATTAAATATTATTACACGTATCTACGATTAATGATTTAGCCTGTCTTGTTACTTATCAGTTTTCACCGAACATCGATAATAATACTGGTAAATACAAAATTATAAAACTAGTTATTAATAGATTTATCGCGGCACACTTCAAGGGTGCTCGCGGCACACCGGTTGAAAACCACTGTTCTAGATATTCAAAACACACATTTATCAACGATCTGGGAACATCGAAAGTCTTGTCGGATGGTACGCTGGCTAAGAAATATTATATGAAAATCAAGTTTAACCGATTTTTTGAACAAGAAACGAAATACGTGAATCAAAGGCGTACAGCAACACTGTCAAAAGTAAGTGAAAACGCGCGTTTATTAAAATGTTTACATTTATATATGGTTAACATGCTTGTATAATTCAATAGTTGAACGTTTGACAGTTAATTTTCTTCCTTTTAGATCTTGCATTTCTACAATGCATCAGTAGACATTTGCACCACTAAAATGTATAAGGTGGCGACGGAGACTCAGGGTTGCATGGACGCAATACGATCCATAACCATTTGTAAGTCATTCGTTGATACAATAAATTCGATCGAATATTCAAGTATGTTTTAGTTGTATTATCACTTTAGTCATAATAATATTTTTATTGATATGACCGGATTTCGAGTTTTATAAAAATTATTTTCCTCTTTCCCTGTACTCTACTAGAATGGAAGACTGTTTTTTTTACCTTATCATCAATATGACTTGCGTGTGTGTATTTATTATATTTTACTTATAGTGTCCAGACTTCCATTTTTAATGAAATTGAGCTTTTCGAAATGGTCTGATATCCGGCAGCTGTCTACTAAATCGTCGAAACTTCAACTGAACATTACGCCCTGCAAGTCGAGGTTGTTTCACGATTCAAAATATGCTTTGCCCACGGTGGAGTTCTCGATTGCGCGCACGACTCTGCAGTCGACCAGTTCCGGTGGAACTTCGTGGGCGTTGTGGGAAATAAAAGATGTTGTGACAGAGGCCATTGACCTCCTCATAAGAAATCTTATGCGACCCATAACCGAGTTTCGGAACCAGTTACGTGTGATACACGGTAACCTGCAGGCTGTATTTTTACTATCCCACGGCAAACGGAATACAAGACGGTCTTAACTATTTCCTTTTAGACAATTTTCCATTCGCCTCGTTCGGAGAATATTTTGCACTTCATTACACCCAAAGACAGTTTGAACATTTACATCTTACCGGGGCAGTATAATTTAAACCACCCCACCTACCCTGAAAATTTTGCTCTGGCTTCCCTCGTATCACATTAAAACTACTTAAATTAACGATAAAACGTAAATTATGTATCTCCAAATATGTTCATAAATATATTGGTATGCCTACTAAATTTTAATTTATTTAATCAAAATGTACATACAAAATGTTTTATACCGGGACACCGCCCGGTAAGTGCTTACAAGCCGCCAAAAAAAAAAAAAAAAATGAATGAAAATTTCCAAATGTAAAATTATTACTGTTGCTTGGGAAAGTTGATGTTTATTCAACGAAGTATAGATTGGTTGTAAAAACTATTTGCATTAAATATTTAAAAACAAATTTTAATTATTTGTTGCCAACGAAACAACTATTTTTATATTAACATTATAATAGTCATGATATTTTACTTAACAACCAGGTACTATTTAAAATAAATTATACAGAAAAAAATCAAAGGAATCACACGTGATGGTAGTAAATTATTTACATTATACGAACACTTTGATTAAATACGCAAAGTATAATTATGTTAAATAAGAACGATGTAATATCTAATGATCTTAAGGCGGCTGGAGCGCTGCATGTTTTAAGGAATAATATTTAGGCAATTCATATTACATGTACATTTGGAGTGTATTGATGTGTGAGTAGTAAATGAACATTAGTGTGTGTAATCCGTTATCGCATTATTGTTATTATCTGTTGTCGCAAATGGCCAGCGACTAAAATACGAATTCCCGGAACATACGCCAATGTGCTAAGCGTGTACCCCAAAAAAATAAATAACGAATATATCATCAAATAGGTTTAAATAATTAGGTTATACTATTATACGGTAATATTAGGGATGGCGGAAGACACGTACGACTCGGGCGACCGTATAGGGCTGCACATTTTTTTTTTTTAATAAATACTTAGCGCCGGCTCTGGCCTTATAATATCAATTAAAATTTTAAAATATAAATCATAATTACCTGATCAATAATTAAGTCTTTTGAAGGTTCATTGGTATTTAATTTTCTTAAATTATTTAAATTATGAGGTTTTTTCCGGTGTGCAGACAACTTTGGTCGAATCTTTTTACGTCTACAGTCCCTCATTTTAATAATAAATGATTACAATAAACTTTTTTGTCTAGATTA
Organism: Sipha flava; assembly: GCF_003268045.1. Lineage (NCBI taxonomy): Eukaryota > Metazoa > Arthropoda > Insecta > Hemiptera > Aphididae > Sipha > Sipha flava. The sequence continues at coordinate 539,267 of NW_020271727.1, forward strand.
GTTCAAAAATTGAATCAATAACACGTTGTAATAATACTCATAAATTCATCGTTCATCAATACTTTTGATAACCGTTTGTAGAATGAGATATGATACAATATTATACTCGTATAATAATTGTAAATTGGAATCCACAAAACAAACAAAAATAATTTCATACTGTGATGTGGCGCTATCGCTTATAATATTATTATTATTATAGTCAATACAATTGTATGATGTGTACAAAATTAGTTTTATAAAACCGATGCGGTCGTTGCGCGTGTTTTCGCAATTTCGAGAACACATTAATTCTCATACGCGCATGCACAAGTCAACGACAAACGCATGAAACTATTTTTTTGTTCTTTTCAAATTGGTGAAAAGAGGTAAAAGCTGGAACAAAATTCGTCTAGTTCTGGTAATCCGATTATATATTTTTTAATATATTCTAATTTCTCAACTTTTCTTCTATGTTTTGTAGGAAACGGATTTTTGATTATAGTTCAAGTTATTTAATAAAATGCATTCAAATTTTTATTTTTTTTTAAAAATTAGCATACAAGTTAATAAAAAATTAAGAAAAAATAATAAAATCGTGGTTCCTACAAAACATAGTAAAGAAGCTAACAAATTTAAATATTTTTTCAAAATTTAAATCGGACAATTAGAACTAGGTGAATTTTGTTCCAGCTTATTGGTCCAAATGCATGAAAAATGTAGGCTGCTCCAGCCGCCTTAAACATAGAATTTTTCGTTCGGTGCACACGTCTATCGCAGTCAATACGGTTTTCGTTGCTCTAATACAGAGGTCGGCAACCTTTTGAACCACGCTGGCCATATTTTTTTTTTCAAATGTTTATCAAGGGCCACATTAAAAAAAAAATTTTTACATATGATATATACTAATAATTGTATTGTTATTATATTTGATTATTTTATATAGAAATTTGAGTGTAAAAAATACGAACGTTACTGGAAAAAATTGGTTTTAAGAAAAAATTTAATTTTTTGACAAATTAAACATAATGGCTTACCTTTGTTTTCGACGAAAAAGTATAAATCAACCCAAGGATTATTAAAAAAAAAACGATGTTCATTACAAATTTTTCTTTTTTTAGTCGCCATAATTTACTTGTAAAATGAAATTGTTACAAACGCAAACAGTCACACGTACGGGCGTAATCACGGTGTAATACTAATCGCTACAAACGCAAAGTAACTATGACCATAGATTAAATATTTAAAACACGTATGTATTAAATACATAGGTTAAATATATTTAAAATTTTAATTTTTAAATATATATAAGTATATTTAATTTATCCTATGACTGAGTAGTGCAGCCATCATTATCTTCGACTCCGATCAGATAATAATAACAATTTTATAGATTAAACTGACTATATAACTACATAGAATAAACGACAACTATTAACGGTTAGATTAGGTTTTATTAACAAAGAAAAAATAATTGAATAGTATTGAAAATTTTATGGATATTTCATTGAACAAAAACAAAACACAAAAATTAACCACCTTTGTTCGGACCATAAAAAATTGCTTCGCGGGCCACATGCGGATCTAATATAATAACGCGGAGTGTACGTTGTTACAATATATACGGTCGTGGAAAACAAAATATTTGTACTCGAGGTACTTAACCGAATGAGAATTGCGAGAACCGAGCAGTACGTATGGGTACACTGTACCGAATCTCGTCGTAACCGATGTGTGAAGATGTACACGGTATTTTCTCGTTCTTCGCGATGTTGTTGGTTTTCTAACCGTTTTTGTACCTCAAGTCCGTCTAAGGACAATAACGTACAACGTCTTGTGCCGCTGACGCCCTTCTACTCGATCTTACGTTTTCCTGTATCGAACTGAACGTGAATGTATTTTCAAACACGATACCAAATAACGTATTGTTACACAAGAGAATTCGTTTTTTTCCCGAAACGGTATTTTCCGAATATGATTTGCAAACGATTAGATTTGCACTTCTCGTTTGGTGCAAAAGTAAATTGATTGGATTCGAAATTTATTAGCGGAGATTCATTTCATTAATCTAAAAAAAAAAAAAAAAGCAAGAGATTAGCTAAATAATAGGTTTATATATATAGTGAGTTAGCAAGTAGACCATGTTTAAGAATTAAAGAAGCTAAAAATCTTCCCCGAAGAAATAATAACAATAGTATTAGTAGCGAATGTGTTTTTTTTTTAGCGGTTCAAGAAAATAAAATAAAATAAAACAAAAATCCTATAGCAATTTTTGCTAAAAGCTTCTCAAGTGTCACTCGAACGGGACGTCCAAGTGGATATTTTATTGGAAATATTCAAATACAGACCTCTTTGCGAACTGTTTGTATTCGAGGTTATACATATATTCTTTTTGTATCATTCAACCGATCTCTGTTCGCATATTTTATACTCGCGCGCCGAGACACTTTGGTACACATGCTTTTAAAACGCGATTCGAATCAGCTCTGCCCGTATCGTTGAGATGCGCCCGTATCGTTGAGATGCTATATGGTATACAATACGCATTACGCACCGGTTGAATATCGCACCTAAGTGTTTTCGTGCACGCCAAAGGAGTGGCGGTTTTTATCACTCGCCAATAGGGGGGACTACTTAAATTTCAAAAATGTAGCTAGTCGTATGGGTCTATATATAATTTTAATTCACAGAATATGTCACTCGGAAGTAAATAATTCTTTTTTTATTTTAATGTATTTGTTTCACAATGACGATATTTAATTATAACTGTTGATTTATCATAATTTTTATAATACTTAACTTAGAAAAATAAACAGCTCAGCTCCAAGAGGGGAGGGATGTTGCCCTCTTAGACACCCCCTTAAACCCGCCCCCGCGCCGAAGCGATGTACTGCTCCAATGATGCGTTTGCCGTGATAAAGTTCGTCACTCTATGTTCTCGAGTAGTAAAAAAATAATATAGAGGAAATCGGTAGGTACTGTGATTTTATATGATTATGTAATGCCCAAAACCTAAATTTGTGTCTCGTATTATATTTGTGTTTATAGTCAACAAATGCAATCGTATTTTTGCAAGGCTCGACCATACATTTGGTCTCTCATTGGCCCCGCCTAATGAAATATTTTGGGGCTTTCATCGGATCATTTGGATTTCTCGAGATGGTATTGCTAGAATATCTTTGGAAAACCCTCTTCATAGTGATTGGCCGTATTTATTTGTTTATTTATTTTTTTTTTTTTTTGCTCAATAAATTTCTTGTTGTTATGGAACCCGGAAACGATTATGTTAAATGTTTTAAAAATTCTCAAGCTATTGTTGTTTCTGAGAATCAATATAAATCGCAGCTACATTTGTCTTGTCCGCATAATTATCATATTCTATTATATCAATCTTTCAAACGACTGTATAATATTTTCTTGATATTTTTCGCGAACAATCAAAGTCATACACGATGGAAGCCATTTGTCAACGTGTTTGCCTACACGTGTTTGGAAATTGCCGTTGGGGGAACGAAAACCAATTTTTGGACGTCAACTACACTCGCAGATTTTTTCGGAAATGCTGTCTCTGTGAAGCCAAACGATCGTACTCGAAGATGGCGCGATGTATAAGTACGTATGGACGTTGATTTTATTGAAATGGTTCGAACGAGAGGCGAAGAGTTGATTTTTTCCAAACCGAACTTTGATTACGTTTCATCGGAATTGTTGAAACGACAGTTAATATTGCGTTTATGCGTGTATAGGATGCGAAGCGTACGTCCACAAGGAATGCTTTTTAGTGGATCTTTGCAAAGAAGATGACGCTAAAAGAACCAAGGTCGGCAGTCCCCGTAGAGCGGACGCAAAAGAATTTATGGACACCAGTAACGTAGAGGTCGACGACAGAGAAGAAGAGACACACGATTGTATTATAAAAGGCCGCAAAAGATCCGGTTCGCAAAACGCCAAAGTGAGTAAAAAATATCGACGAATAAGCCCTTTATGATTGAGGTCGAATGTTTCTTACGATTTGGAGTTTTCATGATCATCACATGGCATCTGTAGCGATTACGACGGTTAGTTTTTGTGATATCAGAGCGTCAGTGTGACGAACGATCGCAAACGTTTTACCATTTTTATAACACTATTGCGAACGAAGGATACGTAGCCAAGTTTATATTCTTCTAGATATGTAAATATTTCTGAATTTTATTTTATTTTAGGATTTAATTAATTTTTTTTTTAGTAAAATCTACTCGATATTTATAATATTATTTTACTATAATTATGTTACAAACTAAAATGAAATGATTCAAAATAAGTTTTTAATTAAAAAATGTTTCTCGGTACAAATATTAATAATGTATAATTCATAAAATACTGTATAGAAATGAAAAAAAATGTCACAAAATAATAGTTTTGAATAATACTGCATATAATACTGCACGTCTATACGACACGAATTGGTTTTTCATCAAATTAATAGAAGTTTGGGAATAATATTATAGTTAAATGTGATGGTATTTATTCTATATCTATTTTATCGCTCGGCGGAATAGTATAGTAAAACCATTGTTGTTAATCTTATAAGATTCGATTGTTTGAAAATAAAACAAAATTTGGACAAATAATATTGAATTCATTAATTTAATATCGGTCCGTTGCGATAACAAAAAAAAAAAAAGCTCGTCAAAGAAGTCCAAAATAGTGCAGAGTTAGTGGTGGTAAAGTAAATCGTTCGCAATCGCGTTGCGGGAAAATATGCTTTCACGATCGTACATTACCCGTATTCGTACGTTTAAGGATCCGGCTATAATTAGAAATCTATGACCGTGCGCTAAGACTCGTGTATTTTTCCAGGATTTGTTCAAAATCTTGAAGACGCGCGTTCGAGGTAGCCGTGCGACCGACATGGAAAACGCGGTCGACGACGGGGCGACGACGAGTGCCAGAGCAACGTCGAGCGACCGTTTATCGGTTCCGAGTGCGTCGGTATCGCCCTGGAGATCGTCGTCGAAGCCATCGCTCGTCCCCAGTGGTGTCGAGAATAATTTAGTTAAGAATAATCCAACGCCACCGGCGGTGGTGCCGAACGGACCGGAAGTGATGCGCGTGGACGGAAAACCGAGAACAAATCGCAGGCAACAGCTGTACGACGTGATCGCGACTATCGCGGCCGACCGAAGGGGCCGGTCGAGCGTCGTCACCGTCGCGGAGGGACCGGTCGGTCGTCCTGTGACGGCGAGCGAAACACGACGACGGGACGCTTGCGACAGCCCTGAGGCGAACGGTGTGCAGCCACTGCCATCGCTAGACGCATCAGCACGGCCATTGCTGTTGCTACACGCGTCCCCGCGGCCACTACCGTTGTTACACGCGTCCGCACGCTTAGACGTGGAAAACGCGATCAACGAAGGGGCAACGACGAGTGCAGGAGTAACGTCGAGCAGCCGTTTACCGATTTCGAGTGCACCGGTATCGCCCTGGAGATCGTCGTCAAAGCCATCGCTCGTCCCCAGTGGCGTCGAGAATAACCAAGTTAAGAGCAATCCAACGCCATCGGTGGTGGTGCCTGACGGACCGGAAGTGAGGCACGTGGACGGAAAACCGATAGCCGACCGCAGGCAACAGCTTTACGACGAGATCGCGGCTATCGCGGCCGACCGAAGGGTCCGGTCGAGCGTCGTCACCGTCGGGGAGGAATCGGTCGGTCATCCGGTGACAGCGAACGAAACACAACGACGGGACTCGAGCGAAACACAACGACGGGATGCGAGCGCAGGGCTGTCAAGCGACAGCTCCAAGACGAACGGTGCGCGGCCACTGCCGTTGCCACACGCGTCCACGCGACCATTGCCGTTGTTACACGCGTCCGCATGCTTAGACGTGGTAGAAGACGACGGACGACGCGAAGTACCGTTCGACGTCGGTTCGCCTGTTCGCGTGCCCGTAAAAACGCCATTTCGTCGCGAGCTCGTCGATCCGGCGCGGCCGCCTCGGGCGGATGATCTTGCGGCCAACGCGGTGCGCAAGGCGCTGAGAATAGAAGAACAACAACGGTTGAAAGGGTTGTTCGAGTGGATGGCAGAAATCGACTCGACGAAACGGAACGTGGTCGTCGACAAGCGATCGTCGATTGACCCTCCGGCGAGCAATGGACGACTTGAGGCCAGTGACGGAAAGTCCGGTCGAGTCGAGAATGACGGCGTCAAGTCCGAATCGTCTGCTCGCGAACCCGGTGAAACACCGTCGTCTTGGATCGAGACGATCTACAACTCCGCGGTCGCGAACCGGACGGTCGAGGATGAAACGATCGTCGTGGGCGGAACAACAAACGCCGAGGAGAAACGATCGGGTGAGTTGTTCGCGAGGACCATCGAAGTGCGACCGGTCGAATCGAAGCCGTCGGAATGCGTCGTCGACGTGGAAGCGATCGGAGAGGACATCACGACGTCCGATGCGCGCCTCGATGACATACCATCGGTTTTCGAGTCAAACGATCCCGCCGGAACGTCTTCTTGTGCCTCAGATTCCGAGTCCATATACAGCTATCACACCGCCCTCACAGGTCCAGCGTTATCCACGACGGGCGAGAGTGACTCCAATGAACTGTTGAGCACCGAAGAGACGCAACGGTTGAGCAGTCCGGTGGAGCGGATCATGGCGGCAAAACGCCCGAAACCCGCCTCCAACGAAACTGGACCGTTATGCGTTATCATCAAAGAGGGATGGATCGATCGTCCCTTTGACGTTCGGAAACTAAATCCACGATTAACACTATCCAGACGTCGTTTGTAGTATGGGCCCGTTTCGCCCTTACTGCAAACGTCTTGATCTCTAACACCCTCATATCGAAACGAATGTTTGAGCATGATTTAATCGCAGACCAGTTCCCTACAAATTTCTATTGTAAACCTTTTACATTTGTCGTCGGTCACGTGTTTTCCAGTGTACCGGGCGTAAGAATTTATGTTATTTCATTTTCTCAATAAATATGCTTATACATTTATTAGTATTTAAATAATAAGTAAATATTAAACAACTAACAATTGTTTCTCTGTGATTTGACCAAACCATCCGTCATGGAGCGATCATTTATAATATAAGAAAATCATATTTCGGTCAATAAATATTAAATAATACAGAATTCTGGGTAACTATGGCCCGTTCGATGTGAATTGTAAATCGTCGGTCTCTCACTTAGGTTTTGTTCTCAAACAATATATATAACAGTATGCATACATATATGTATATATGTATATGATTATAGTCATAGTGCTAAGCACCGGTTTATTACCTAATTATTATTATTATTATGTTGTGTTAAATAATTGCTTGAGCTGGAGCTGGAGCGTAGCATATTTTAAGGAGTAATATTTAAGCATTTTATATCACATGAACATTTTGACTGTGTCAATGTGTGAGTAGTAAATGAACATTAGTGTGTGTAATCCGTTATCGCGTTTATCGTGCCACCGTAAATCGAATTCCCGGAACTACAATAATAATCAAAATGAACATTATATTCATTTGCACAACTCCACGTTTTGATGATTCAATATTATCATAATATAGGCAATAGTTTGGACAGTATAAGACATTATAAATAATACTGTGGGAGCGCATATAAATCTGGACCGTATATATATATGGAATTTAAAATCTGGATTGTATAAATATGGACTTTATTTATTTGGACTGTACAATCGGATGTACAAATCTGGATTTTATATATACATATATATTATTATTTTATTACTTACCTAACCATTTAAGGCTGCTGAGAGCTGGTCGTTTTTTCGCAAATTCGAACAAAAAAGCGGAAGAAAAATTCATCCGGTAACGAAATCCTGATTTTAATTTTGAAAACACATTTGAATTCTTTATTCTCTTGTCTATGTTTTTTAAGAAATAATTGTTTTAATGTATTCATTTTTTATAAGCATACAGTAAAAGAAAATTTTAAAAAATATATATTTGGTACTATGATAAATAAACGGTATAATATTTATGTTATAGCTAGAAATACTACAATTCTTAGAAATATTCTAGCGTCCATACGCGCATGCACAATTCAATGTACACAAAGAAAATACTTTTGCTCTGGCTATAGGGCAGAAATTTGATGCAAATAGTACCAATAGAGAAATAAAATTTCACCTTGCTTCGAGCGACTTATATTAATTTTAAAAAGATGATGGTATTCGTTAATTTATTTTCTAGGTTTGCTCGGAAATAGATTTATGACTTTATTTTTAGTTAATAAAATATGATACATAGTAAGTTTATATTTTTTTTCAAAATAAATTTATACTTGACTTAGTTTTATATAGTAATGCAATTAAAAATATAAGAATCCACTTCCGAGCAAACTTAGAAAAGAAAAATACAAATCAAATTTAGTATTAAAAATTTAAATCTAGCAACTGGAAGTAAGTTTTATTTTCTTTCACTTAATGATCTAAATGTATAAAAAAAAATGGTTGCTCCAGCCCCCTTAAAGCTCGTTTTTTCTTTTATCATAAGACAAGAATTGTTTTTTCATTGTGATAGATTTTAGTCATGTAAATGATAATTATATTTTTTTTGCAGTAACTCCTATAATAGTTTCATATGAAATACTACAATCAACAAAGTATATAACATAGTTTAATTATTTAGCTGTATTAGACATACCAAAAATTAAAATTGTGGACATCAATTTGCGTAGTATAGTCAACAATCAGTGACGCTGAAACCTAATAAAAATACTAGGGCAAAACGAAAAATTACCGGCCCTTTAGAGACAAGCCCTAGCGTAATGTAATAAAAATATTTTTAGTTTTCGTTTATCAATGTTAAATATTCTACAAAAGTATTTAATTATTAGTATTTACTGATCATATGGCCAGCTTAATCGCAGATAATTAAATAAAAACATAAAAATGTTTATTAATAACATAATATTTTATATTTTAACTATACCACAATACAATTTACAATTGTAAAACATCCAAAAAACTTAGAATTACAAGTAAATAATCGATTGATAAAAATATAATACAATTTAAAATTTTTTTTAATTTTTAAACATTTCTTTTTTTTACAATTAATATAGATACAAGTAATTTTTTTAGTATAGAGGACTTGTTGGTGAATATATCTAGAAAATATCAAATACATTAAGAATAAGTAGTTATGGGAGGAAATCATACAGTATATGCTAAATCCGTCTATCAAAACATATGGTACAACAAAGAAAAAATAAGTTTAGAAGAACCAATTTAGTGCTGTCAGTATTAATATTATCAAACTTCAAGAACATTATCTGTGATATGTCATAGATTGTTTACAATATTTTTATTTTAATGTGATTTATGAACTTTTTTATAATGCCTACATAAAAATACTTTAAAATAATTGTAATACTTTACAATCTACATCTAGCTTAAAAAAATAAAATATTTTAAAACCCTATAACACACAGTTAATGTTTTTTCTCTCAATTCTGATAATACATTTGTTAACTCCAATATTTAAGATAACACCATACAATTGTTCTGCTGGAAGTAGATTTTCTATATTGTACGTTTGTAAGACGAAGACAACACATGCAAGTATGGCGTCCTTTTAACAAAAGTAATAATAACTATAATTAATAACTTTAATTTAAGATGTTTTTAATAAAAGTAAAGAGAAATAGAAATAATAAAGCATATAATTTAAATAATAAATAAAATCAAAAATGTACATTGAATGTACACTTAATGCACATTTAGTTTTATGAAATTCTTAAAAAGTTTTAAATTATTAAGTATTGAATAAAATTTTAAAAAAAAAATCTGGGGAGTGGAAACCTCTTACAACGCCCCCCCCCCCATAACTACGCCACTGCGTTTAAGTTGCTTAAGATTGGCAAAATAATTCTTGTACTGAGCGCTAAAAGAGCTAAAGCCGGCCCTGGTTGAGTGGTACGTGCGGTAAATTGTGCACGCGATGAGTTGTAAATGCGGTGAAATGTTGACAGTGCATTAATTGCAGTGAAATATCCGAATACCCTTTTATACTAATCCAACGCTCACCACCCTAAGAGTATATCCTAAAACCAGACTTCGAACTCCAAATTCGGCGCCACTGGATTTGGAAACGCGTTATAATATCGCTCGTGCCACAGTCCAAATAAAACCTATTTATAGAACCGTTTTGTCGACTCCGTGTGATTACAGCACAGTTATACCTTGATAACAGCACTAACAATGAGCACAAGTTATCACAATCGTTTCTATTATCAGCAGTTTGTATTCTAACTAGTGTTATTATTTATTTTAAAAACAATTTTTTTTCTCTTCCCGTAGTTAGATGAACTCGGAAGTCTAGCAATTATATTTTAACCACAACTCCGATTGTGCTGTGTCGATTCGCCATATAATGACGTTTGGGTTGTTACGTTTCAGTTTGTACACCAAACTAAAATTGCCCATTCATTGTCGACATAGTTTTACAGTAAACATCCCTTGTAACGGCATAAGAAAGCCGCTGTTCAACGAAACTGTACGATGGTTGAGCACCAAAAACACTGTTCCGAAGCAGACCAAAAAATTATTCTCTGAGTCTAAGGTTCTCAGGCTGTATTCGCTCGCAAAACCGGAAAAAAACAGACTTATATGCAAGTAGTAGATTTCCATATTAGATCAACATGGAATTAGTTTCAAAACTGATAAGGTGTTGTTTATTTTATTCCTTTAGGTGCTGTATGTTTTCTATTAGTGTCGAGTGCCGTTACTATGGCCATTCCATTTTCCTTCGGACGGATTGTTGACATAATTTACAAGTCCAATGTTTCAGAAGCTCAAGCTAAACTGATCACAATATGTGCAATACTGCTACCCGTGTTCATAGTTGGTGCTATGTGTAATTTTGGTCGTATTTATTTAATAAACACTTCTGGTAAGTATATAAATAAATATATATTAAAAAGTAGTTAAATATTTTAACATTTTATTTTAAAAGTTTTGATTTGCATATAAAGTATGGAACTGGTCAAACTATTAAATATCTGTAATCAGATAAATTTTTAAATCATCTTTAAGCATTTATTCTGTTTACTGTTCTTTCTTAAAATTATAATTTCTTAAAGTAAACTGAATTTTCTATATAAAGCTGTAAAAAAGAAAGTATTAGAATTAAATTACATTTTATTACAATTTCTGGCTAAATAATTATTTTATTTTTGATTGTGTATTGTTTTATGTTGAAAATATCTATAATGGCCTACATTTTTTGTTCTACTTATTAATAATAAAGTTGCATAACATAATCACTTAATGACTGAAACCTATTATATATTTTTGTTCATCTTTATATATTCTTGTTGTATTCAATGTATTAAAATTTAACAGTTATTTCCTGATAGCCCATGTTGATTAAAATAATTAAATTCAATCAAATGTATCAAATTTAATTGAAATATCATTTTTGACAAATATTTATATTCTAATCTATTATACAATTAATATGTATTAATAGTTTTAATTTTTTTATACTCCAGGTTACAAAATAACCAAAAGACTTAGAGAATTATTATTTAAAGCTCTATTGTCGCAAGAAACAGCATACTTTGATCGTCACAAAACTGGAGAACTTATTAATCGACTATCATCTGATTGTTTGCTTGTGAGTCAAACTGTAACTACTAACATTTCTGATGGATTACGTTCTACTATAATGGTAGTCAGTGGCATTTCTTTTATGGTAATCTAAGTCCTAAACTAATTTGTATAACATAAATAACTCTTATTTATATTATGTGTTTAGTTTTTTGTATCTCCAAAATTAGCTTTGGTTGGCTTATCCATAGTACCTCCAGTTGCTGCCTTAGCTGTAATTTATGGACGTTTTGTGCGAAAGATAACACGATCTGTGCAGGTACATAGTCATATATTATTAGACATTTTTATTTATTTGGGTTTTACTCAAGTAAATAAATAACTTTTGGTAGTTAATTCTAATTATATAAATTATTTTACATACTAATGTAATATTAGTAATAATTTAAGGAGTAAAAAATTATTAAGTATTAAATATTCAGGATTCATTAGCAGCTTCAAATCAAGTGGCTGAAGAAAGAATATCAAATATCAGAACAGTAAAAGCTTTCAGTCAGGAGAAAAAAGAAATGGGTTATTATGGAGAAAAAATGAACGAAGTATTGCAACTTTCTATTAAAGAATCATTAATGAGAGGATTGTTTTTTGCTATGGTTAGTGCATATAATTATTTAATTAATTATGATACAAATTATGCAAGTGTAGTATAATCATATTTTGCACATATTTAAAATTTTCATCATCATGTTGAATAATAATTAAGTATTTGTTATTTTGTTTTAGACAGGTTTTTCTGGTAATTTCATCATTATATCAGTGCTATATAGTGGTGGATTGTTGGTTAGTGAACAAGCCATTAGTGTTGGTGAACTGAGTTCATTTTTATTGTATGCAGCTTATACAGGTGTGTCTATTGGTGGTCTATCTACATTTTATTCTGACATCAATAAAGGTTTGGGTGCATCATCTAGAATATGGGAAATCATTGATCGTAAACCATCCATACCTATTTCCGGTAAAGTTTTCAACATTACTATTCAATGACATCAATATTATTTTTCAAATCCCAAAAATAAATTTATTTTATAGGTGGGTTAAAACCATTAACTGATCCTAAAGGTGATTTAAGTTTCCGGAATGTTGTATTTAACTACCCGAATCGACCAGATGCGCCCATTCTTAATGGTCTGAACTTAGAAATACCTAGTGGTATGGTGTACGCATTAGTTGGTCATAGTGGTAGCGGGAAAAGTACATTAGGTCATTTATTATTACGACTTTATGATCCTCAAAATGGTGAAATTTGTTTAGATAGTACAAACATAAAAATGTATGATCCAATTTGGTTACATAGTCATATTGGAGTTGTTAGTCAAGTGAGTAATAATAATTTTATTTTGTTTTCTTAAATTTATATACTTATTATTATTTACAGGAACCAATTTTGTTTTCTGGAACAGTTAGAGAAAATATTGCTTATGGTCGTGAAGACTTCACTGAAAATGAAATAATTGATGCAGCTAAAGAAGCAAATGCATATGAATTTATTGTACAAAAGTTTCCTGAAGGATTTAATACAATTGTCGGAGAACGTGGTGTTCTTTTATCTGGTGGCCAAAAACAGAGAATAGCTATTTCAAGGGCATTACTAAAAAATCCTAAAATTTTATTATTAGATGAAGCTACAAGGTAACAAATTATCATCATTGTTAATAATGTTAATTGTTTTATTTTATTTATTTAACTAATAATTTAGTGCCTTGGATGCTGAGAGTGAAAAGTTAATTCAAGAAGCATTGCAAAGAGTTTTAAAAGGAAGAACTGTATTGACCATTGCGCATAGATTATCAACCATTAAAAACGCAGGTACCGAAAATATATTAATCATTCACTTAAATGTAACAATATTGAACATATTATGTAATCATTATTTAATTGGAAATAAATTATTTTAATCAATCTTCACACCAAAAAGTTCTGTAACATGTCTTCTTCTCCTTCGCCTTTCTCCCAACTATTTGAGGTCGGCCATTCTTGTCCCTAACCTCCACTCGTTTCGATTTTCTACATCCCCATACGCACATACAAATGGCCCTCACATCATTCTCGATTGTATCCAACTATCTTCTTTTGGTCTTTTTCTTCTTCTTTCCCTTCAATGTTTGTTTTCATAACAAGTACACTACATTTGTTTCTTCTCGTCTCATCACTTGCTCAGACCATCTCAGTCTATTTTCTCTCATTATGTCCATTATAGATAAGTTCTGTAATATGAATAATTTTCTACTTGTTTCAGATAAACTGGCTGTACTATTTAATGGAAAAATCGCTGAATTGGGTTCATATGAAGACTTAATATCATTAGAAAATGGTGTATTTAGAAAACTTAATAAAAATCAAATATTAACAAGTTAAGATTGATTATAAACAAATTATAAAACATACACATGATGTTTTATAAATAAATGTACAATATATTATTGTTATTGTTATTGTTATATAATATATTTTACCAATTTGTAAAAAAAAAAAAAAACAATTAATATTGTTATTGTTATATAATATATTTACAGATTTGTAAAAAAAAAACCACAAATGTATTTATACATTTAAACACAAAAAAATAGTTAAAAAGGAATAAAAATAATTTATTTTAATAAATTTTGTTGATAAACTTTTTTAATAATATCCTTGATTATAATTATAAATATTACTTATTTTTCAACAATAACATCCTTGTATGTATTGATTATATAATTTTATAATTGATTGTATATAAATAACCAAAATTTTAGCGCTTATAAAAGAAATAATTTGTTAAAATCTTACAAAATAGACTAATTAAATTATAATATTTGGTACATGAACACTTCATGAATTATTTATTTTATTAAGAAAAAATTATATATTATAAATAGTAGATCATAGACAGACTTTTTTTTCCAAAATGACATATGAATAATCACTTGTTATATTTTTAGGTATTCAACAAATTATGTTACTCTTATATTTGCTAGTAAGATATTTGACCTTAGACAATTTTAATCCTTAAGAAATATTATTTCCTAAATTATGTTATATATGTGTATTAACTATACCACTTAACAGTTTAAATTAGATAATTATGAAAAGTACTAATTATAATATTCACTGCATAAAGTGCTATAAGAAAATATACTACAGCACTGACCAATTTTGAAAGTACTTATACGAACATTTTTTTTTTTTTCAGAACCCTGTTTGCGCATACATATTTTACTCAATTTTAGATTTGTAAATTATTAAAAATCTATTTAGCAACGGTAAAAATAAAAATATATGAATAGAGTGATGATAACAATTGGCATAGTTACTGTTCAACATACAATCAGTGACTATTACATATTAAATATATGTATTAGAAAAAAAAAAAGTATTCAAGAATAAATAATAAATTTACCGTTATATTATTATTCAACTCTATTTATGGTCAGTGATTTGGTTTTCAACAAGACTTACGAGAAGGAATGGACCTTTAAACAATCTGGGAATCGACTAATGTCATTTTAGGACAAGCGACGGTCACTTGTCAGAGGAAGAGCTTTCCCTGTCTAATTTAAAATCATAGTTTAAAACCAATAAAATTGATTGTCAATTATTTCGACTAGAGCATAAATGCGTTGATTGCATTACTTTTGAAATGAAATGAGACTGTACATTGTTTGACGGAAAGGATATGGATGAAGTGGTAAAACCACTTGTTTCACGATAATAGGTACTCGTCATTTAGAAGTGTCATCGGTGACGGTGCTAGAGTTTGCGAGGCCCTGAGCAAAATAAATGTTGGGGTCTTATAATTTATATTAATAAAATATTTTAAGTTAAATCAGAACCCTGGGGCCCTGGGCAACTCCCCTATTGCCCGCCCCCTCGCGCCGTCCCTGAGTGGCATAACATCAATACCAACGATTTCTGTAAATTATTTTTTACACCATATCGCCAAGAACTACGTAGGATTCGTATGAAAAAAAAAAAATCATCGAAAACCCGTGGGGTAACTAGAATATAATTCTACCGTTAACGAACCGATGGTCGTGGCCACACGTCTTACGAGATGACTGTTAACAACTCGAACAAATAATCGAGAACCGGTTCGCACGCCGTTTTCAATTCCGCGTGACGTCATTATGATCTTCGCGGCCTTCGTGACGTCAACGCAAACACCGTTCTCTCCATCTCGGTCTCCTGATATTATTATTACTATGTAACAAATAATCTCGCATTACTATCATAGTTTTAGTCATCACAGCTGTGTGAGTCACAGTTTAATTCTGTGGTCACAGGCTCCCGTTACGAATGTTTCTCATATCTTTCGTTCGCGGCACTAAACTCTAGTTGTTTGTCGATCCGTTTACGTGGTCTCAGTGCCAGATCCGAAGCTGTACTAGAGACGTTGTTCTAGCAACGCATGAACCGCTGTTCATTATGAACAATTATTCGACGAACCAACATCAGTACTTGAACCCGGTGAGTACGACGATTTGCACGTATAGAACTATTATAGCACGTCCTTCGATTGGTACATAATAACTTGGTGGTTTTCGTGTTTGCAGAACGTTCCGTTTTGTGGCCCCATACAGAATGGCCTCATGCCGGGCTCGGTGATCTCCATCCGTGGCAGGACCAATTCGTCGTCTCAGAGGGTATGCGTGAATTTACAGTTAGGCCCTAGTGTGGCACCCCGAGATCCCGTCGCCTTGCACGTAGCCCTGGACTACAACCGCAATCTGATCATCAGGAACAGCATTCAAGGGCAAAACTGGGGCGTCGAAGAATCTCATGGTCCGCCAGTATCACTGGTACGAGGTGATTGTTTCAAACTGGACATACTGTGTGACATGAACGAGTACAAAGTAAGTTGCATCTTAATCTTGAAACGATATGGAGGTTACAGGATGAATATTATAATATATACGTTTATATTTATGCTTTTTTGTAGATCGCATTTGCAGATGTCCATTATACTGAAATGAAGCACAGAATGCCTTTTCAAAGTGTTAAATATATATCAATTGATGGAGATGCTATAATATATGTTATAGAAATTTTAGACCCAAAGACTAATACTACAACGCCGATTGGTTTGCCTGGACTAATGCCTATGCCAAGGCCATCGCCTATGCCTGGACAAATGCCCATGCCAGGGCAGTTGCCTATGTGTGGACAAATGCCCATGCCAGGGCAGTCGCCTATGCCTGGAAGCCATATACCTAACTATACGCATTCAGCTGGAAATACACCTATGCCTGGAATTCCTCCTGGTTATGTTCCACCTTATACTACAAATAGTGCTTATCCTGGCCAAACTCACAATTCACCTTATTTACCGGTAAGTAACATATATTAATAAATTAACTAGTCAGATTATAATTTAATTAAAGTGTTCATAATTTTCAATAATAAGATTATCTCTTTTCCTTTTTACTTTTGTTTTTTTCATGTTAGGTTGGCAAATTTCTTTATTTCAACTATTAAGCGTATTGATATAAGATATTTTTTTAAATAATTTGTTTGAATGTTTAAAATATTATTTTAATTATTTTTCTTTTTATTTCATTCTGTATGTGTAATTCTTCTAAAACTGAATGAGGAGCAATTTTCATATCTTATTTTAAAATTAATATTTATTTTATATATAGTATGTTGCAATTACATTTAAGTTTATATAATCCAGCATTTTCAATTGAAGGGAAATTTTTTTGTGAAGTTTTTAGTTTGAAAAAAATTATCACTAGTTTTAAAAGCAATTATTAGAGTATTCGTATTATAGTTTAACAAATTTCAGCAAATTTGTAAAATATATTATTTTGATATTTCATACTACAATAGTTAACTTATTACTTGATGAGTTGCATTTATTTTTTCTTAAATATGTTCATGGATTATTTTATTAGTATTTAAATTAAAAAGATTTTTTTTTTTTTTTTATTTAAAAGGCTTCAAATAGAAATGTTTATTAGCCTATTTTAATTTGCCTGTCTAGTGGTTACATTAGATAACAGAAAATTTTATTTTAACATTAACATTTATAATTGTATTTGTATATCGCTAGTTGTTGTGTGGTGTCGTTGGTACGTTGTCTTATATATATGCTTTTGAGATCAGCCTGATGAAATTAGTTAGTTTTTTCTTGTCCTGGTCCAAGTGCGTCTTTGAGTGAGCTGGTGTTTATGTTTGCTTTTGTTCTGAAATTATGGTAAGTGGGGCAGTCTAGGAATAGTTGAGTTCACAGTTACATGTTTCGTACCTGGGTTTGAGCTCCTTACGCATTAGATAAGAATGTGTAATTCTGGTATGTCTGATACATACTCTGGTGACCATGGTCATGTAAGCTTGGCTAGTGGGTTAGACCATTTTTTAGTTGTAGTTTTTATTTGTTAAAGTTTATTGTTTTGATTGGTTTGTTTTTCCTATCAATTCTGCCATAGAATGTAAAATCAAAAAGATTTTTATGGGATATATTATAGGTAATATTGAGTTCATGATGATAATTAGGTTAATTTGATGAAATGCATTAGAGCCTATAGAATATTGAACTAAAAATTATATTTTTTAAGAATAATTCTATTATATGGATTACTTTTACACAGTAAAATTATTTTTTCTGATATCTTATAATACTTAAGCAGAACAGTTAGTATCAAAAAATTGCTGACCGTGACATATAGAGGTGCTTTGGAGCACCAGCAAAAGATCTTAATAGCCCAAAAAGCAAAAAAAAATCTAATAATATTTTTTTTATGTGTCCAAAGTTATATTTTTACTTTCATTTATATTATATATATATTTACTTATGTTAATATTATTACAGTTATTATTCTATATTATGAACTAATACAGGGAGCTAAAATATAATTATATTTATATTGTATTGATTTGTAATTATAAAGGTATTAATTTTATTATGTATTCATTTTAATTGTAGAAACATACTAGTTCACCAATTAAAAATGCTCTTAATCAAGGATTGGCTAACTATGCTATGACTGGACATATTAGCCCTGTAAGTCTTATTTTATATTTTATAATAGTTAAATAATATAAATTGAATAGTAATACATACTGCATAAAATTAATATTCTATGTAAAAAAAAAAAAACAACTTTATAATAACTTCTTAATCTACTTTACAAATTTATATTTTACATTTGGAAACTAGTGTTCGTTTATTATAAAAATATTAAATTGTAAAATATTGATATTCATTGTTATAATGTAATTTGTTTGTTGATTATTATCAATTATTTATTAATTATTAAAATTATTATTTATATAATTATTATTATCTGTGTCTGTAATAAGTAAATATTATAAAAGCATAGTCAATTTATATTTGCTAATAATAAATGAAGTTGAATTTATTGATAATATTATTTTTTTAATTGTTTAGCGTAAAGCTGCAAAAGCTCAAAGAAAGCAAGCCAAAAAAGCTTTAAAATATGGTGTTCCTATTGCCGGAGTTGCAGGAGTTGGTGTTGGAGCCTACGCTATGCACAAAGCACATAAGCATAAAGGATATAAACACAAGAAAGGATCCAAATCTTCAAGCAGTAGTAGCAGCAGCAGCAGCAGCAGCAGCAGTAGTAGTGATTAAATGAAAATGAAATTGAAAATGTCATTCACGTGTAACTAATTTACTGGGTACTGATTTTAACTTTAAAACTTAATTATGTATTTGCCTAACACTTATATCATTGATTAAATATATATATATATATATTGTATATTTAATCAATGCTTGTATTATAGTATTATTTTCTTATTATTTAATTTAAAGAAATGTAATAAAAGCGTATTTTAAGTTTAAATTTATTATTGATATTTATTATTTGAAAAATTAAATGTTTCGTTTTATTTTTTGTTTAACATAATTTGGTTGGTGTTTATGATTAAGTAAAAAAATTCTGCTGTTGTAATTGCATTTATGTGATATCAATGGCTTTTATGAACCTTCAAGTCACCTGTTTTACCTGATATATTTGCATATTTAATTAAAGAAACAGTAACAAATATCTGTAAAACTAGATTATTAAATTTTACTGTATTTTCAGTAGGGTGACGTGTGACAGGTAAAAAAAAATATTGCAGCGGCGGTTTCAAGGTCCTAATAACAAATAATGTATTCGTAAACTAATATATGCATATTAATTCATACCTTGTTTTTATACATTATTGTAAATAAGAAATAGGTAAATTTTTATATTGTGTGGAGCATTATACTATTGGTCAATTTCATAATTATAATTCAATTTTATTTTTTTTTCATTTATTATTAGTTACTATCAGGAATAATAATACCGTATATCTTAATTAGTTGTTACTACAGTACAGTTTTCAGAGAAAGGGGAGGAATTACTCCGTTCTCCCCTAAATTACATTCCTTTTTTCTTCTAGATGAGTCAGTCATAAGTCAATGAGACTAAGATGATGATTGTAAATATTGTAGAAATTAAAAAGACTCACAATTGTCATTATTGTTTTGTATATATATCCTATTAAATGTATTAATATAAATTAATAACATTGTAGTATATGATTTATAAATTATTAAAACGTGTACAAAATAATAATAAGCATAATTTCGATGTTTTGTGCGTCCACTGGTTACAAAGGTACAATGGTAGCAACTGTGCTACCCCACTCATAATAAGTTATCACACAAAAGTTATAGAAACTATTAATAATACTAAAAAAAATCTCTAAAGTTTATATATCATACATTTAAACTAATTAAAGAAAACCAGTGTAATTGTGTACCTTTTATGATTGGGATTATTTTAAACATTCATTCTATTTGGACAATAAATAATTGTTTTAATTGTTTTTATAATGTATTATTGTAGAAATAACAACGTTTCCTTTTGCAAATTTATTTTTCTTTACATTTACTTTAATCAAGTTACCTTTCAGGGGGGGGCTTAGGGGCTGCACCTCCTCCCCAAGCCCGTATCGTATTTATAAAAAAAACGTATATTGTTAATAAAAAATACATATTATAATATGGACTATCATACGACACGCACAAGTACGTAGATAGAGCCATAGAGGTATGACGGTTGAAAGAAGTTGCTCCACACTTCGGAAACTAAAAACCTGACTTCGTTCAAGGATGACTGTGGATAGACTATCAGCATTATGTCTAATTATTGTATATCATAAAGTAGATATTCTAGATCAAATAAATCATATTATTGATATTTTTGCTAACTTTAAAAATAGACAACTTCAATTTGTATTGAAAAAATTGTTGTTTTCTTTTTGTTATAAAATTATAACTTGCCCCCCCCCCCCCCTAATCAAGGCTCTGGAGCCGCCCCTGTTACCTTTGGATCCCACCTATACACACTCACATTTTTTTAATAATATAAATACTTTTTGAACTATTTTTTCAACATTCGATTAGAATTATATTTTTTATACATTATTTATTTCATACTATATTCAAAAATCCTTCGTCAGTTACTAGTACTGTTTACGACTGGTTTTCTTCGAAAACAATCAACACGGCGTAAAGTATAGGCAAACTCAGTACGTAACTGTGTAGGAAAACGGATACGAATATGCATGAATGAATGATTTCATGGCCGGCGAAAGGCACGTGCGATCATTTAGAGCGATACATTTTTTTGAAATTTTAGATGCGGCATCGTTTATAAATAAATATATGTATTTTTTATTATTACTTATGTTTAAGTAATAAGTATATATAAGTAAGAGGATACATGGGCGCAACTAGAGCCCAAATATTGGGGATGCTGGAAAACTAACAGGAGTGCTAAATTTGAACTCAGGGATACTAAAAACCCTATTGCGCCTCAAACTATCACCTTTGAGAGGATACCAATACCAAGTGTGTGTGCCTGTGTTTGGAAAAATTATCCGTTAGAAACGTTGCCTCGGGTACACTACATAGAGGTTTTTTCTTTGTACCCGTAATTAAAATCGAGAAATAGTTTCCTAAAAATGACGAAATTTTTAACAACAAATAAGGAACAGGAAAGAGTTATTAAAGGAAAACATGAAAAAACGAGTACTACTCGAAGGTACATCTACAAGGTGTGAATGTTGAATGGAACAATCAATGAAACATATCATGCAAAGTCCAATCTGTCGTTATTCGTGTACATAATATGATGTCATTAATGCAAATGACAACGCCAAAGACGTAGCTAATTTTAGGGCTGGAACCATATGAACCAGAAAACGACAGTTAGTTGACTTTAAACCATTTTTTATTTTATCTATCTGTTTGTATATTTTATGTTTAAATATTGTATCTATATAATGGTGTGCCTGACATGAAAAAAAAATTATTACTCATTATCAGGGCTCATAATGTATAGCTTTAAAAATTATAGTTTTAAGCGCTATAATATGCTCATAAAAATATTCATATAAGTTCACTAAAAATAAAAAAATATACGAGAAAAAAATATTATGTAAAAAAAAATGTTTAACTTATTATTAATATATCGATCGCGTCTATATGATACAAATAAATATAATAATTTTTTTCTACTACTATAGAACTTATTATTATTAAGAAAAAAATATTTTAAATGCGACGGAACTGAAAAAAACTTAAAAAAGCAAAATAGCAAATAACAAATTTCTTAATAAGCAAAAATAAGACAGCAAAATAGCTTTTATATTTTGAAATATGTAACATAAAATTTCATATTTATCTTCTTAGTTATCTGAAACAGATTTATAACTCACATAGGTATTTCTAGGAACTTTCAAAAAAAAATATGTAAATGCTATAAGTCATGAGCCCTGCTTTTAAACTTAAATGCGTATTATATTATTTTGACTGGTTCTGTGTCATATTTTATTATATAGTATTAAATAAGTACCTATTTATAAACAATTTTATATGAACTAGCCGCTAGCATTGTTGCTCGGCACAATTCGCGATTATCTTTATGGTTTCCAGTAAAAGATAAAGTTCTCCAAAAACGTATATACAATAATAATTATTGTCAGTGATAAAAATGATTTGCTTGTGACGAGTGATGACAATGTGTAAAATAACGTTGACTGTACATATTTTTACTGTACATTTGTACATGCAATTTAAAAAATTGCTTTTTAACTATTCGTCAACGAATTGTTAAAGACGACGATCATGACGTGCTTTGCATACTTTTTAGTATATCTACACGTCATTTGCATCATTTGGTGAGTGTTTTTTTTTTATTTTAAATAATTATACAATTATTGTTATTATTAAGTAGGTAAATCATTTCAATGCAATGGAAAATTAAAAATAATTCCCGGTGTCTGATTTTAGATTTTTAATATACATAACCTACGTATAAATTCATTGATAAAATATCAAGACTATTAACGAAGCGGATTCTTAATATTCAATGTACAAAGCTTTAAAATTAATACATTATTTTTAAAGTTCTGTGTGACTATTGCATTAATTTGTATCTGGCTCAAAACTGATTTGGTGTGTGCTAAAACGTTGTCTTATTGTGGTTTATTGCTATATATTGTTTTTACCATTTCATCAATATTATTGTTTTTTAAAAATGTATTATTTTCATAGATTGTGTTCAGTGGCGTGAATAGAAAAAAATTTCAAGAGGAGTTCAAGCTCCCAGCAATTTTTTTTTTAAATTAAATGTCGTAATTCGAATATAATTCCTATTCCTGTAATTCGGTTCAAAGTACAGTGCATGAGTTTATACATATCATAACATACTTCGTCATCATTGTTCGACCACCGTCGTTGTTTATCAAAGTCGGCGGCTGCCGCTTTGTATACAGATGATTATAAAAACAAAACCTTATTACCCGTTGTGTATTCAATTATATTTTACTAGCTGAATTACCCGTCGTTGCCGGGTTTAAGTATAAAAAACTAGGTAACCAAACAACATTAAATTTTGTTTAATCTATTGAAATTTAAATTAATTATGATAATTGAAATAATATTTTATTTATACATATTAATTTAGTTTTTAAGATAATAATTATTATCATAACCCATCGGTTCCCAAAATGTGCACCACAGGGGCGCCGCGCCGTCATGAAATACTATCGGGTATAAAATTTTCCTTATGATTAGTCATGCTATGGCTTGGAGAAGGGCGCCCTGAAAAAATCTTAGATCAAAAAAGGCACCGTGTATCGAAAAAATTTAGGAAGCACTGTGACACAACCTATTATATAAGTTATAGTTTTTAGCGACCGTAGCTTTGTTGGCGATAAATCTTAACGGTGAAGGTTTAAATTAAATGTTTCACTAATAGTTTTTCAGAATGTTTTCTAAAAAATTTCTCAATAAACAATATTCTTCGCTGATCTATTAGTAGGCGACAAAATAACCAAGCTACTGGGTGAGCTTACGTGTGAGCAAGCTACATAGAACTGCCCATGTGAAAAACGGTTATCTCACAAATCTATTCCTGCAAATTTGAGAGTTTGGACTTGAGACTTGAGAATCGTTTAAATTCGAACAGAAGATCATTCGGAATCAAAGGGATTCGTGGTACAAACACAGTTTCTCCTTTTGCACGTTCAGTTAAAACTGTGGCTTCTACTATATTGCGATGTAAAGTTTTGACTTTAAGCCTGGTCCCATTGCACAGTTTAGGTGGTTTCAAATTTCGCAATAACATAATTGGTGTGCCCACACGCAGAATAAGCCTATGATGTGGCATACTCGGTGGTTTCAATGAATTTAAAAATTCAACCGGATAATTAGTTGCATCGTCTATGTTGACCACCGCCGTATCTATCGAAGTATATTGTTTTTCTTGCCATTCAAAATACGTCAGCAGTGTATCATTGATAGCCGCCAATTGGTCATTTTTTGGAGTGAGTATAGCACGTGCACATAACCATTCCATAGGCTTATCATGAATATGAGCAATATCTGGATGAATTTTTGATATTAAATCGTGAACCGTAGTTACAACTGTGCACACATTTTCTGGGATAGTTATTATTTCATTAACTGGTGGATAATCACCATTGCCAATTTCAAGTTAAAGATCTGAAAATCTACCAGAAAAATTTTCCTCTTCCAAGTATACCCTCATATTTTTCGACAGTTTGAGTAAGTATATAAATATGAGGCCACAAAGTAGATCTTATATGACTTATATATTATATATTATCTTATTATCTTATATGACATGACTTTATTAACTTCATCAGTTCTGGTCTCTTTTTGGTACTACTAGTGAAGTCTGCCAAAAGTCTCCAGCCCGTAAGACCGTTACACCACACATTACCCTTTTATTTCCCTTTATATCCTGTAGATATCTATTTAAAGCCTCAACACCACCCTTATGTTCCATTGTAATTTCGTCCCGCACTATAATTTTTGTATTTTTTAAAACTTCCGCGAAATTACTATGTTTTAATATATTACAAACGGGAGTGACCGAAGTTGTTAGGTTTAGTGTTAGTTTGAAGGTAGCATGGGCGAACTGATCACCCTCGAGCAGTGTAACTGCGATTCCAGAAGATGCTACAACTAAGGCAATGTGGCGAGTACTTCTAACTTTCGCTAAATCAAATTGATTAAGAAAGTTTTTCTTTTTATTCTCATTTTTACACTTTTTAACCCTTTAACTTAACTCACTTGAGGTTGAATTTTAAAAAATCCATTCTCAATGGATGTCTACATTGTGAAACAAAACATTTATATGCATATATAAACAATACGTTTCATTCTCATAGCTTCAGCGGTTTTGGCTAGGTGATTTTTCCATATTTACACTTTTTAACCTTTTTAACGCTCTTAGGCGTTGAATTTTGAAAAATCCTTTCTTACAGATGTCTACATCATGCAACGAATCTACTGACCAAATTTCATACTCATAGATTCAACGGTTCCGGCTTGGCGGTATTTTCTATGTTTACACTTTTCAACACTT
This sequence comes from Sipha flava, assembly GCF_003268045.1. NCBI lineage: Eukaryota > Metazoa > Arthropoda > Insecta > Hemiptera > Aphididae > Sipha > Sipha flava. The sequence continues at coordinate 564,750 of NW_020271727.1, forward strand.
TAGGGGTTGAAATTCAAAAAATAAAGTTTATAGACAATGTTTATTTGTTTTACACAGTATGTATACTTAATTTTAAAAAATCAGAACAAAAAAAAAACGTTTTAAATTTTTATCTATTTTACCCTTTTTAACCACCTTAAGGGTTGAATTTCCAAAAATCCTTTCTTAGCGCACTCCTACATCATAATAGCTATCTTTATACCAAATTTCAATCCAATCCGTCCAGTGGTTTGAGCTGTGCGTTGATAGATCAGTCAATCAGCTTACTGTTTTATATATACAGATAAACTATAATATTATAGATCATGTCAAATCGCACTGTCAAATCGCTACGTATAAAAAGTCGAACACGTTGGCATACCACAACGCTCCTCGTGGAAAAGACACATGCGTAGTAAAAACCAGTTTTCGTCCAAACGACTGGGCATTCTTAACCTGAATAGTCTATAGGTACTTGAGATATAACTATGAAACTCTTTTTGATTATAAAACATGTACTACCTATTTAGTTATAACTTATCATTGATTTATTATTAAATTAATTTTTTTCTAGATGAAATACATGCTTTTTCATTACGTAACTCTAAGTATTTTTAAATACCTGAATGTCTAAAGCAGTGGCAGATTTAACGGGAAAAAAAATGAACATTTGCCGTCTGGGCCGTATTATGCCTAACCTACCCGTAAAGACCCCCGGGCCCTAGACCCAGTCTTCAGTTCACTAATTTTTGTTTCAACAAAAAAATTAAAATAGAACAGAAATGGACCACGATTTTGAATATTCTTTTCGATACTGTAAAAGATTGTCCGGTTTAGGCGTGGTCATCGAGAAAATTTACAAAATTATAAATATCCTGGAATTTACTTGGCTATCATTAAATTAATTTCCCATCATAAATGTTCAAAAGTTTGAGTAAAACTTGTTGGGCGGCACGTTTAAAAGCTGTGAAAGCCTTAATTCAAAATTTCGAGTGCATTATAGACTGCCTAGAAAATGAGATATCAAGAGTTGGAACATCTGGAGATGATATTATGGCTGTTTAGACATTACTATCATCAAATAATTGGTTATTTCTTTTTTTAATTTGTTATGGTGGCGTTCAATGCTTGATATATCAAACAATTAATAATTTAAATCATTTAAATGATTTTTTTTTTTTTTTATTTATCAATTCTGGGCAACTACAACTACAAAAAAAAAAGAAGAAGTTGGTTTGATAATGGCTCAAAATTGTATTTCAACAGCATTAACAAAATTAAAAAATCCCAGAAATGAAAAATCTTACAATAATTTCATGGCAAAAGCAAATTGGAAAAAAATGGGTTTAGATCATGCTGACTTTCCAACAGTGAGAAATCGGCGAATTAAGAAAATAACTGGTAAAAAAGCTACTGATTCTTCTTTGAAAAAGTTTGGTGAACATAGTTATTATGAAGTTTTTGATACAATGTGCAGTAATATGAATATTTTGTATTTTTGATGCCTGAAAATTTACAAAAGCTCATAGAAGGTGATTAAGATATCAGTGTTGGTATTTTGATTGAGAAATACGCTGATTTCTTTACAATTGATCTGAAATATAAGTTAATTAGTTTTATTGATTTATATTTTTCTTAGAATAACGATTTTATTAACAACAGTCCATTGAATAACTTAAAATGTATCATTGATAAATATTTGATAGACAGTTATCCAGAGTTTAGCAATTTTTTTAGATTATTTCTTACACTCTTTGTTAGTACGGCAAGTACTGAATAAGTAATGAGTTCTTTAAAATGAATTAAAAAAAAAACATCGTTGTGCCACTTTAAGTGAAAAAACCTTAAATAAATTCAGTATATTTTTATCGAAAGATCGGTGGCAAATAAAAAAAATCTAGACACAACTATTGAAATATTTGCTGAAGCCAGAAGATAATTTACAAATACTTGAATTACCGAATTACATTAGTAAGATACTAGTTTAACAATATAAATTTTTTTGGTTTAAATTTAATGATAATTTTGATAAGGTTATTTAGAAATAATATATCCAGTTTGGACGATTTAAATAAATGTGTGTATATATATTTTTTTTTTTTTTGGTTCAATACCTATCTAGTTTAACAGTATTTTAAGAGGGAAGTTACGAGTTAGTTTTTACGACGGTTCATAATTCTTGGGCCATTTATATCGTATGTCGCCTGGGCTTTTTTCCTTAAATCCTCCACTGGTCTAAAGTTTTCTAACAAAATATTTGTGTAGATTGAATTGTTAATTGTTATTATTAATTAAAGTGCGGATTTATATGCATTAAAAACCAACAAAATATGCGCTAAAAATCTTTAACTTGCACAATTATATGCACTAATGTGTTAAAATATGCACTAAAAAATAAAATATGCAATTAAAAACATGAAATAAGCCCTTAAAATAAAAATGAATGGGTAAATATCGAAATATGCAAAAATATACTTTAAAAAAATTTGATTGTTTAAATGGTTATATCATAAAACAAATGTTGTGCTAACTTAACATATTAGCAACATGTTAGCATATCAAACGACTAATCAGAATATTTATATGCATATACATCCGCGCTCTACTTGTTAATATAGGCTCCTAGTCTAAAATGATTTTGCCTCGGGCACAAAATTATCCAAGCTTGCATTTAAACAACGATTATAAATAAAAATACACAATTCATACGCATCAATATGTGAAATTTGTAAAATTCGTAAAATATGTATATTAAATCACAGAGTATAAGACCAATCATATATAGCCAAAAGACACATCTCCCATGACCACATTCAGTACTCATTTAAGAAAAGCAGTTAGCTCGCCTTCCATTAACTAAAATCATTGCCTAGGAAAGGATATCCTTTAGCACTACGCTGAGTGTAAATAAGTAAAATTTCCTACAACCAATTCACTTTTTAGTCATTATTGTTTCTCTTCTTGTTTAGATTGTTAATCCCGGCGGCCTAGTCCAACCCTGACCGCGGCTTAACTTCGCTTTACTACTTCCATATTTTTATATAAAATTATTCATTTTCTGACAATATGTTAAATAAGCGAAAATTGAGATTTTAAAAAAAATTTTGATTAGTAATATCTATAACCAGTTGTTTTATACTTATTTTAAAACAAGACATGTTGTATATCAGAGGGGGCACTGCCTCTCCTGTTTTATTCTAGGGGCAGTGGCCCCCTTGCCCTCGTTTACGCCTATGCCATCAATACCCCAGCGTTTCAACTGATTGCTCCAGCAAATTCTTACTCGTTTCTGTTAAATTACTGTTTTATGGCATAGATCAGCCATATTTTGGTAGGGAAGAACTAATTTTTTTTTAAAAATCTACAAAACCATGATGTCCAAAGAATCGCATAGATTTGAAAAATTTTTTATCGTACACAAAACTTTTATACATAAAAGAAAAAAGCTCTATGTTAAAGAGTATCCTATAAATGCAAACTTGCATAATATATTTATTTGAGCTGTAAAAAACTATAAAAATTCCACACAATATTCGTACACTTCAGTTTTTATAATAACCTTAGACATAGTTTTGAAGTTCATTACCTTACCACTTATTAATTTTATAATACAATTATTCCTCTAATAATGCGTGGAGCAACTACATTGAATAAATGTGTATTGCCGCCGCAAAACGTATCAGTTTTACACCACTAATTTCTCTAAGGTTCAGTATTTACTCTTACCAAATTAATTCTCTATACTAATCTTTTTTGGTTCATGCATCCCCAAAACAAAAAATAATTAATCGTGCCTCCCGTGTTTTCATAAAACAACATTTTCTTATTGTTTTAATAAAAGCAAATTACTGTCAATCTAAAAATAAATATATGATAGTGAAATATACAATATAACTATTTGCCTTGCGCCTCACAGTTTGGAAATCATATACTATGATTAACAACAATATACTATACTAACAATAGTTAGCACTAATATACTAACAATATACATATATTAAGATTGTTTATCATTCTTTGGTGGTCATTTGATATCATGAAAAAAAATTTAGCTGTCAGACATGGATACAAGGGGGGTAGCGATGCCCCCCCCCAAATGTCATGACGAAACAAAACGAAAAAAAAATTATTATATTATACGTCAACAGTGCTTGACTTGGCAAAATTAAATAAGGGGGACTCAATTTACTTAAAAAAAAAAAAAAAGCGTCCCCAAAACTTGTTTAAGCATTATAATTATTACGTAATAGTAGGGGACGCTAAAATTTCTGAAAATTAGTTGGGGTACTCCGTCCCCCCTCAAGTCAAGCACTGTATGCAGTGTCGGTCTGGCTCATGATTGGGACTCCGGTTAAAAATTTACAAAAGGCCCCTAAACTACATAATATAGATATACATAATAGAAGTAAGATTCAATAAATACTTACTAAAATTTTGTTTATCGTTACGCTCGAAATCTAAAAAACTAAATAAACTAAATATTTATTTATTTTTTATTTAATTTGCCTTTATCGTTAACATTACAACAAAAATGAATATTTGTTTTTATATTTTTCCAAAGTCAATATTATCGAATTATCAGTGTGTTCGTGTATGTGACCATTAACAACTTTTATCTCAATTTTTCAAAGTATTTATATTTGTTCGATTTTGATCAAGAGAACAAAAATGTATAAACTATAACAGCTATACTTAGCTCTATAAATTACATAAAAAATATTCCAAGATTAAGATAAGAATAACATTATTTTAATTTAATTCAAGAAAATAATTACTATGATTTTTCATGTTAGCATGGTTGCTTTAAGTCCGGGAGCGGATTTAGCAATGTTCAGGAGATCAACTAATGCACAACAATTAATATTTGTTAAGAAAATTGGCCTTTTGAAGACATATTTTTTAAGTGTGCCGACTATAAGTTGAAGTTTAAACTGACAAATAACCCAGTTTCTACCCCCTCCCCCCTCAAATGATACTATTTGTTTTTATTGTATAGTAAAATAAAATCTCTATGCCAGACCCCATAAGAGATTTCATAAAATAAAATAAATGTTTACTATTATAATTATGAATAAACTTAAAAAATATATATTATATAATCATATTGTTATTTTTTTGTTTCAAGGAATACATTTATAATCCACTTTCAACTCTAAAAAGTTGCCTCTTGAAATAGCTTGACCTACAGTTCTCTAACTGTGGATTCGCCGCTGATTGGGTCCCTATTTTGAAAAAAAATCTCAGAGAATTGCTGAGAATTCGAGTGGGCCAGACCAACCCTGACTGATAACAATTATATTTTGTCTATAGTAACTATTTACTGACACGTTATCAAAAACCAAAAGAAAATTAGATTTCGCTCTATAATTTTTTATTTAATATTTTTTTTATTATTCTTAAATAAAAAGTTTTCTTTTATTTCTTTTTTTTTAAACTTTTAGTTAAAAATGTATTCCTTTAGTGTTAAAAAATATTCATACATCAATACTTATAATATTATAGAACTATTGAATTTTATATATTATATTATATCCACAATATAAAATGACCCCTTCCCTAATAATTTCTCTGGATCCTTTCCTGATAGCTGTAACCAATGCCAGTCATATGAAGAGGGAGAGCGTACTGATTGCATTGTGCTCCTGCATACTTTTTCACGAATATCACTTATCTAAATAATATTATAATAAAATTGCCGAAAAATGATAATTTATTGAATATAAATATCAATAAATATTTATTTATTGTTAATCAAGACTATACCAAAAACCTTAAAGTTTATAAAAATATATAAAAATAAAGTAAATAAAATAAATATGTGAGCATCCAGAAAATCCATTGAGCTGGCACTGGCTGTAAGTCTGCAATGCCCCATGGCACAGACTTAAAATTTACAAACAAGTGATATACATACATGTTTTTTCACAAATGTTTGGACATTATATACTACTTAACCCGCAAAACATTTAACGGTTATTGATGTGAATAATATCATTCTATTAAAGGTGCACACCCTCTGACTATTCTATCGACCAGCTTTTTAATATTTGTAACTACAATCAAATACTACAGCAAAAGTATAAGATACTATAGTACTAATTATGATTCCTCCAAATAAAATTTTCAGATTAATAAGCAAATACAATATTAAAATATTTAACAAATAAGGATCGCTAGAGAGCTGTATGTCTGTATTCTACGTTTTAAATTAAATAGTATATGAGAAAAACCACTGATATTTGCATCATTCATTAATAACAAACCATATGTTTTTCAAACACGAAAAAAAAAGTTGGAAACATTATGGTGAAATATATTTAGGTAAAAAACAATGTAAACGGGTGTAGGTGTTTATTTATATTAGCAGAAAAATAAATGTTACATTGCAGTTTTAATTTAAATAGAATACATAATACAGAAAATAGGTTTAACATATTATTGCACTTAATATTTTTGATTAGGAAGAAATCAAATTAAATTACAAATTTTACTAATAATTTATAATTAGTAACCAAGGATAAAAAAAAACAATACTTTTCTATTAAATAAAAATTATTAAGATAATACATAATATACCATTAATCGTTACCTACACCCTAATTAGTTAATAATTTAATATATACTTAAGATATACCAAAGCAAGATGTTTATAATACTTTTTAAGTTTATGTGTCTTACAATTTATTCTAAATTTACATAAAAATAATCTTATATACTTTTAATTCATTTATTATATTTATTTTAATTTTAAATATGTATTTAAAAGTAATGATAATGTTTTCATTATTTATTTAGTATTTGTTAGTAATTTATCGGTTATAATTTTGAATAAAAATTAAGATAAACATATAATTTGTAAATATAACAATTAAAATCATAATATAATATGTATCAATTTACTCATTTTTAACTAGTCTACGGTTGAGTAGTGTTTGTTCATAGTAAGAAAATGAATAAATATTCACCAAGTTAACTATTGTATCACACAATGGTTATACAAAAAAAAAATATCACTGACAAAGTAACAAGGTGCATAATAATTTCATTAAATTTGTTATTATAATATATTTAAGTACTTTATTGCACAACCAATAATACTAGTGAAAAATACAGTTTTTTTTTTTTTTTTTTTTTAAATAAAAATTCATGAGGAAACCCTACTTGGACGGTATCAAATATAAAAATGGAAACATAGATTGGGGCAAGAAAATGGCTGTTCGAATGTTAAGAAGACAGCAAGCAAGTGCATTGGGAGGAAATATGGAGTGAAAGGAGGAAATGTTTGAAATGGTATTGATTTATCAAGCTGCCAGAACTCAACTAAACATATATTATTGATTCAAATGGCACATTAAAAATGCGAATTTTAGCCTTTTTTTTACATTATTTACAGTCTTCTCCAATTTATATATATATATAAATATACATATAATTGTTGTGTATGAAAACTAAATTAGAGGAAAGAGTGGGGATGATGCTACTTAAAATAATAGTAAAATGATATAACTGTGAATATTTATATAAAAAAAAAAATAATAATAATAATAATAAACGGTTGCACAGAAACAGTTAAACAGTGTCAAGATTTTAGTACATTTCATACTTATATACATTGTAAAGTATAAATGATATAAGTGCAAACAAATAACAGTATAAGATATTTTGAACTTAAGGACAGCAAAAAAGTCTGATGATTGACCTCCAAAAATGCCCCACTCTTTAACTTATTTAAAAATTTGTATGTCTAAGAACAAAGTTTGAATAGTCTAAGCGCGTTAGTCAAGCGTTTTTGAAAGATATGCAAAAAAAGAGTGATTTTTGTTTAGTATTAAAAATAGAATCACCATATAACCTTTTTTAAGGTTTGGTGTTGCAAGTCGTTTTTAGTGCGTATGATTTTTTTTGATAGTAAAATACAACTTAGATGGACATGGTAGAATGATCCCATTCCAAACGAGGTGCACAACCTCTGTGCAAGCCATCATCTTCTTCGTTACCACCACCATCATCTGAACTATCATCATAATCATAACTCATATTATCGTCAGAAGAATCATCATCATTATCAGCATGCCTATGTTTGCCAACTGACAGCGCTCCACCAGCTTGTGCACTACTATCACATTCCAATTGCTAGAAGTAGCATTAAACAATTTTAATAAATATGTAACATAGTTGAAGTACAATAATAATTAAGGAGCTTAATATAATTTACCTCCATAGGGTTGATGGTAATGTTAAGAGCAGAATCATCCCAAGCCATCTCAGTGTCCTGAACTTCATCTTGTGAAGCTTTTTGATGAGCAGCTTTAATACGTACAATACCTAATGTTATCATTAACACCAAGAATCCAACACACACAACAATGATAATGGTAACAGCATGTCCACCACTAGCAACAATAGCCTGTGCACGTTCATCAATAGATCCCTCAAAATCACTAACTATTGTTTTAGACTGTTTAGTTTCTACAGAATGTTGAACCACTTGAGCGTGAGCTGGTTGGGGTTCAGCTTCATTTTCATCTATTAACAAAGCAGCTGGGGGAGCTGTAGTTGGAAGTGTAGTAGTAATGTCAGCAACAGTTGGAGATTTTGGATGAACTACAGTCAACTGAAAATATAAAAAGAGTTATTGATTTCTTGCAAAATCAAAAAAAATAATGTTTTTTAATTTAAGTGATTTACAGTTTGTAAGTATTCGTTACTCAAAAATCTTCCATTCATTTCAGAGCACACCAATTTAAACTGACGATTTAAGTAGTACGCAGGTTTGAAATTAGTATATAGTACATCACGCAAAATTTCTTGATAATGAAATACAATATCTGCATTGTTGAAAGCTACACCGTCTTTGGATACCTTTGCAGAAATTCCAAATTTAGCCAATACATGAGCAGGAATTGTAAGTTTCTCGTGGTCAGGATTTAATGAAGGATAAACAGAGATAACACATGAATCAATACGACGTTCTAACACATTTGTCAATTCAGCTATAAAACAAAAAGAGTAAGCATTAAATATAATCATTGCAAGTATAAATCAAATCAATACTTACGATGTTTAGTTTCATAATCATAACTTTCTGGTTCTATATTAATAGCAATATCAGGGAAAATTTGTACACCTTGTCTAAATTCGTGGTATTCTCTAGGGATTGTGTTTATACCACTAATAATAATATTAGGCTGTTGAGGTCTGTGAACCATTACATAACTTTCTGTGGAAGGCATCTTAACTTCACGACCATCATCACAACTTTAATAAGACAATTACAAATAAGTAGAAAGAAGTAACAAACTAAATGCTAAAATATTAAACTATAGTCAATGCTATAACATACATAAGGGAAGTAGTTAAGTGAAGATTACGTCTTCCAGGAGTTGGGTAGTCACGGCTGTTTGAGTAACCAATTTTTCTTACTAATACTTCCAAATTTGTCTTATTATCACCCTCAATAGACAACTCTGTCAATTCTTAAGAGGTAAAAATAAGGAAAAATTATGTTACATATTTATTTTCCATAAAATTATATGTATTTGCAATGATTAAAACTTACCACTATTTGTAAGTAGTTCCATTCCAGGTTCTAACAACTCCATTGCAGGTACTTCTAAACTTTCTTTACACTTATGTAAACATGCCAATACTTCAGGTTTCTCTAATTGATGTAAAAGTACTGATAAGCCAGCCAAGTAACCTCTGAGATGATGTTTCATTTTATTTTCTGAACCTACAGTAAATAAAAATATAATAATACTGCAAGTTTTATAATCTTAAAATAAAAGCATAATATTCACATACCTTGCCAACATGCTCCAACAGTTAAAGTAGTATTAATACCCTTTGTTGGGTGTAAAGGCCAATCATCAATAACTTCTGGATTTTTAGTTTCAGATTTAAAAAGTACACCATCAATGTACAACTGTACATTAGGGAATTGGACAGACACAGCATAGTGATGCCATTCATTATCACATACCTAAATTATAATTTATGAAAATGTTTACCGTTTATGTAGTTATATTTATATAGTTTATATTTATTTACTACCTGTGGAATTTTCCATCTCCATTCAGCTGGTCTAAAGATATTAAGATCTCCTTGTGAAAAATCACGCCTTAAAAGTAAAATTAAACGACAATTGCGAACAAACCAAGCATAATGATGACGATTCATTTCTAATAAAAAATAAATTGAATGACAATTAATTTTCAGATTCAATGGCATTAATTATTAAAATCATAACATACTATGATCATCAGCAGAACACAAAATATGTTCCTTAATATGTTTATCTTGGTGTGACATAGGCTTATGTTTCATCCAAGTTGATATAGTAAATGCTGATGATAGACCATGATCAAGAAAATCATTAGGTATAGCAACAGCTGTGCTACTTCCATCAAATTCATACATTTGATCAGATTCTCGACCTTCATCATGTTTAATTGCATTACCAGCAGATAAAGGTACATGGTTAGCTGGTAAAAGTTCAACACTTTCTTCACTTGCCCCTGTATAATAATGTTAGTTTAAATAATAAAAATAAACAATATTTCTAATATAATAACAATTTAAATTGTTAGTAACCTTAACAATATTATCCTTCAAAATACTAAATTACTAATTACTAGATAGATTCCTTAACTTATAACATTTTATAGTTAATGGTTATGTCCAATCTTTTATCAAAGAAGTTGCTGTATGAAACTTTTGACCTTAATTTACTAAAAAAAACTTTATAGTACAAAAAGTAAAAATATGAGAATTTTTTTTTTTTCTTAATCTTATAAATCATTGAATAACTAATATTCAATATTTGGTTTGAAATACAACCAAGCATAAATACAAGTAAATACATACATAAACATAAATACACAAAGAATATATAAACTATATCCACTCATGTATTTTATTTATACATACTTTAACATTATTTCTATAAGAACACATGTTTATGCAATTAAGTAAATATGGAATAGAGACATCATCATATAATAAAACCACTATAAAGAACAAAAATTAAACTTATAAAATTATTGCAAATCGATCACTTAAATCTATATTATTATAAAAATAAAACATGTGTATACAAAAACATTACAGGTGTTAAATCAACATAAGATAAGCTATAGCTAGGTAAGCATAAAGGTAATACTATAATTTAATATTATAGTAAATCATATGCAATTACTAGGTAACATAAATAAAGTTAAAGTACTTACCACATAATTTTCTCTGACTTTGAACTGAATATGTATCACGATCACAACCTTTTCCAATATGTGATGTTGCTAGTGTAAGCTTAGCATTAACACTTTTTACATGACATGGATCATCACATAATCTTAGTTGAGCATTGGGGAACAAATCTTTACGACCAGAAGTTGGAGAGTAATCAATTTCTTCGGGAACACCTGGAAAATATTTACTTAGAGATTGATTGACTTAAAATTAAAATTAACACACCTTTCCAACCCAATTTGCAAATACGATTAATTTTAATTGTAACCATTGCAGGAGTAGACTGTTTCATACCACAGTCATAGGCGACAACTGATAATATGTAGTTATGACTATGATCATAATCTAATGGCTCTGTATTTCTAATACTTCCTAAAAAATAATCATAAAAATAATTATTTGCAAATGACATATTTGTTAGAAATATAATTAAAAAAATTAGAATTTAATTAATTACAATAGTAAATACCTTCATTATCAATAGTGAAAGGTTGATTATCATCAAGTATGTCGTACTTGCAGATATCACCAAACCGTGGAGTACAGTCACGATCAGTAGCTTCTACTCTTATTATTTCTTCATATAATCGCCCTTCATCAACTTCTTTAACATAAGATGCTTCCAAGAATTGAGGAGCGTATTCATTTATATCAACCACAGTAATATGGACAGTAACACTACAATATTATTAAAAGTTTAGATTAAAGTATTTATAAATATTTAAAATAATATAATATTTATAACTTACTTATCAGATATAATACCAGAGCACGAAACTGCAGCAATTTCAAATTTATACGTCTTGCGTTTTTCACAATTTAAAGTTTTATGAGCCCGGAGTTCAGCATAACCATTTGAACGAAGAATTATCTAAAAAAATTAATTTTAAATTAATTACCTGTTATTAATTTATACCTTAAAGAAAAACAACATTAAATAAATTGCATATCAATTAAAAGATAAATTATGATCACCTACTTCACAAATAATTAAAAAGGTATTAAAATTATAAGTTTAATAAAATCTTAAATGTGCATAACTATCTTAGTTTTACACATTTTATTAGTCAACTATAAGTCATTTTTGTCTCATTTTTTGGATTACATGAAATAAAATGTCCATTTATAAATATTAAAATTAAAAATACTGACAGAAAATATCTTGTTGTAACATTAATATAGATTAATTATGTCAATTTGATACTATAAGATGTAAACAGTAAAAACATTTTGTCCAATTATATATAATCAATTATCTAGGTTTTTATTATTTATTTATATTATAATGTTATTAATTATTTACAGCAGGGGTCAGCAATCTTTTTAACAATGCAGGCCATATTTTTTTTCAATTTTTCATCAAGGGCCGCATTAATAAAAAAAAAAAATTATACATATGATGTAATACTAATAATTGTATTTCTATTATATTTAGTTATTTTACATGGAAAATTTAAAACACCATGAAATATATTAGGAGGGCTGCAGAAAAAAGTTCCGAGGGCTGCGGGTTGCCGGTGCCTGATTTACAGTATTATTTACTATCATACTTTAATATAAATAATTGACCAACTAATGTTGAAATTATTTATTAAATATAATATTTAACTAAATATAATATAAACTAATATATAAGATTGTTCTATTGTATATTTTATTTATTAGAAATTCTATTAATTTAAACTTCATTGCAACTATGTTATTTTGATGTTAAAATAATTATACTTACTTCAAAAGGTGCTTCACCGTGATGTTTATTGACAATGTTAAAATTACAAACATCACCAATAGCATAAATTTCTGGAACAACTTCAACTAGTGTTTCATTTTCTTTAACTAAACCATGATATCCACTGACTACATCATCAATCACCAGTTTGGGTGTAATTTCTAAAAAAAAAAAAAAAAGTTATGACTTAAACTTTAAACAATGAATAATACAACAAATTAAGAGTCCAATATAAAATTATAAATATAAAACTATACCTAAAATAAATGGTGCATAAACATTTTCTTAAATATCCAAAAAAAAAAAAAAATATAAAACATTGACTCGAAATTCACTAGAAAATTGCTAAAAATGTATTTTCTAAATTTTACCAAAAAAATATTACAAGCTCATAAAATCTACTTAAATGATTTTTTTGATAAATATCATAAACTAATACGCTCTTGAACATTTATTTTGATGAACCATTAAGTTATATATTCCATAAGACATAAATATGTGCAATATTATTTTTAAATAACCGTATACCATTAAATAATTATTATAAGTTATGATATAATGACAAAGTAAAATAATAATTTTTAAAGATATTCAATACAATATTACAGTAAAAAAATATTAATTTCTTAAAATAAACAATTGAAAAAATGTTTCTGCTAATAATTCAAATAAGTAACTCATTATGTATCTTTCAAAAATTGGTTTTTAATCAATGGTTATAATTTAAATAATTACCTTTAATGTTTATTAATAAGATTCAGAATTTTAAAATGGAATTTTATTATTTTTATATATTAAGGGTTAAATAAAAGAAATTCCAGTAGGATTCCAGAGAATTCCCAATTTTTCTAATGTATTATGAAAATATAATGATGTAGTAATGATAGAATTTGAAAAAAGACACAAATTATGAAAATCATATGTTGATTTACAAATTATAACTTAAGATTTAATTAGTTTATATTAAAATAATATTTTTATTTATAATATTTAGTGAACATTTAAATGTATAATATTCAGTAGTAAAATATTCAAAGAATGATTAACTATATAAAGTATAATGTTCCTCAAACAGAATATCAGTAAACCTAACAATTTATGACAATATTGCTTATGTGGTACTTTTGAGCATAATGACATATTGATTACTTACTTTATTAAGTTTTTGTTTAAGAACAAAACTATATTTTTTATTATCAAATGGTAAAATAAATTAAATCCTGAATATTTTCTTAATTATTAAAAGAAATAAGCAATACAATTTATCACACAAAACATTAGTTAAGTATAAATAAATCTGTTAATTATTTTTTTATAATCTAATTACAATCTAAGCAGGAATAAAATACAGAATAAACATCCATTGGTATTTAAATTCTTAAATAAAATTTCATTAAAAAACCCTTTAAAATATAAATTCTTTATAAAAAATAAAAATATTATGCTCTAATATTTTATTATGAATAAATAACCAATTTTTGTACAATTAATTTTATATAGATAATAATCAGGATAGTAGGAATATATTAGCATTTTGATAAAAAATAATTATTTTGTGAGGTAAAATTGAATTGCTATATTAACAAATAACTACTAAAAATTATTTATTCCAAACGAACAATACAAATTTTTAAAAATTAAACATTAGCTAAATGATAATGAATAGAATTATTTTTATTGTTTTTGGTTTACAGTATTAGTTTGTACAATATATACAACAAACAGCACAATATAAACTACAAACAAATAAATGTCATACTAGTTAGAGTAATGACAATGGTCTAAATGTTTAATGAAAAAAATCTGTAAAAATAGAAATCCTAAAATTAACATAAATAATGATTTATCTATTTATTATACATTGGTATATATAAATATATATATAGAAAATAATTTTAAAAAGAATATTTAATGCTTTTTAACTATGCATACAAGGTCAAGTAACAGATATTTTCAAAATATAATATCAGCTTATCTCTTAGAGCAGGGATGGGCAACTCAAAATTACTAGAGGGCCAATTTTTAGAAAATTTAAACCAGACCAGAGCATAGAAAAAAAAAGGTCATTCAAAATATAAATTTTGATTAGCATTTATATACACGGAAATAATAAATTCAACACACTCGATAATACGACATGAATAATACGAACAAACTGATATAGTTCAATAATGCGGTACAAACAGCTATGGTTGAAAGCTATACATATACATATATATATATATTTAGACATTTAACAATGTTTAATAATAGATAACAATTATTATATTGATAAGATAGAGTCTAGACAATAAACTTTAAAATTCAATAATATAATTTGAATAAATATAGCAGGCTGGAAGCCACCAGTTGCCCACCCCTATCTTAGAGTATAAAAAGATATTAGATACTTTCAAAATGTTATACTTAGTTTATAAAAATTAAAAATTTTAACTAAAATTATAAATAATATATTATAGTTATAAATTTATCCTTTATAATAAATAAAATAATGGTAATGAGTGCATTGAATTTTAAAAAAATTATAACTAATTTCTTAAGTAAAAAGATTCTGAGTAAAGCTTTAGTATTAAATATACAATTTAAATTGTATAATTGAATATTATAAATAATAAATTTTCAAGTCTTATAATTTAAAAATTATAACTTTCAAAAAATAATTAGGTACTTTCCTAAGTTCTATATTTAAACAAAAAAAAACTTAAATATTTTGAACATTTTTTCAAATATGAACAAATATCTGATATAAGGTTAAAGTTTCAAGTATCTAGCCATATTAATTTTGTAGTTATGATTACATGACTAAAATCTTAAAGTGAGTTACATTAAAAGCACATTTTTACAGTTTTTACTAGGTTTAATTGATAGTTTTTCCTAAAGGCTGGAAAAACTATTGAAATTTTGAAAAAAAAATACTATTTTAATGTACCACTACAGATCGATTTTGAATCTAAAAAGTTGCTAAATGAAATTTTTGGACCAGTATATTATTCAAAATATAAAATAAAATAATAAATATTATCATACCATAAGATTCTTTGATTTACTCACAATCTAAAATATGGGTAAAACTTATTTAAAAATTAACATAAAACTAGATATAAAGTAATGATATTTGTTTAAAAAAGAAAAAGTAAATATTTTTATAATACTTTTATATTTAAAAAAGATTTTTATACATATAATTGGTGGAATTTTGAAATTAATACAAGACAAAAATTAAAAAGTTGTATAAAGTATCAAAAAAATTATGCAATACTGAAATGAAAAGAAATAGAAGAAAAATTAGTAAAGAACACTTGCAAAGGTATATTAATGCAGTAAAACCTGTCTTATCCGGACTCTTGATAAGACGAAATCCTTTTCCGTGCGGAAGTTTATTATGGTCCCGGCAGATTTCTATAATTTAACATAGGATTAAACCCTTGATAAAACGAAACCTGTTTAACGTAAAACGGAAAGCTAGCTTTTCGTCTCGTAAACTATATAAACCTTAATAAAACGGGAAAAAAAATATCATAAAATTAACAAAAATACTTGTGATACCCATATTTATTTTGTTATCAAACATATATTAAGGTCAGCGTTTAAACACGTATCGATGGATAACTACATTTTATTTTGAATTTACATCAACAGTGCTCATTATTTTCTCCGTAGTCGTAATTTTCCTATCGTTTCGTCTCGTCTTACTTGTTCTCACAATGTCTGTAAAGATTTGTTTAAATGAAAACATTAAAGTTACTATAGAAGAAAGTGAAAAAGGAAATAGCGTTAAAGTATTAATGATTACTTTTAAATGTGGAAAAACACAAATTTATAAAATAATTAAAAACAAAGTTAAAATTTAAAGATTTTGGCAAAAGTAATCGAAGTTTAAAGAAAACTGTTAATGATTGGAAAGCTAGATCTAAGAACATTTCAATTAGTGATCTAATGCTTCAAGAAAACTTCAAGGACATCGCAATTAAATTGGGGAACAATAATTTCAAAGAATCCAATAGTTGGTTGAAATGTTTTTGAAAGATATATATTTTATGGATTCAAGTATGTTGAGAATCTAATGATGTCAATATTGACGACGTAAATGAATGGAAATCGAATATAGGTGAGATGATAAAATATCATGATAGTGATTGTATTTATAACTGTGATAAAACGAGCTTATTTTTTCGCGCTATTCCTTCAAAAACATTAAAATTAAAATGGGGAACAATGTAACAGTGGTAAACTTTCAAAAGTAAAAATAACAATTCTTCTTTGTGGAAACATGGCTGGTGAAATGGAAAAACCTTTAGTAATAGGAAAGACAGCAAAGCCTCAATATTTTAAAAATATTTATGTAGAAAAACTGCCTGTCTCACAAAGGCTTGGATGACTTGAAGTATCATGGAAGATTGGTTAATACAATTTAACAGTAAAATGTTAAAAAAGAAAAAACATATCATAATATTTTTGGATAATGCTGTGTGTCACCCAAAACTCAATTTATCAAAAATAAAATTTGCTTGGTTTCCTAATACAATTTTGGTTACATAGCCCATAGATCAAGGTATTATTTAATGTGTGAAATTATTCTATTGCCGGCCACTGATGCAATCACTTATTGCTAATATCGATAAAATATTAGCAGGGGCAGCTTGTCAGTGGAGACTTTGAGCTGCGTCTCCCCTTAAAAAAAACCGCTACTTATAAATAATAATAACAATTTAAAAATTTATAGAAATATTTTTTTTTTATTGAAAATATGTTATAGCATTTTCTATATTTATTATTGTAAGTATAAGGCCACAAAATATAAAACCTACAAAGTTATTTCGATAGAAACACTATTTTAGTAATTTCGACGACGGTCGCCGTTTCAGTGAAACTGACAGAATGGTTTGACTCGTTAGACAGAGGGGGCCAGGGAGAATAATCCGCGTATTATAGACGCTATTGAAACTGGGTTCACGACAATAATTTCCGTTGTCGTTAGCCACTGTACGCCGTCATCTGTAAAATTCGCAGATAACAAAAATTGCAGAGTTGAATTAGTTTAAAAAAAAATTTCAATTAAATTAGTTAAAAATATTAACTGAATATTAAATTAAGTATTAAGTATAATTAATTTTCCAATAAAAGGTGTTTTCTTGTTCGTTGTTGTATGGAGTTTATGTTAAATAATTTAAGTCTCCCCATAATACATATTTACTACGAGCCGCTACTGGATATCAGTGCTATCTGAGTTATCTACAAATATTACAGTACTAAAAGCTATCCAATGATTAAATGCAGCTGTAAATCAATTAAAACTGCAAACTATAAGGTCGTGTTATCCAAAGGCTGAATTTGATGAAAATTAAATAAACGATAAGCAAGACGATAATGAAAAATATGAAGACGTACAGCGGTTATGTACTTGTATGGGCAATTCACAGCGTTAAAGATTTTATAAATGTAGACAAAAATGTATATACGAATAACTACGACGTGAATGTTTTAATTTACGATCACTCGAATCTATCAGATTCTGAAAACAGGGGCATATACAAGGGGGGATGTGGGGTTAGATCTCCACATAGGCCTTTTTAAAATTGTATAAAATAGTGTACTTAATGTAAGGAAATTATAAGGAAACACAAAAAAATATTGCAAGGATTTATTGTTAATTATTATTTTGACACATTCAATATATATATATATATATATCTTTTATTATTTATTATCAGGGACGTAATTTGAGGGAGGGGGGCAGACGATGGCAAATGTCCCACTCTAAGAAATTTTAAAAAGTCAGCAATTCTTTGTCCGATGATCAAATGTTAAAATCGGAAAATAGTAAATTTTTATTTACTATTTTGTATTCAAAAATCAGATAATATTCTCTTTTAAATACACGTTCACGGTTTATTAAAAGTTGGGAAACACTAGTTCCTCCCCAGTTAATGACAATCGTTATTACGTGAACCTTATAAACTCTATTTTTGGAATATTATATACGAGATTATATTTTCTATATACGAGTATGTGATCTTTATAAAACAGTTTTCGTGATATCGACAACATAAAAATTGAGCTAATAATCTATAAAAAAAAATCGTTAAAATCGTTTCTATTCACCCCAAACTACGGTACATTATATTTGAGATACAATTTTATGTTTTTACAAATAAATTCTGTTAAGTATCAAAAAAACAAATAATAAAATTATAAGTATTTATTTAATTAGATTTATATTATTATTCCATTAAACCTATTGATAGGTAACTAATAGTCTATAGGATAAGTAAATAAATAAATTACCATCTTTAATGTTATTATTTATTTTTTGTTTTTATTTTGCGTAAATTGAAACGTTTCATGTTCTTTGTTTATCATCATGACATTATGACATTCATTACTAATCCTTAGATGTTTTTTTCCCAAAAAAATATTTTATTGATAGTCGATCGTCTATAAATATTAAATATTTAAATATATAGGTAACCATAATTTTTTAAATATTATGAAGTAGGCAAATTTAATCAGTTGCCCCTTTTAAAAGTTGAAATGACGCCCTTGTTTATTATTTAAATGTGCAGGAACTTAGGTTTAGAAATTTTCCTTCCATAATAATGTTTGCAACTGATCCTCCTCCCCATACAAAAGTTATGTATACGCCACTGACTGAAAATGAAGGTAACGAAGGGGACAATGAAGTTAATTATGAAGAAAACCAATTAAAAACGTACAAGGATGCACTTATTTACATCAAGAATCTAGAATAATTTTTGTTGAATAAATGTGATAGTAAGTAAATGTAAACGATATTGTTGGCAAAAATACAAATTGAAAAAAAGCATTGTTAAAGAAAAAAAACCAGACAAAAACTTTACATAAACTTTGGAATTTGTAATTGTATTTCAAACTGCTTAGTTTATTGCTATTTTTATTATTATTTTATTACTACCTACTAAACATGTTCTTAAAATTTTAATTTATCATTTTTCTGAAATATTTAATTGATGCATACAATGTAAATATTTATTAAAATTTAAAATTTATTGTAGCATGTGATATTTATTAATTTTTAATTTTTATTATCGGACAGAAAATGTTACAACCTTAAGTTGTACAGATAATTGTTACTCAATAATAAGAAATTTTCCTTTTTATTCAGTTATATAGAAACCTGCCTAAAACAGAAATTTTAATTGGCTCCATGCAATTCCGCACAACACAGGTTTTACTGTAGATCAAAGATACATATAATTTAAATATTAATAAATAAATATATTATATTAATCAAAGATATATTAACTTCCTATAAAATAGGCAAATATATAATACTATTTAGTAAACTGTTGTAGAAAATCATATAGAAATAAAAGACAAACATCACATTAAAAATGAAAGAATCTAGTATAATAAAGAAATAAATTGATTTAAGTAATTCAAATCCTCAAACTTAAGTAGTAAGATTAGATGAGATTAAAGTTTGACAGTAGAAATTCGCTGGTGAAAAAACTCGGAATACATTATTATAGATTTAAGAAAGAATAATTATACCAAAAAGGTACAGTGCCTACAAATTTTATATAAAATGAAACTTTAATTAATTCTGGGAAATCTTTAAGTGTTGACAATTATAAAACCTCCCATCAAAATATGAGTCTCCTTATTCATACTTCAAAAAGAGTAAATTGAGTACCATAAAAACAGAATAGAACTAGAGTAATCATTTTGAACTTAGACAAATAATAGATGTATCAGAGAAACAGTTTTAGATTGAACATGAACTGAAATATTTACATAATGTTAATCAATCTCGAAAAAAAAATCATACAATCCACAATTTATGTCTACCTTGAAAAGAACCTAATTGGATAGGAGATACAGAATAATTATACAACTACCTACATAATAACTTTGCAAAGATCAAAAAAATGTTTTTTTACATAGAAGAATCTGCAGAAGATTAAAATAAGCTGTTTTTTGATAGCTCAAGCTCATACTTCTATTAATTTAATATATTTATGGAAGTTATTAAAAAAGGATACAATTGAGTGATATAAATACATAAAATTAATCTATTGTAACAGATTTGCATACAACATTACTTTGGAAATATAAACAGAGAAAATCATAATATAAAACTAGAAAATAATTACTATGTATTCTTTGGATTGAAAGAAAGTTTAATGCAGCTTTTATATAATTATTAGAACAGGAAAATTAAATCATAAAAAACTTATACTTAGTACACTAAGACTTTTTCCAACATAAAAAATAGAACAATCAACTATCGTAGAAGGAGAGGAAGACCTAGAATGAAATTTATAAGAAAAATGATTTGAAATGGTATGATAATATGAAGATAATAACTTTAAAAATATAAATGGAGGTCTACCTATATATTTATTACAAGTCAAACATAGACAATAGAAAAGAAAAAAGACTTGAAATAATGTACAGAGAAACCTCTAAATATCAGACTTTGTCGATTGCTGCATTATTCACCAATATTTAGAGGGAGAAATTTTATTTTAAGTAAAATAGAACTATAAATTAAATTGAAATAAAAAAAAATATATTTTTATATTAATTAAATATATTCATCTAAAAAATTAATATTTATGAAAAAAATATGTTTGTATTAGCAACACAAACACAACTAAATAAACTAAATACCAATCCAACGATCCATTAGTTAAATTTCTTTGACGTGATAATATTTAATATTTCAATGAGAAAAAGATATGCCTACTATACTGTATAATAATGTATCTAATAAAAATAACTTAACAGTATAGATTTCATAATTATTCTTAATTTATAATAAAATGTATCAATTTCAAAGATTAAAATTATCTTAAAAATGTCCATTATTTAGAGTACTTCAGATTCAGAGGTTTTCCTATAGAAAAGTAGTGAACATGTTTCCATAACTAAAAAAACATCAGTTATTAGGAGGTATCCATTAAAGAAGGTGATATTGTATGTCTAAAATTGGCAATTTTTCAAAATAAGCTATAATTTTTCTTATAGTTTCAAATATTTTTATTAGGTAATTGAAATATATTATCATTATTCAGTTAAGTTTTTTAACTTAAATTTCATAAATTAAATTTATATTTCACTTAATTTTTTTTAGGTATTTATATTTTAATAAAAAATATAAACTATTAAATAGTAAATGAACGAAAAGTATTAAAAATTAAATGATATACATTTTAATTTACTGATTATATTTAATTTTTGTTTCATTTTACTAATAAGTTCAAATAGTGAATAATTTAGGTTCTAGATTTTTAATCA
Source organism: Sipha flava (assembly GCF_003268045.1). Taxonomy (NCBI): domain Eukaryota; kingdom Metazoa; phylum Arthropoda; class Insecta; order Hemiptera; family Aphididae; genus Sipha; species Sipha flava. Next base: position 586,984 of record NW_020271727.1, read on the forward strand.
TATAAAAATATAGTAAAATATTTCAAATTAAATTATCATAGGATAAATACATTTTTCATAATTAGGAGATATAGATGAATAGAGATTTCACTTAAATCAAATTATATTCCAGTAATAATTTTTAAAAAAATTGAAACTCTTACAATTTTTTAATATATAAAATATTACTTACTACTGTTTTTTTTACTAAAAAATGAATAAAATAAATTTAAAAATTTGAGTTTATTATTAAACACAAAAATGATAAAAATAAAAATTTAAAATCTATATATGAAAATCTTCATTAAAAAAAATGTAATTGCGCAACGGAATCAATCAATTTTTGATCTGCACCAATATAATCACATTCAACGGAACTGATTGTATTTAAGTATACATGATAGATCTATTAACTGATATAATATTGAAGTGTTATAATTTAATTAACAAATGATTTCTAGAAATTGTAGCTGTTTTACAGATACTGAATTAATATTTCTACCTACTTATTAAATTATTTGTACCTACCAACTATTTTAAATTAAGTATGTGAAAGTCCCTGATAATTCTATACAAAACGATTAATCCTAAAAATATTTTAAATTAATGTTGAAAACTTTTGAGAATTGCTTTTTTAACCCTAGATTTTACACGTATTGAAGTCTGTAGTTAAATTAGTTAATTTAATAAAAACTAATCAAAATATTTGATAAAAAGAATAAATTCTCTATTTTTATGTATTAAAAAATATAAGGTCATGGTATAATAGGTACATACAGTGATTAAAAGCAGTTGACCAATAACACTGCCTAATGTTACTTGTTTCTGGATGAATGTCTAGGAAAATAGTGATAAGACTATGATCAGTTTCCAACCTTAGTATATTACTTTTTGGTATAAAAAAGTATTCAAAATTTAGTTTTTCCCAATTTATAATGTTGAGATAATAAATACATTTTAAAAAACCCATAAATAATACAAAATAACCAAATAGACATAGAAAATAATAATAAAAAGTAAAGTTCTATAAATATAGTTCCATACTTTTATAATAATCTTATAATTATCTATATTTAAAAACAAAAACAGTGCCTATGATTAAATATTTAAATAAATAATGTAATGCAAATAAATTTAAAAAATGAATAAATGTAAATGTCAATAAATTTAAGTAGATACCCAGGTAAATAAACAGTAGAAAGATAAATTTACATTCTTATATAGGAATTTAATCAACAGTTTCTGTAAGTGGCCTGAAGTAATCATGAGTAATTATAAAACTTATCAGCAAGACAAAATAAGAAAGATATGTAAAAAAAAAATTGACAAACGAGTCATGCCACTTATAAAATTCGAAACAAGTGCTTAGATTAGATATAAAACAAATTTGTTAAACAATTATTTTATTTGTGAACAAATATTAGCATATTGATTTCATATTGTCACAAGAATTCACGCAACATATACACTCGCAAAAATACATATTTAAGTAAATATTTAAAAACGCAAGTTAAAAATATTCAGAATTCAGGTTGTGAATGTGCAGGACAATATGATAGAAGATTGAAAAAAATAAATAACTGAATGAGTAAGCAGTTGGAAATAAACACAAATCATAGCTAGCCAACTGCAATGCTAAACTCGATTTGTGACCAAATGAATACGGAAGAAAACAGGTTCACCACAGGCGGCGACTAGGTACACGCAGTAACATATTCTCCGGGTCTCGTACGACGTCGCTGCATCAGGCACGATCTGCACCGAAACTATTTTTTTTTTTTTTAACACAGGTGACAGATACCTGCATGTCACCTACCTACGCGCGTTGTACTCAAGCCAAAGCCATAGCACAAAAATCACGTTTTTTAAACTCTTTTCGTCCGTTATGGACCCGTGAACCGCGATACCCACGCGCAGGCACGAAACTTCTTGTCGCAAAGCCTGACAAGTCCACTGCGCTGTCACCACAGTCGATAACAAAACAATAAAAAATATGACACCGACATGGTGGACACCGCAGAGACGATGCTGTGGTATCACTTACCGTCAGAAGTCTCTGAACAGGAAACGAACAGCACGAGAGCGGCGACGATGACGGCCGATGACAACGTTTTGTAATGCATTTTTGCTGCTGCACTGCGGGCGTTCCGTTGGGATAGGGAAAACAACTACGTCGGATCACGCGAAACGGATGACACCGCGATCGTGTATGTGTTTAATGGAAACTCATAACAATGTCTCGATAGAAAATCATAAAAAAAAAAAAAAAAAAAAAAAAATAATAACAAATAACTTTCTTAAACTAAATGCCAATACCAAGGGTCGTGGTAAGTGACAATCTTTTGATTACACGCGAAAAACACGAATATATTCGATCGTAACTAGTAATAGCAAAACGCATGCGGGAAAGCAGAACTGCACTGACATAGAAAATGAATATAAACCTACTCGTAGTCTTACGCACGCACGCACGCACACGACCGTAACACGCTCGTACACACGCGCACACACTCTTAGCGAAACGCACGCACGCACGCACACACACTCGATGTACACACAACGTTACATTACTACTGTGGCGCGGCGGAAGACCCTCCGCCTCTCGCCTCTTCCACCGGCAAAATCGTCCTCATCATCCCTTCTCTCGCTGCCGCCGCGACCAACGTACTCCCACCGCCGCGGTCGCGACGAATCAATAATTTACGTGAGTCAGAGAGCCGAATGCCGTTTTCCTCTTTTGTCCGGCGTCATGGAAAAGAAAATCAAAACGCACTGGTGTCAAGGTCAGTATATCTACATCCAACAATAACACGACGTCCGGAGATACGAACGTTTTATTATTTTTTACGCAAAATAAATCGGTTCAGCCTCAACGCGTGCGTGCGAATCCGTCAGGTTCTAATCCAATATGTGTCGATCTCACGTTGATTTGCATAGTATACTATGATATCTCCGCGGTCACTGGTTGTAGCATAATGACATGTTTTTTTTCAATTGAGTTGGTACTTGCAACCAGTGGCGTATTTTCAAATTGTGCATAGTTAACAATTTTTTTTAAAAATAAATAATTTTACAATATGATAAAAAATAAATATAATACAATATTAATACCTATACATTATAGACTATAGTAATACATATGCAAATAATTTATTTTTATACAATCATTACAACCACATGATATGAATTAATGTTCTCTTTCTCTGTACCTTCGTACATGGGCACAACTAGAGCCCAAATATTAGGAGTGCTGAAATTGCCGAAAATAAAATGGTATTTAACTGTAATTACTATAGATTATATAGATTAGGAAAAAAAAACGACTGCTACATTTGAACTAAGGGGTGCTAAAAACCCTATTGCGCCCCCCCCCCCTATTTGTGCCTATGCCTTCGTAGCAAGTTATTTATGACTTTTGAACATTTTTTTTTCTTCACGGGGGGGGGGATGTCGAAACCCGGAAACCCCTCCTCTTCAAAAATACGCCACTGCTTACAACTTATCAAATGTCAGAAATATTTTTGAACGATTATTAGATTTCTAAGATTGCCACGAGATTTGTGAGCTTTTCAGTGCCTGTAGATTACCATCTAGTCAGGCGTATTTTAAATGAAAAAGGATAGGTAATGAATTGGATATTAGATTTCTAATTCACTAGGTACTGAAAATTTTTAACTCATATTTCTTACATGTGATTTGCTTGTGCCATGTCACCTGAACTGCAACAAATTATCTCGCTAAAGGTCTAACATTGCAATTCTATTTAATATGTATTCGCCCTAAAATTACGTATACAGTTATCAAATATGCTTAATAAATAAATCTTATATAATTCATTAAATACATATGATAATCATAAATATATAGGTGTGAGATATTATTGGTGTAGCGTCGAAGATGAGAGAAAATAGACTAAGACGATTTGAGCATATGATGAAGCGAAAGGGAAAAAAGCAGTTGGAGTGGTTAAAAAAATAAACTTTGAAGGAGAAAGATAAAGACTAAAAAATAGATGGTTGGATACAACGACAATGTTGTGAGGGCTGTTGATGTACGTGTAGGGCATGTAGAAAATCGTGAGGAGTGGAGATTTAAGACAAGGGTGGCCGACCCCAAACATTTGGAAGAAAGACGAAGAAAAAGAAGAATCATAAATATATAGGTACCTACACGTTTTGAGTAAAAATCAAATCTTAATATTTAACTCATAAAATATTTAAATTTAAAAATTATTAAAACTAAATAATTATGCTTACCGAATAATAATAGTGTTCAACTGTTCAAAGAATATTTTTATTGTGATGTCAGATTATTGTTTTGTAAAATATAAAGTAAATTAAATTTTATATTAAAAAAAAAAAAATTCAATTATACTTGTTTGGAAATTTTTATGTAAAAGTATTTTTCATAAAATATACAAAGATATAAAGAAAAAACTAAATATTTACCCAGAATTGTATGAAACGTCGAGATCTCTTATTACAGATTATTTTAAGTAGGTACCTAAATGATATGAAAACTCATACATTTACATAAAAATGTGAGCCCTGAGTAGTTGTGTATGACAAGAATTAAGATAATATGAAATAGCATGAGATTATATTATCATTTAATATATGAATATGTGATGTGATGTATTTAAGTACTTTTGACTTTTGATCGCCTCCGAGGGCAGTTATCCAGTAGGGGCGGTTTCCTTTTGATATCTGCGGCTCACGCGTTAAATATTATTCTTACACCGCCATCACTACTGTCTAATTCTTCCATAGATTATTTATATAAAATTTCAGACACCATTGTTTAATATTCATTCAGAGGAATCCACTTGACTATGGCTTACTGCCATCAAAAAGTTAAAATAATGTATACTATACAACCAGTGACGGATATAAATCTTAAAAGGCCACCCTACAGCAACTTCAAAACGGAAGCCCCTTCAAAAAAAAAAAAACAGAAAATTGACATAAATCTAATATAATTCCTCTATACATGTTAAAATAAAACAGTAATAACAAGAATGAGTTAAAAATAAATCAATATTCAATGGATAATTTTATAATTTTATTTAACATTCGTTTAATTTGATGAGTTATTATTATTTATTATTATTATTATTATTATTATTATTTAATATTTGGCAATCAAATGTTTTTGATATATTATATAACCATCATGTTTTGCTTATTCCATTAAGAAAATCTAAGACCCGCATCTGAAGCCTAAAAATTATCTCAGCCTTGAGAACTCGGTGCATTACACTTTCTGCAGCTCCACTAATTCTGTAAAAGCCACTAGAGACCTCCATTTGAGAGTATTCAATAATACATACCTACGTGACTACGTGCAATGCCCATTTTCTTTTTATAAGAATAAATATATACAGATAAGTTGTATTCATTATAGCAAAATCATTCTCATGAAGTGGATATCCACTTTGCAGAAGTATCCATATCGTAATTAAAATAACATTTTTTACATGATAAGTATTATTATATTTATCCACTTCATGAAATATAGGTATTGATTTTATGTTATTTTTTCACATCATGGATATCCATTTTCTAATATCTACGATCTAAGCATGTTTATTACACATTTCAGTAATTCGCAGTACTAGAACTAATATTGGAACTGTGAATTTTTTAATCCACAATACTTTTTTAAATACGTTTTATTATTTTCACATACTAAAAAAATATAACAAATATAATTAAATTGTATATATTTAAAAAAAAAGTATATATATATATATATATATATATATATAGGATGGCTTTCAATTATAGATGAAAAAAAAATGAAAATATTTTTGATTTCTCACTCCTCATTTTATTTATTATTATAAGAAAGTAATTTGAGTTGAATTTGATTATGATTATTAATCCTCTTCACGTGCCCTAAGGGAGTTTTAAAATTGTAACTTGGGATGGTATATCGTTTTTTGAATATGATCAATAAACTATTGAACTTTTGTAAAAATGTGCATAATTTAAATTATAGAAACTTATATTTTTAATAAAAAAAAAACAAGTCTATAACATTTTTCATACATCAATGATTTTCTAGAAAAAATATAAAAGGAATATTTTATATATTTTCAAAAATTGCTTTTTCACGGTTTTTCAAGTATATTAGAATAATGGTTGATGATACAAAAAAATATCCTATATAAGAATAATAAAAAAATTAATTTTCTGTAAAAATTTAATAAGCATAAATTGCATTAGATTGATTATTTTATGGCAAGAGTCGGTTAAACTTATGGAAATTAAAAAAATATATATATAATAATAATATATGAACTCGTTATATGTTAACTCGATGATTTCAATATTAAAATACATTTTTGAAATAATAATATAATGTATTCAAGTAATCATATAATGATACAATGTATAGAATTTATATGCTTAATCTCAATTGTAAATATATTTAATAAAAATTACATTTATAAATGTTCATAATTAGAAGGGCTTGGACAAGGTGATCCATTCTCATAATATTTATATCTATAACTATATAACATTTGCATTTTGGATAGGTACCTATTTAAAATTAATATTACATTTATATTAATTAAAAAATTTGGAAATGTCTTTTCCAGTATACGCTATATTTGGAATCAACATTTCAACATTATATTATCTTTGGAACAAAGCGATAATAATTAAATATTACCTTCATTATAGTTGCTTTGATAATGTTTATGGGTCATGGGTGGGTGGTCGGTATTAATATAATATGTTCGACCCATGTCGGTAAGAATGAGTGTGCGCCACTGCATAAATGTATGTTTTTTTCGTAATAAATAAGCATGTAACATGTTCTTTGGCTTAGAAATCCTAATGAAAAACTATATTTCAGTTGTTAACGACAACATGTACAACGTTTACCGCCTCGTCGATGTTGTATTCTTTTAATAATGACGATAAGCTGTGATTGACACTTGGCAGCATACGACCGCCCCAAGAGAATAAACCGGCGTCAGCTACCACCCTCTTGGGCAACGTGTATATCCTTGTACCCTACGAACAAAAAAACCTACCAAATACCATACTAAAAATCACCAATAGGGAGCTAATTTCCATAGTAGTTTAAGTCATCCATAGAAAAAAAAATCGAATAAAAATATTTAAAATTGTAAACATTATTATATTAAGATTAAATTTTAGTTATACAATGTGGGAAAAAAAGACTAAATCAGCAAAAATTGTATAATAGGCAACGAAACATTCCACACCTAATTTATTTGTTGGTTGTCTAGATATTATGCAATATTAGCTAATTCAGTCTCTTAGTTAGATTGAGTACGGTTAGGTTACTATACATATATCATATAAACTTAAATTATTTAAAATTATTTTAATAGAGTATTCTTGTTTCTTACTAAATTTCTAATCTAAATACAAGAAAATTATTAATGAATTATTCAACATAACACATAAGTATGAAAATATTTCTTTAAATTTACTTAAAAATTTAAAATAATTAAGTTACTATCGATTGTAAAATAAAATTTAGTCTAGGTTTTTTTTAAATATTTTAGTTAAGAAATGGGTTATTATCAAGATTCAGAACTTTATGTACTAAAAAGTACTTAAATATGAGTTAAAAAACATCAAAATATGCAATAAAAATCTAAAAAATATGCAAAAATATGCAATTTCTTGAATAAAATACAATTTACATTAATTAGGTACACAGGGAAAAAATGTAAAAAAAAATAAACACTGCACATTTATGTATTGTGTCTTTCTACTATACAAATGTGTAGCTCAATTGTATTTAGCTTAATTGCAATAATTGTAGTTTTAACTATACGATCTTCATCAATCCTTTAATCTTCTTCAGTATAAATGTATAAATACTGATAACAACCACTTTATGTAACGGTACATTAATAATGCTTTGGTAAATTTAGATAAAAATAAATTCGGGCTAGTCGTCTGTTACGATTTTTCAGTAGAAGATCTTATAATATTATTGTTAAATGCATTGGGAATAATACTGAAATTGCCATTGATGAATTATTTTTTTTTTTTGTCAAACAATATAAAATTTAAAATTTTGGTTGTCATATATCTAATATTTTTTATTGAACTATAAATTAGTAAAAAAAAAAGAAATACTTCGTTAAATCTATGAAATATGCATATAAAAGTTCTTAAACCTAAAATATGTGAATTCCTACAAAAAATAATGAAATAAGCATAATTATGCAACAAAAAATTTTATATTTGAAATCTGAGTACTCTGTACCGAATTTTTATCGAACCAAAATTTCAATATGCACTTTCTAAACAAATATGTAAATACCTTAAGTTTCGACCCTTGGTTATTACTAATAACTACATAATTTTTTGAGTGTAGAATTTATTAAAATCTTTAAAACGCCTTAGAATGTATGTTTATAAATAAAAGTATGAGTATCAATTTATTTAAGCAGTTCTATTTTTTATTCAAAATATTTTTATTCCTCATAACCACTTTCTTAAATGTAGAGGAACAATAAAAATCATCAAATATTTTATAAGTTAGTTCTGGAATTTAAACCTTTTAATTTTCTCAAAATAAAAATATTAAACTGAGTATATGTAATAAATATTTTTTGTTATATTATTATATTATATATTATTGAATAACGCATATTATAGATGACAAATTTTGCTGTTGGTTTGATAATGTGGTTTTATATTGATTCGCTGTAGTTTCGATTTCTGCTTTCATTGGTCTTGCCAAGTGTTGTTCTAAATCAAATTTTGAAAGTTTTAATCCCAAACATTCAGCCACTAATTGTTGCCAAGCAAACATTACCTTAACAAATAATTTGATTTTTAAGAAAAAAAATAACTTTAGGTTAGATTTGGATTAATTTTATATAAAAACTATTATTAAATTAAATGTTATTCTTTTTAGATTGATTTACATTTTCACTAGTACGCGCTGATACTAATTGAGATATTGCTATTCTGAATTCTTTTGAAAATATTATTTGCTTTTCTTCAGCGACTGTTCTCTTATGTTCCAAATCACCTTTAATAATAGTTATATTTATAATAAACATTTTACATACAGATACAATATTAGTAATGTTTTCTAACTTAATCGTAACTAACTTTTGTAGAACGTATATTAAAGTTGTATTAATAATAATATAATTAACGATTTGAGTATTTGTTTTTGATAAATTTTATAAATTAAAATAAGTTGAATATTATTATAGATTGAAATAATTTTTGATATTATATTATATTAACGTATTATTATTGATAGAGACCCGTAATTAAAGTTTAATTACAATTATTTCAAATAGTTTATAATTTAATAAAAATTAGGTAGGTTAGCTAATTTGAAATTGATTTATTACTACTATTGGTTATAAAAAATTAAATAAATAATTTTTAAAATGTCTATTTAATATCATACATTTTAATATATCGTTAAAAATGTAATATTTCTTATTTATGTACTTAGTACTTAATATTATCAGTATAGTTAATATCATATTGGAATGTGTGCCATCTAGTTACTACTTACACTTATTTGAAAATAAAGCAAACGTTGGTAGATTTTCATGCTGCGCACCGATTATTTTATTATACCACGAAGATATAGCAGAAAATGAAGCACTATTGGTTATATCATATACAAGTATAATTGCCTGAAATTGTAAATTAGTGTATATAATTGTAATTAGTATTATTTTTAATTAGTTTTTCATTTAAAATAGTATAATAAAAATTAGTAAAATGCATAAAATCTCTAAATATTAACTAAAATAACAATGTAAATGTATCATTCATCATTAACCATAATATTTTGTAGCTTGGAAATAATTAAAGTACACCTACTAAAAACATTGAATACACTAAATATTAATTTTTCAATTAATAAACTAAATAAACCTTATAAACATTAAAACTAAAAAATAAAAACTAGAGTCCCAAAGTTAATATAACAATTTCTAAGATGATCCAATCGCATAATATAAAAATTAAATTTTCCACTAACTTAAAAAGTAGAATAAAAATATTAATACGAACGGTTATAAAGTTATTGAAATACATTTGTTTTACATTTTTATTTAGTTCAATCAAAATAATATTTTCTATAAACATATTAGATTAAATCCATTCTGATTCCTTTTAGTTTATAAGCTAAAACCTTATATACCTATGTCTCGACTTATTTTTTATAGTTATTATAAAATTTGAAAAATTATACATATAACATTACATCAGCATTATATGTATATTTTGTTAAAAGTCCACTCGATGTACCACTTGTATCCCAAATATTAATTCGAACATTACGTCCACGAATTTGTGTTCTTTTTAAACAAAATTCAACTCCGCATGTTGGTATGTATTGTCTCGTAAAATCATCATGGCAATATCTAGACACAATGCAGCTCTAAATGTTACATTTTTTTATTCATTAAAAATATTTCTAGATTTTATAATTGAGTAAAGAGATTGTATATTTCTTACTTTCCCAGTTGACGGTTCTCCTATCACAACAATTTTCAATTCATCTTCAATTAATAAATTTTCACTAGGAACGATGGACATTTGTAATGTTTTTATAATTTGTTTATTTACTTACAGCTTATTTAGGATAATAAATAGATCATAGATTTGCTTATTATTTAATCACAATACACTATACTACTATACATACTATACTACACTACATACTATACATTACTAAAGAGTAAGAATTGTGTAGGTTTCTATGGATACATATTTCACAACAATACAAAATCATTCATTACTAAGACTGCTGTCATTATTGTTGAGAGTTTGTCTTGCATTAATTCTCCTACAGATTTAAACGGAATAGGATTAAAGTTTTTACTTGAATCTTTAATTTTTTATTATAAAATTAGTATTTAATTTATTTTGTGATACATATAATATTACAGTGTCATTACGGAATCAAATATTTTTAATTTTTATAATTAGTAAAAGCAATTAACTTTGGTTTATTTGAATGTATAAAAGATTCAATGAGAACAATTCAATGCAACATGATAATAAATAGTAAAAATATTAAAATCCTAAAATTTTCTTATATTTATGCTTAGAAATTAAATTAATTTACGTTCGTGTTACTTTCTATGAATAAAATAATTATTATAATATGAATCACAAAAATAATTTAGAATTAAAAATGTTCAGTATAAGAACAATTTTTACTTAATGAATAAATAAGAAAAGGTAAGAATAGAGATGGGTGATTAATATTGTCCTTATACATTTGAAATCCCAAATCCATATATACCATTGATTTTGAAAAACGATTCTGAGTGAAAGAAGATAGGTAGATCAGTCCCTATGTTCAAAAGTTATATATACTAATATATTAGGATGAGTATTATTTAATTTCTTAATAAAGTCCATTAAACAAATTTATACAAAATAAAATGGCATGTTTAACAAAAATAGTTTAAACTATTATTATATTATTTATACTATTGTAATAGAAGTATTCCGTTACTGTTTAAAGCAAAATAATATTAAGAAAAAAGTATTTGGCGAAACAAAAACTGTGGAACTCTTTGTGTATGTACAATAATCAAAGTATCTATTAAACATGGCTGTATTTTGAGAAGTGTTGCCCCGGGCAGCAAATATTTGGATGTTGGCTTAGTTTTTATATTTTCTGTTTATTAATTGTCATATTTTTATTTTTTATTTGTTATCTCAGGTAGCAAATTCCTAAACATAGTCGACCTAACATTGTACCTACTCGTACGTTGTAATATAAATACAACTAAAATACCGCACTCTTAACCACTTATTTTAAACTATCATGTCCATAATGTTATATCGTAATAATAATGTAACAATATATTATATATTTTATATTTTATAATGTTTATAGATCATTTGATAAATTGATTGATGCAATAGTTTTTATTCATAAACAAGATATCATAATATACTATACTTAATTTAGTAATAATTTGTACACTTTATTAGCATTATGTACGGAAATATTTGTAAATTTACAAACTATTTTTGAATTTTGATGTTGTGATGCATAAGTTTGTAAAGATTGAGCCTTATTTTAAAATTTTACCCCACATAAATACCGATACCTATAACTTACACACATGGAAGCGCAAAAAATATTCATCTAGTTATTGTATAATGTTTAATGTAACACTGATATTAAAATAATATTTTAAAGACTGATTACTGACGTTTTTTTTCTTATTATTATTTAAATTATTATTGTCTATTATTTATTTATTATTTATTATACCTTTAACTAAAACACTTAACAAAAAATATAAAAGTAAATAACAAACAAAATACATTTAATCTAATAAATCATAAATAATAATAACAGTTAACAATTAAATGTACACAAATATTTTGTTAGAAACCTTTAGACATTCAGGTATTTAAAAATACTTAGAGTTATGTAATTAAAAAAGCATGTATTTCATCTAGAAAAATTAATTTAATAACTTCCAACCGTGGTTAAAAATTTTCTACGATAATATCACGAATATTTAATGTTAGTTAGATCATACGTCGTATTAGTAAAAAAAAAAAAAAGTAATTAGTATTGGCTGTTGATTTATTAAATATTTACTTTGAAAAAATTTCATTAAAAGTACTGATAATAATAAATAGGGTTGAAGATTTGTAACATTTGCATATTTGTTTTGCACAATCACAAAAATATCAGAGTACAAAACAAATACGTTCATACTTTCACAAAGCTAGTCTTGAAATTTTATTTTGCATATAAACGCATATTTCGAGTTTTCTTTTGTTTTAAGAAATATTTCTTCCATTTATACTCTTAGAAACATATTTCAAATGATTTATCATTTAATCAATACTTTTCCGCCGACGTTTTTATTTCATCTGATATACCTAATATACGGCCAAAACATTGTTGAACTAAAAATAATTTTAAATTTTGATTATATCATATACGTATGGTTGTTGACTGTTCGTAGACGAATGTTTCTCTTAGAAATACGTCTCGAGGATCGCTGATTGCATTAATTTTATTTATAAATAGTAAACACTTGTCTACATCATACAATTTCCGATTGAACATCAACTGTTACATAAACGATATCTAAAAATGTCATTGCACCGACTTATGTCAATCGTTATTCGTTAATAATATTTTAGTTGTTTTTTCTTAGTTATGCCGTCTACGTATGTGCATATATTCATAATTCGTGTCAACGTTTTGTTTTTGTGTTCTAACATTAAATTACCAAAATTTAAGTATTCTTTTAACAGTCGGTTAAAGAGTTATTTATCAGAATTTGGTATTCTTCGATATGTTTTCGACTGACGGCAAAGTCCTATACCTTAAGTATTGTGACGCTGAAGTAAGATATGAAAAACGATTTAGTGTTACATTCATATTTTTTAAATAAATCGCTTAAAGAAATATAAGAGCATATTTTTAGTGCATATTATGGGTTTGTAAGTGCATAAATGCTTGCATATTTAATGCTTTTTTAGAGCTCAAGTCCTCTATCCTAATAATAAACAATTATTATTAATCAATTAAAACAATATAATATACTATTATAGTTATTATTTTATTGTACAATTCAATAACTTTGTTCTTTACACATTATAAATAAGTTTTAAATGTGTCTGATATTCCTTCTTTAGTTAATAATACTTTTCCCCAAGGAGTTAAATCATACCCTCTCTCCGTATATAAAGATGGGCCAAATATAACTCTTCCTAAATTACTTTCATTTCTCTTCAAAAATCCTTTTTCTCTAAGCCCGATCACCAGATAAACATTTGTAGCAGAGTTCAAGTCTAGTCGTATATCAACTTTAAATTCGTATGTTGCTTTAGGATCATTTTTTGCGTATGGTACTGATGGTGATTGATATTCTTTGATTCGTTTACCCTTGCTAAAATAAGCTATTTTCACGAAAGTTCTGGATTTTTCTAAAAATAGTATAAATTAATTAGGTTAAAATATATAAGAATGGGTACATTTCATATTTTAATTAAAAGATTACGGTACAAATCTTAATTTATAAGCATTATTCCACAATCCGTATTATATAGTTGTTTTACTAACCATGAGGCAAATTTAAATTATTAGCTTCGTGAACAACTATATGCAAAACTTCCTGTTGTTTCTTATAGCTTAAGCTGATAATTAAATTGCAATGGTTTAAATCCGGCTATATTAAATAGAATAATATTTTGTTTCAAACGTTAGCAATCACGTTAAATTATATTTGGTATATTCTATTCGAAATGTCAATACATACCCAAGAATGTTTGTAGAGCTTAACACTTTGTGCCCCATCATTATTAGGTGTTATATTGTCTAAATAAAATAGTGCATGACCAATTGCATCATATTTTCCTTGATATTCGTGATCAAAAACAGATATTCTAATTAAATTAATAAACTATTAAAAATCATATCAACCAGAAACAAAGAATTGTTTTATTTAATATTTACCTCAAAACTTTGTTTGCAATACATTTAGTGCTTATAAAGAAATCTTCATTTACTACGGGACTCATAGCAGCAGCTATAGTTTTACTAGTTTTCGTAGTTTTTTCCTGAGGCAAAAGCGTAAGTTTTAAAACTGTCTTATATGGTCGTTTATCTTTTCCTTTTGGTGCTAATCCGTCCAAGTTATCCACACGCACAAATAGCCTTAAAAATAATTTTACAGCTAAACTTCGTATTGTATTTTTAAAAATAAAATTTTCTATTTATACAAAAAGTAATTAAGTAAAAATATATATTGATTATAGTTGACTAATTAATTTAAAACATTATATACAAAAACATGCATGAATGTTGATAATATACAATAAATAAATATACGTATTTTTTTTCACACAATTCACGGTAATACTGGCTATTGGATGTATTGGGAGAAATTTTGGTATTTCCTAGGTTGACCAATAAGTTGAAAGTTCGATATAGTGTAATAAGTAGTGTAGGAAGTAGTGTAGGAGACATTTTTGTTAAATTATCGATAGTAGTCATAGAAATCCAGTAACGGCGGACGCAGCTTAACCACAGCACCGATAAATAATGCAGCTAATCATTATCAAACCGTACCATGCCTCTGCATTGAATATTTATTATTGAAACAAATTAGGTATTTGATTAAGATACTATATCTACAGAGTTTTCGAACAAATAATTTTGAAATTTGTGAAGTGTAAATTTTTTAACCTATCATTTGACTTAAACTAAATTTACTATATAATTAATTTGAATAATTTTTATCATTTATATTCCACAATAACTGTGGAATTCTACACGAAGTAAATAATATAAAACATCACCCAATGTTTAATTTTGAATATACTTTATATACATTTTATTTAATATATACTTTATTTATGAATACTAGAGGATATAAACCGGAAACGCAAAACGATATAGTCTGATTCTGGGATGAAATTAAATATAAGTTGTATTTTGTATAAAATACAGAACGGAATCTATATTTTAAGTCATTCTAATCCCAAGAATGTGATTTCATTAGTTTTTTTTTTAATATATAAAAGTAATATACTTTATTTATTTAATTTATTTTTCTATATCAAATAATGTGTAAGATATATATCTGAAGTGAGGATAAATATGATATAAAATATAAAAGTGAAAACTTGACAAAGGATTAGAAAAAATTCCTCGAACTATAGAAAACTAATTTATCTAAGAGTAAATCCAGAATTATTGTTCTTTACTAGTTTACTATTTATTCTTTATATCCAATATAATTAAGTTATAGATACTCTCTTTCAAGCTACCTTAAATCTCATTTTAAATTTATTTTTATTATGAATGTTTATATATATTATATTCGTGTATGTGTATACTTTTTTGTATGTAATAAAAATAAATAATTATGTAAAATATTAAAAAATAATAAATATAGCATGTTATCAGGATGAAAAACTAAAATTTAATAAACAATAATTTTGTTAGATTTTATATATGTATAAATTAATTTAATTACATCTTAAAAATGAAGGCAAGTTTAAACAAAATATAGATGCGATACAAAAAAAAAAATTGGTTTATATCTTAAAAATTTAAGTACTGAATACTAATAAACCTTACAAGTGATAATTCAAAAATTATACATAACAATTAATGTATAAACTATAAAAAGCAAAAAAGATTATTTGAAACAAGGTTAAATTTAGTTTTTGTTTAGGATATTAAGTTACAGTAATGAGTAATATTTTTATTTATTTAGTCTTCTCTTTAGTACCAAGTTATTAGTAGGATATCTGGTTGAAAATAGATATTGATGCCAATAAACACTATCCACTATTATTTTATTATATTTTTTTAAAGAATCGAAACAGAACAACATTTTTCTTACACAAATAAAATACAAAAACTTAAAACGAAATTTTGATTTTGTAAAAACCGAATAGAAACCGAAACCTCAATTTTTTTTTTTTAAAACCGTAAAGAAACCGAAATTTAGTTTTTTAAAAACCGGTATTGATATCGGAACAAATTTTCTTTCTAGGAACCGAACCAGAATCAGAAACTTAAAGTTCATTAAAGTTCTAGTCTTTGCTCATTAATGAATATACCACTGGTTATTACCACATCCAAATTATTTATTAATTAAAAATATGCTGTAATGCATATCTATATTATATATTCATAAATAACTATTTAGATGATATTACTTTTTTGTATATTGATCGTAAGTTATTTTAAAATTAACATTTCCATAAGCTTGTTCTTGGTGAGCATTAGGATCAACGGTAGGAGCGTTGTCTACTGGGGTTATCCAAGTATTCGAAACTGCTTCATTAGACTTTGATCTTATGGATGTTAGTTTACTAGTTACATTATACATAGATGTTGCTACGCATCCAAAACGATAGGGACGTGTAGATGAGCTTGCATTGGTGTTTTCAGCATCGGCATTTTTTGATGACAATGCAAAACTGTCCGAATCTGTAGTTGAGGTCACATCCTAATATAAACATTTGATTAATCTATTTTTCTCCTTGAAAGAGCAAAGTTTTATTTACCTGCATACTTTGAGACTTAAGCCAACCAGTATTTTCTTTACACGAAGTAGGAGAAAGATAATCCATTTTATCTTCTTTCTTGGAAAATTCTTTCTTACCCGATGTTAAACTCTAGTTAAAAATATAAACGTATAATATACGTATAGGCAAAGATAATTTGAACATTAAAAATTCAAATTTCTCTATAAAATGGATGCTATTCTTCAATTATTTTTAGTTGTTATTCTATCACATATACAGTCAACTCACGGTATGACGAAGTTCGATATAACGAAAACCTCGATATAACGTATAAAACTGTCGGACCCTTGAAAATCTCGTGATATAACGAAAAATTAAATGTATTTTGGTCCCCTTGATATAACGAAGATTGTTTGACCAAAGTTCACGCAATATAACGAATTTTTACAATTTTGGAGATTGATACTTCACGTTTTACGAGTTTGTTTCGTCTATTATTATGCAATAACATAATGTTCAGGTATCGTTTATATCAGCAATTCCCAAACTGAGCACCGTGGTGCCCTAAGGGCACCACGATCACTTTCTAAGGGCACCACGGTTTATGGCTTATAACAAATAGTTTAAAATGTATACAATTGTTTTTTCTTATGATTTTCGTAAAAACTTTATAGCAAATAATGTAATATTTTCTATTATATAATTGGGTATTTTCATTTTGATCGTATAATGATTTTATATAATAATTATAATCATAATAACAATAATTTTTATTTGTTTAATTTTTAAGTTTAAAAATGTATTCATTTATAAATAAGTTAAATTTTAATAAAATTAATAAAATTGGTTATCAATAGGGTTTTTTTGTTCTGTAATGCAGTTCACCAGTGGCGTATCGCGGGGGGGGGGTTTGGGTGTTGTAACCCCCCATTAGTTTTTTTTTAATTATACAATTCCCTGTATGCACGGCATTGTTGATAGTTGACCGTAGGACAATCGATGGTGACCAATTATAGAACTATAAATTACTAATTTTGTGTTGTTCCTCCGTGGCTGATAACGATGCATACACATACGGTGCTTTCTTATTTGAAAAATGGTATTTAACAATATAATGTGTACATAATATCATATTGATTATTAGACTATCGATATTCCATGCTATTAATTTATCATGTACGAAAACGGTTTTTTCTCTCATCATAATTTTGTATTTTTTTTAAATACCCCCAAAAAGTAATGTTTTATCCAAATCAATAGGACGTATAACCTTTGGAACTGTTATGTCCAACAAGATGGGTAGACCGATATGACTCAATAATTATTTTCTTCGAATTATTTGATGCAATAGTTAATAGTTTATAAGAAGTTTGGACTTGGCTTGATAAGGATGCTTCATCAGAAGCATACCAATTGCTGTGTGCTATTTGACAACCAGAATTTATACTATATATAAATGGTATCGTTTAAACAAATTTCTTTGATTTATGCTTTTGATATAATGAATTTCGATGTAACGAACTTTCGATACAACGAACTTTTTGCTTGGTCCCTTGAAATTCGTTATATCGCGATTGACTGTAGTATATTGAAATTTCATTATGAATAATTTTTAATAACCACAAACTTGCAAGTTTATACGTAGGTACTTTTAATAACATTTACACTTTCATCAATAATAAAATAAATTGATCACCCACACTAATAACCACTATATAAAAATAGAATACGGCAAATAAATGAATTAATATTTAAATAACTCACTAAGTCTGGGGTGGAAGTAGAACCAGCTCCTGCTGTAATCGGTTGTAACATCATCATACTAACACCGGCTAGTGTTTGAAATGAATTTGGTGTTTTTGGATCTTTGGTTTTATTCATCGCTTTTCCCCATTTTTTTTTCCTAATGGATTGTGTTTTCGGTGGAGGATCATCATCTTCTCCGTCACTTGTAAGACCAGATACAGAAAGCCCATCATCATCATGAGAAATATGTCGTCCAAAGCTGTAATTTATTTAGTGCGATTTAATCGTCTATATACCTATATACCAGCGATGCCCACTATAGATGACTCACGGATAGGGTTGTCATCCATCCCAATATATTGGGTTTGTCACCGTTATTGAGCTCTACGTCCCGACGACCCGACAAAAAACTAAAATTACTGAAACTACTCATTGCAAATTTCGCACATTTTGCTTTATTACTTAAGAAAATGCGATCGAAAATAAAAAATTGTGTTTTTAAATATCTATGACTAAACTTATGGGTAATAGTGTTTTGTTAATGACCATATAATGGACGGATAAAAGACATCATCTGCTCCCAAAGACTATGGAGTTGATTTTACAGAGCCAAGTTAATTATAACATGACTTGCGTAGAGTTATACAATTATGTTAAAGTGAACAAAGAGATGTTAGAAAAAGCAAAATCTTCTAAAAAGTATGGCTATTCAAGTACTCTGTAATAAAATTAAAATATTGTTTTTAATATAACCTAAATAGATAAATAAATAATTTATCTAAAAAAAAAAAAAAAATTATAATTTTAATTAAAAAATTGAGTATTTTTATACACTCCATCCTAGAATTATTAGAACGTCCCGATGAACCTTAGCCAAATGGTAACCCTACTCACGGACCACACACAGCTCTTTTATACATTTGTTGTGGTCAATTGTAAAATTTGACTTTCTACTTAAAAATATAACAACAATTGCTTCATCTCACTGTTCATATTTTAAAATTCATTCAGTCCCAAACGAAAATTTAAGTTATGATCACTAGTCTAGTGGTATATATCAGGGGCGTATTTTAGGGGGACGAAGTGTGCGATCGCTCCCCTTGAATCTTTATTTGAATGGTTCCGCCGAATAAAGGCCTATGTATGATTTCTCAACTTTTCAGGAGCGTCGAAAAACAATGTTTAACTTAGTATTATTAATTACAATGTCTTTTGGAGTGACATGGGCCCTTCTTCCACTGTAAAATTTAAAAATAAAAACCTGTTGCACATATAGGTGTATCATGTTTGTTTTTGTCGGGTCCATATTTTGTAAAAAATCAAATAAAACACAAGAGTAACTTTCAAAACACAGACAGGTGTTGAAAAAAACTAAATAAAAGTCAATTCTTAGTGGATTCGGCATTAGATTAAAAAAAAAAAAAAAACAAATATTGAGGATTCACCTAATATAAATATTACCAAAAATTGTACTTGTACATTTTGAACCTGAATTAAAGAAAAATTTTAAGTCGTTCTCCTCCCCTAGAAGTAAGTCTACGCCCCTGGTATATATATATATATATATAAAACATGTATATCATTAACACAATTGTTTATTTTCGTTAATTTTAGACGTATAGATACCAACCTCGAGATCTTTTGAACGGTGTAGTGTTCAGTATTGCCAGAAACTGAGTGTCCATTTTCCAAAAGTCCCAAATTAAGACCTACTTCGTCGTTCCGACGACCGATTCCAAAATAAAATAAACAACATCGATAACAGTTCTTGAACATTTCACCACACTTATAATAAATCACAAACACGTAATCACTTTTTCTGATAGAAACTCAGATTAAAATGTTTAAAATCGAACCATTTATTTGACATAGTTATTGGCGAAAAATAAATTAAATAAGCAATGCATATATTAACTTTGACCGGGTTATAATTTATTAAAAAAGATTAGTCATTATTAGAAAAATAAAAGAGTTGTACTTTAGTGATTTATTTTTTTAGTTCTACCGGTGAGTAAACTAAATTTTGACCAAGTATATTCTTTTGGAAATATTTTATGCTATAAAATTTGAATAGACAGATGTTTCGGTCAACTGTGTAAATATCATATATATGCAGGCGAACACCGGCGTGGGCCCCTATCGGCGTAAAAAACTATATACACTATAAAACGTGTGTACCATGTTATCGGCATAGGAAGTATTTATCATTTTATGTTAACAATTTTATATTAGGCTATTCTTTGGTACATGGTACACAATGGCTTATTCTTTGTTCTTAGAAAATGAATAAATAAAAATAGAATACTGAAGTATTTATATTGTAAATGATAATATTTATGTATGATTATATTATATGTATGATTATATTCGTACAATAAGTGATTAACTGTTAATTTAAATAGTAATGATTATAATCAAAATTATTAAATTTTACTCTCATACTCGATAGTGTATTTTACTAGCGTAGGGAATTTCAGGGGCAACACATATTTTGCCGCTTCCCTCCCCTCAAAAAAAAAACTTATTATTTTTATTTATTTTAACAATTTTAAAAATTAAGTAAAAAAAAAAAAAAACAACAGAGAAAATATAATAAAAGGCTTATATTTACAATATAATTTCTATTTTTGTTCATATTTTTCTCAGAGTATTACAAACCTACGATCACCCTTAAGGTTGTATTTATTAATTCATTAAATAAACAATTAAAAATGAATGTATTACTAAGTATAATTTAATAATAATACTACAGTAAATTTTTCACATTTGAGTATAATAGTCGTATTTATATATTTTTTTATTCCTGTCATTCATATCGTTATTTAAATACAAAATTTTAATTTTAAAATTAGGTGAAAACGCTTTACTGTATAAAAACATATTTCTGAAGTTTGGTTTTATGAATATCATAGATCGTTTGAGCTTAATACATCCTCAATGTGTGTACCGTTTTCAATTTCTATTAAACGAATCTAAGAAAGTTAATAAAATCAAAAGAAATCTTAACACTATTTATCTCATATTGGTTAATAAACCGTTGTGTTTTTAGAAAAAATATCAAAAATAAAATAAAACGCATATGGCTGACCATTTATACAATGCACTTAGTGTTTCCTCAAAAGAACATAACTTTGGAGAGGAACTTATAAATCAGCAGCTATATCAAAGGTTAGAGCTGTCTAAGGAAATTATGTAGATAGTTTATAAGTTAGAATTAATTCTGATTTTGAATAACACTATTAAACGTAAGACTTATATTATGCCTGAAAATATTTTAAAACAACCAATATATCAAGTTATTTTAGCAAAAAAAAATTTTCAATTCAAATTAATAAATCCGTTTATGTCCAAAATAACGCCTAACTAATGATATTTATACATTATAGAAGTCCTGACGATTTTTTGAAGAATTTTTGTTTTGTGAACCAATGTCTATAACCACAACTGAATTAGATATTTTTAAAAAATTTGATAATTTTTCTTTCGGAAAAATGGCCTAGTTTGGATTGATTACATTAGAATATGCTTGCAAGTTGAATTTAATTTTGTAAATAAGTTCAGGAAGTTAATTTAAAAGTTGTAATTATTCATTGTTTATTACACAACGAAAATTTGACAACACGAACAATTCAACCAGAACTTTATATAGTGAGATGTTATTCAAACAGTAAACTTTTTAAAATCAATGGCATTGAATTCAAGAATATCTCATGCCATTTATGACGATATGGGATTGCTGTTTATTTATTTACTTTATCGCTCAGATTTACATAAGTTTTTCCGAGGAAAAATTCTTTCTCGTTTCATGTCTTTGTGTGTAGATATACATATTTGTCTAACAAAAAAACCCGTCTCATTGGCTGATAAATGTAATGACAATGTGTGGACCAAGTTGAGTTTTTGTGATATTTTTGAGCCGTTATATGTGTTGAATGTTGATGCAAAGAAAAAATCGGAAAACGATTGATATTGGTTAGAAATTATGATTCAAATTACAAGGATTATATTTTTTATTTTTATAATTTTGCGGTAATGAATAGTTTAATTTAAAATTTTATGGTCATCTTTATAAAGGTTGAAAAACATTGATCTGTAGTTTAGTGTGTAACCTACGAAGTAAAAATTTGTCATTCCTCTAAATTTTTAAAAATTTGCCGCTCCGGAAAATAGGACCCATAGCTCTTACCTAAATATGCCCCAGCTCGTTTTATGTAATTTAAATAATGGAAAGCTGAGTGCAAACACTATGAACTACTATATTATAAATACCGGCACAGGATCGAATAGTACAATCCCATTCGATTTCCAAAATTTCCATTCGGTTCCCGTCTCTTTACGAATCATCAATTCCCAAGTTACACCCATTCAATGAATAAGTCAGCACAAGTCCGTTTTTTCTTCGATAAATTAAAATGAATACAATTTTCTCAAATCTTAAGTTTACATACAAAGCACTATTTTATCTCCCCTATTTTAGGTAACTAGTACCTATAGAAATTATATGGCATCAGGTATAAGCTTACTATAGCTTACTAACCTAGGTTAGTATTTCTATCTCACTTTAAAATGTGGTCGGTAAACGTAGTGAACGTAAATTATATAATATTATAATATAGCTTTAATATGGACAATCTTCACCCCTTACAGTTCGGCAAATTAGTGTTCAAGCGTGTCGATGGTATCGTCACTATCCAATTGGCCGACTCTGCCCGCATTAAAATTGCATTTTCATCGGACAAACAATTTTCTTAATTTTTCAATTTTATCTGAATTGAACTGGTCCGCTTCATAAATTTATTAAAACAAATTTGAACTATAAAATTTTGTTTCATCTTGAAAATTGACTAATTTAGAGTTAGTTAAAGTTTCAGTTTACGAAATTAGTATTCATCGTATTTTTTAACTGTCAACCTACGTTTTTGCCAAGTTCCATGTAATTTTGTATTATTTTTTTTAAAAATCAAGTGTGCTGTTATTATTCGTATAAAAAATTCATATTATTTTTATCGAGTTATCAACTCGAATTTCTCATACATGGTATAACTATGATTAATTAACTAATTAAATCTAAACAAATTTACACATAGATACCTATTATTCTAAATTTTAACATTCACCTTATAAAACAAAATGTTGATTTTATTTTACAATTAAATTGTTTTATTTATAGCCTAAAGACATGATATAATATATTTAAATAAAATGTATTTTTTATAATATTATAAAATCATTTATTTTTTAGAAAAATTTTACACCCCCCCCCCCCCCCCCCCCATAAAACATTTGAAAATACGCTACTGCAGACAACAATACCATTATAAGATATGCTGGTAGAGTACCAATGTCTTATAAATCATAATAATAATCTGTTTATCCACTTGTTACTTTATATTATATATCCACTTTAATTTACTTTATAGTTTTATTAATATACAAGCCCATCGACCTACAAAGCTGATTTCAATCAATGTAGTGGTTCATGAACTATATTTACTACCCATACATTTGCCACTTTACGGTTTCGTCTTGATTTCACAATATATATTGACAATATTTCAAATCGTCAATACATAACATAAAAAACTGAACACAATAAGGATGACTGATGAGGGTATTAGAAAATTGTTTAAAGGTTAAAAGCACTCAACTACCGACAGCAATGCTGAATGAGGGGTGACTACTAACCTGATCGAGTTATTTGTGTTTCTTGACCATCTCTGGTTACAATAATCATCGATCGGTTCAAAATCCAATAGGCCTGTGATTAAATATTTCATAAAAAATAAACAGAAATTATGATCTACTTAAAATTATAGATACATGATAGAAATATTTGATTTGATTAATATTAAATTAAACGATTATCACATTTATTATTTATAATTATTATAAAAGCATTTTGATTGGTGAATAAACGATCATGGCAAACGTGGCGAAATAATAATCAGTAATTAATATTACGCATGTTTAAAATCTCAACTATTAAACATTTTTATGTCAACTTGATGGCTACATAAAAAGTATTAGACCGCTTAATAACAATCCACTAATAGATAGTCAATAATGCATTTGTGAAAAGCTTTGGTGCAATTGAATTTGAATTATTGTAACTTATAAAAAAAAAATTTAATCTTTTGAGTGTATAAGTGGTTTTTTTATCAAACAAAAACAAAAACAGTTTGGTCCACTTAGTTAGTAAGTACTCTTATAGAGCAATTAGAAGTAAAATTTGTATTATCTTTAATTAGGTGCGTAACTATTTATGTATATATATATATATTACATTTTTTTTTCAAAACCATACATATTTATTATATTTTTTATTTCAGCTATTTGATCGCGACCGGTAAAATAATTATTTATAAAATATTATAAATTTTAATAAATATTAACCACTTATTACTTATAAAATTATTTATATATTTCAAAGTATTTGAACCGTTCTTAGAGTTGAAGATATTACACCCATCATGATTAATTTGGATTTATCTCTTATTGAAATATTTTATGTATTATAATACATATACTTTAAGATAAATAGGTTGGTATCTACTTAAATCCCTCCATTTAAAAAAATGGTGCGCATCCTCAAAAAAAAGAGAACCATGGTATTTAATTTTTTTATTTTATATAATTAACACCAGTGTCCGACTTGAGGGGGGACGTATGGGAACGGAGTATCCCAACTAATTTTTAGAAATTTTAGCGTCCCCCTACTATTATTACGCTATAATCATAATGCTCAGCTAGTTTTGGAGACGTTCTTTTTTTTTAAGTAAATAGAGTCCCCATTCTTTAATTTTGCCAAGTTGAGCACTGATTAATACCAGCCGATTTTTATTACATTTTTATGGCCAAAAATATTGTAATAAATAGCAATAGATATAAATTTGGATTCTATATTTATCAGGTATAGATGTGTGTACATTTTAAATTTCTGTAATTTGTTTAAACTTCCTGTCGACTTATTTCGGATATCCGAACACAATTACTGTTCACATGAATCTCGTTTGATTCGTTCCTTTTATTTATAGGATTTAATAAAAATTGGAACTTGTAACAAATTACATTAAATAATTTGTTTCTGTAATACAATTCTTTGTATAATAATCAAATGCTAAAATCAGTAATTGGAAATTTTTAATTACTATTTTGTACTCAAAAATCAGATAATATTCTCTTTTAAATACACGTTCACGGTTTATTAAAAGTTAAGAAACACTGGCTCCTCCCCGGTTTATTACAATCGTTCTTACGCGAACCTTATAAACTTTATTTTTGGCATATTATACATTTCTATATATGTGATCTTTATAAAACAATTTTCGTGATATCCATACCATAATTGAGTTCATAATCTATAAAAAAACGTTAAAATCGTTCCTATTCACCCCAAACTACGGCAGATTATATTTAATGGAGCATCCGAGTTGGGTCCCAAGTACTAGGGGCTAATTGCAGGTAGTGTACTAGTTGGGTCCCGGATTTTATAGTTACTACACTAGTTGGGTGCAGGATTTTTATAGGTACTGCACTAGTTGGGTCCCGGATTTTTATAGGTACTACACTAGTTGGTTCCTAAAATATTTTAGGTATACACTAGTTTCTGAATATTTTTTGGTAAATATTACATTATACTAACATTTTCCTTCCCATTTTAACAGACTTAGGATTGTCTATGATCTATTTAGACCACAGGTATGGTGAAAAATGTTTTTATAGTTTCTTTTCCATTAAAATATAAATTATTAGAATTGTGTTAGTAAAAATATTAAAAATATTAAAATTGTATTAATATTATTGTATAATATTTTTATTACACTATACCAACTTTCCAATAAGTACTATTATATAAAAATATTATATAAATTATAGAATTTAAAAAAAATGTGATCCTGGGGTCTAACTAGATCATAGACAGTCCTAAGTCTGTTAAAATGGGAAGGAAAATATTAGTTTAATATAGTACTTACCAAAAAATATTCAGGAACTATTGTACACCCAAAAAAATTCAGGACCCAACTAGTGCAGTACTTATAAAAATCTTGGACCCAACTAGTGTAATACTTAAAAGAATTCGAGGCCCAAATAATGTAGTAATTTTAAATTCGGGACCCAATTCGGATGCAGCTTTGTTTGAGATACAATTTTATGTTTTTATAAATAAGTTCTGTAAAGTATTAAACATACAAATAATAAAATTATAAGTATTTATTTAATTATTCCATTAAACCTATTGATAAGTTAACTTAAAGCCTATAGGATAAGTAAATAAATTAATGTTTTACTATCTTTAATGTTATTATTTTATTTAATTCCTTTCTTGACATATATTACTCTTGGCGTTACGTTAAAAAATCACTCCTAATTATGGCCTCCACGGCATACTCCTTAACGTCAATCCGCGATTTTATTATCAATTCCAAGAAATTACCCTTATATGACATTAATTATATGGCACTCTCATACTCCCCTATAATTCACATTAACAAACAATTTCTGAACGTTACCTCCGAGTCACTTAAATCTATATCACCCATTATCGTCAACAATCTTTTCTCAGACTACATCCAAAATAATTTCCCCATTTCCACCTTAATTTTTACTGATGGGTCCGTTACTGATCGGCCGGTTAGGTTTTTTTCATTCCCAACTTACACATCTTCATGTCCAATAATCTACCCACTTCTGCCTCCTCATTCACTACTGAATGCTTCGCAATTTTAGAAGCCCTTTCAACCATTTCTCCCCTCTCCTCCAATAGCTCATCGTTTCCGATTCCTTATCTAGCCTTCTCAGCATCTCCTACGATTTTTTTAATTCCCGTCCTCTCCTATTTCCATCAGGATCAGGCAACTCTTATATGAACTTACTCTTTCAGACTCTACAGTTGAATTCCTTTGGGTGCTCGGTCTCGCTGGCATAAAAAGAAACGAAATAGCAGACTCCATCGCAAAAGCTACCTCCTCGTTCTGTTGTCCTTCTCCAACTCTAATTCCCTGGACCAATTTTTGTCCCCTATTAAAATCCCATATCTTTAATTTATGGCTCAACCAATGGAATAAACTAGTCCCCAATTATACCTCTTGGTACAAAAATATTTCACCATCTATACCCTTTTAACCTTGGTTTCACAACTTCAAATTATATCGTAACATAATTACTTCTTTTTCACTCTAAGATTTGGCCACACTCTACTACCTTCACACTCTTACAAACTTTCTCTCAATGACTCTCCTTTATGAATGTTACACGTCCACGATTCCACTATTTGTGATATCTCTCACATACTTTTTTACTGCCACTCTCTAGTTCCCCAACGCAATATCCTTATCGTCCTAACTCACTCTTTTATTGTTCCTTTCGATACCCGATCCATTCTCTCCTCACCAATTGTACCAATTATAACCTCAATTATATCCTTCATCAACCAGGCTGACTTAAAAATTTAATCTATTTGTTATATATTTCTCTATCATTAATTTTATATACTTTTCGTATTATATTTTATTCATTACAATTGTTGAAACTAATTTTTAACTAAGTTTCCTAAAAAAAAAAAAAATTCAGGCTGACTTAAAAATGTAACTATTTTATTTTATTTTAGTTGTTTTGGTTTTGTTTTGTTTTAATTTTCTTATTTTTATTTATTTAATTTTAGTTTTTTTTTTCTCTTATATATACACTACCTTCTTGTTATATTTTAATATTGCTTTAATTGTACTTAACTATACTTAATTGTCGAAACTAATTGTTATACAAAGTTTCTACAAAAAAAAAAAAAAAATATTATTATTTAATTGGGTAAATTGAAACATTTCGTGTACTTTGTTTATCATCAATACGTCATTATTCATTGCTAATCCTTGCATGTTTTGTTCCGAAAAAAATATTTTATTGATAGTCTATCGTCCATATATTATAAATATTAAAATACATTAGTAACCATAATTTTTTAAATATTATAAAGTCGGCAAATGTTATTAGTTGCCCCACCCATTCAAAAGTTGAAATGACGCCTCTGGAGGTATTCATAGTGAAAACTGAAAAATATGTACGCAACAAATAGATATATTATTCAATTGCTATGGAAATTAGTTTACTTGAGAAGTTGAGGGTGTACATTTCATAGAATTTTAAACATTTTCGGTAAACAAAATCAAGATTAGTAACTAGAGTTAGTCGTTTTGGTTTTAAATTTAGGTGGTTCTAATAATTAGTGTGGTTTCCTAAATATATTAAATTGGTAGCTTAAAAATCGTTGAGCGACGTATGAAATGCACACACTCTAAGTGAGAACAGACATACATACAATTATGTTTAAAAAACCCTAATTTAGATAAAATCTTATTAGGTATTGTACATAGCCAAAGGGGGTGCAGGATTTGCATTTGCATACCCTAAACACCTGTAAAAATAACAATATCAAATTTAAAATAACAATTTATACTCTACTTTTTTGGAGATTACTATTTTTTTTTTAAGTTCATTTTTGGACATATATATAGCGTTTCCCGGAAATATAAATGAAACATAAGAATATCGTACTCATGTGACAGGCGTTGTTAAATGTAATTTATTTGAATATTGTTGTGATGCATATTATCTAGGGCCGTTTTTGATGAGATAAAGGGAGAAATGAGGATATTTTGATCCATCTAGGGATTCAATTATTTCATACAGTGGTGTCTGAATACCCCTCTATACAGTGCCGCATTTAGGGGGAGGGCACTGGCTACAACTGCCCCGGGCGCAAAAATTTTGTGGTCGGAAATTTGCTCACTTGTGAATTATTGAACTTTTAAAATTATTATTTTTTTTTGTTTTTAATAACAGTATCATAAATAAATGTTAATGTATTTAATTTATTAATATATAATATTAATGTATTTATAGCAATATAGTTATATAAATATCAACGATCCAGAATATTATTAATATACCTAATATCAAAGGTGGGCAAGTTAATGAAAATAATTAATTGTGGCTAGTTAATTCAATTAAATTGTCTCCTGTTAAAGTTAAAATTTAACAAAAAAAAAAAAAAATAACTAGATAAGTTATAAGTTAAGATAGAAAATAAAATTAACTTAACTCAGTTAAAAAAAAGTTAATTTTTTTTCAAGTCATAATATTTGTCATAAATGGCACTGGTATTTTAATTTGTACAAACATTTACCTAGACGCTTAGCACCGTGTAAACATAAAACTTAAAATTATTATTATAGTACATACTATATTGTTACCAGAAGTTAGGCTAAATCTATACATAATGTAAGATTAATAACTTTAGCTGAACTGCAAAATCAATAACACAATATTATTTTACAAAAATAATCACATGTTAATTGTTGTAATCAGATGCTATTAAATACTTAAATCAATAATATTAAAATACCTTAATCTCCAATAATTCAACACACTCACCCCTCCCAAAAAAATAAGGATTGTATTATGCCCATAGACTAATAATAGATTATAAGTCTATGATTATGCCCAAATAGGCTATTTCAGGTTGACTACCATGTAGGGCAATGGTCTTCAACCTTTTTTGACCTGCGACCCACTTTTCTTACCAAACATTTTTCGCGACCCATGTAAATTTCGTTAGCCATGAAAACCAAATAAAAAAGTTAAAATTGTTTAATGTATGCCATTTTAGAAGTGCTTTTACAACTGAATAAATCAAAATTTATATTTTTTAGGTACCTATTTAAAAAATATTTAATTTTTAATATAAGTAATGATACAAAAAAAAATGCATGTAATGATACCGAAAAATGTATATGTTTTGATACACAAAAGAAATGAGTGCCATATTTGTCTTTCCGGACTGTTTTCACACGAAATACCTCCACCTCAGCTCAGTTTAACACAATGCAGTTTATAGATATATGAAATGTAAGTGATATTTATAAATTAAGTTGGGCTATCACTTCATTTTATTGTTCATTATTTTTTTTCTTTTATTTGAAAATTGAGTCTTCAACAGCAAATTCTATTTGATATTAGATGTTACACATTTGATGTGTTAGGTGTTAGATTTAAAATTACAATATTACATATGAAATATTATATAGGTGAAGTTAGATGTAAATTAAGATTTACTAATATAATATTTGTGATACTTAATAATGTGACTATTTTCATAGTTGATTTTTCGCTAAATACTTTTACTATGTTGGATGGCGTATTCAGGTCGGTGCGTATTGAGGTAAATTATGTACACTCCTCCACTATGTGTTCGACAGTTAATGATTAGTGGTATGTGTTGCATATTGGTTTGAGGATTTTTTTTCTAATTAAGTATAAGTGTTTGAGAAAAAAGTGTTCATTCTAATCTTCTACAAATTTAAATTAATATAAAATAGTACGGTTTCGGGTTTATCCGAAAACATTTTTATGCAATACCATATAACATACATTATATAATGTATATATAAATATGATTTTTTTAAATTTTAACAGAAAACTTATCGCGACCCAACCTTAAAGCTTACGCGACCCACCATTTGAAGATCACTGATGTAGGGTGAATTGACCCAACAAAGACTTTGACAAGATTGCCATTATCATTCTTCATAAATTCGATCTTATTTATTTGGGAAACACAGACGTTAAAATAAAAATAGATTTTATTTCATAAAGATACGTTTGGTATATCTGAACAACATTAGAGGAAGTAGTGAAAATTATTAACTTTATTAAATCACGACCTCTACAATCCAGGCTTTTTGAAGTCCTTTGCAAATACATGGGAAGTGATTACGTACAGCTTCTTTTGCACACTGAAATTCGATGGCTCTCACGTGGAAAAATTCTTCAGCGTTTTTTTGAGCTAAGAGATGAAGTTCGAGTATTTCTTCTTGAAACCAGATTTGTAGGCTTTTTAACTGATTTTTCTTGGCCGTCTCGGATAGCTTACTTGGCTGATGTGTTTGAATACTTGAATACACTAAATTTGAGTTTACAAGGAATTTATGTTGATGTTTTTCACGTTGAGGATAAAATCGAAGCAACTATTAAAAAGTTTGA
Organism: Sipha flava; assembly: GCF_003268045.1. Taxonomy (NCBI): domain Eukaryota; kingdom Metazoa; phylum Arthropoda; class Insecta; order Hemiptera; family Aphididae; genus Sipha; species Sipha flava. The sequence goes on from NW_020271727.1 coordinate 618,750, forward strand.
AATTTGGGCAATACGTGTTGAAAAGAACTCTTTCAGTAACTTTCCGACATTACAAGCTTTTTTTGGAATCTTCGTGTGAATGTCTATCAGGAGGTAAAGAGTAAAATATCTGAACACATAGGCGCAACTAGGGGGGTGCTTGGGGGTGCTTCAGCACCCCCAGACTTTAATTTAGCATCCCCAGTTCAAAAACACCATAAATTGTAAAATCGCGTGAAAAACATAATTTTGTTCATTTTACGCAAGTTATTTTTATTTGTCGTTTTTAGCAGAAACACAAATTGTTTGTGATGATTATAGTTATACGTTATATCAAATATTACGTGATATAATATATTAATATCGACAATATCATAGCAGTCATAGATAATAAATTAGCAGCACGATTAAATATGTTTATCTAAGATCGTGGTTAGCAGTAATCAATTGATATAATTTAAAAATATGAGGGTTAGATAACAGATAAGTGATAAATGGATAAAACCAGTAGTTTATTTATAGAATACTGTCACTGTAGTTTATTCAATAAATCGCCAAATGTCATTGTCCGGCTGTTCCACGAATTAGCTATTTGTTTATCAAAAATCATATTATAATGTATACTCAATACTGTATACCGTATACGTTCTACTCGTTGACCATTGTCATTTTCTAAACCCATTACTGTAAGGTTGATGGTTGTAATAAAATATATTTTGTTTTCTCATGTGAAGTGTTTTAACTGTAACCTATGATGAAAGTCTTGAAATGGCTAGTTCGATTGATTGTTTTATGGAAATGGACTATGAAAAGAGTCAATACTTCATAAATCATTATAAAGTGTGTTATATTTCAATGCAAGTGATTTTTTTTATGTACTAATAATAATAAATAAATTAATTTTAATTTAAGGTTGTTATGAATATCAATTTGAATTTGTTGAAAGCTGAAATGCTTGTTATAAAGAACTGCTTACCTTCCAATTATAATCATGATGTTACTAAAGATATTTGTAAGGAGTCCACATTTACAAACGTGTATAAAATGTTACAAGTTGCTCTTACAATTCCGGTGAGTTCTGCTACTTGTGAAAGAAGCTTTTCCTCAATGCGTCGTCTAAAAAACTGGCTAAGGGCAAGTATGGAGCAACAGCGTTTCACAGATTTATCAATATTGAATATTGAAAGAGATATTGTTAATAAAATTACTTCATCAGAAATACTAGAAAAATATTCAACTACTAAAAGAAAAATAATATTAGTATGACATGTAAGAATTTTGAATTATATATTTAGTTATAAAATGTACCTTATAAAAGTAACTGCTAAAAATTTTAAATTATATTATTAATACATAATAATTTTAACAAATTATAAAATAGATTTTTTTATTTGTATCGCCTAAATAATATAATATATGTAATATCAGGTATATTACTGTTAGTATACTTAAATATTGTGTGCCATGTTTTTATGGTTCATTTAAGAATGGTTATAGTAATTATAAGATTTAAATATGGTATTTGGGGGTGTGGGGGCATAGCCCCCACGGGTCATAATTTTAGCACCCCCAGTGTTTGGCTTCTAGTTGCGCCTATGTCTGAACACTTATTGAGCATGGTCAAAATATTAAGAAAATATTTTCATCAACCTGACCCAAATAATACATGGATAAGAAATCCATTTTCCTGTGATATTGAAAAAATAGAAAATCTCTCTGAACAGGAACAAGATGAATTAATTGATTTGGTAACAAATGGAACGATGAAAAATATTTTCAACGATAAAAAACTGATTGATTTTGGGTTAATTGTTCAAAATGATCAAAAGCAACTGGCTTTTTCAAGCATGCAGCTGGACTTGGACGAAATTATGAACAAAAACGAAAGATTTCACTTGTCTCAAAAAATTTGAAGGTGGTTAATCAAATAATTTTTTTTATAAATATATTATTATTATTATTTTTTTTTTTTTTGAGAAAATTTGTTTGTTACGAAAATGTTTACAAAATTAAAAATTAAATCATATTGAAAATAAATCGTACCAATTTATTTCTCATTTTCATAATTAAATAAAATTGAAAAGTAAGTATTTACAAAAAAGGGGTCCATGGACCAATTTAAGTTATAACTAGGGGTCCGTGACTTCATACTAATTGGGAACCGCTGCACTATACATATAAACATAGCCCATGGGGGGCTATAGCCCCTTAGCCCCCCTTCTTGCTTACGCTACTGCGTCTAAGTATTTTACATATAAAACTACAGTCCGTTCCAAAAGAGAAGACACGAAGCGGCGACCGGTTTTCGTTCGGCGGCGCGCATCCCACACCCACGACTATTGTGTACACATTTTAATTATGGTGCATACACCGTCGGCAATGATCGGAAATAGACTATGTACGGTAAAGTTCACTGCGTGAAACAAAGCTAGGTTGAAGGGGAAAAATGCGCAGAAACCGTGTCTTCTATTTTGGAACGGAGTCACTGGCGTAATTGTGGGGGGCAAGTACCCCCTCTGACAATTTTTTGAAAGATAAAGGTATAATTTTGCCCCCTCCCCCCAGATAATCCAACAGTACAAATAGCACCTTTTATTAATGAACTCTTATGGATATTATTTAACAATATTGGTACCTAGTACATGCTACCTACGATTTATGTTTATCTAAACCATAGAATGAGTTAAAAGACTTAGGTAAAATCAAACAATTAGATATAGTATATAAAATACATACAATAAAAATATGTTTTATCGGGTGATGGGGAGGGGTGTCAGGGTTTTGGTAATAATAAATATATTATATTTCCCCTCTTAAGTTTTTTCCCAGTTACGCCACTGAACAGAGTATATGTATTGCGACGGTTCTCAGAACCCTATGCGGCCTAGAAATATATTTTAATTGTAGGATTTGAAGATCCTACAAAGTCTGACAGTTTTAGCAATCAGTGTAGGGGCTTATCTAGATAATTATCTCGATGAATAATATTATTATTTACTATCTTATCTAGATTAAATTCTACTGGTCATCTATTTTTTATCTTGGATGAAAAATTAAATTATCTATAATAGTTTATGTTTAAGTATTTATTTATTTTTACATTTTGTGTCCAAAAACCATAATAATGTACCTATATAAATATTATAGAAGATAAGAATATTATATATTGAGAAAATATATGATCATAATTTGAAGCAGCCACAAGTATAATATATCTTGATAGTACTTAGTAGCCAATAATTGTTGAATATTATTTTTTCCATTTATTAATTTAATGTAGCTACAGGTTGTTAGTTATTTCTGATCGGTTGTGGCGGCAAAAAAACACGACGATTTATAAAATACTATTAACTAATAAGATACTATTCTTGTTATAATAATGATAGTGTATTTCTGCGTATACATAATAATAAAATATACTTCAGTTTAATTTTATTATAGAATCAGATTATCAGAACACTATGTCACAGTTTATTATACAACGTGACTAGAAACTGTCATTATAATTTATCGTTCTCTTGTGTTCTTTTTGTTTTTTACCTCCTTATTTCAGTTTTTAACTAGTGATATTTAAAATATATAAGTATGAAGCGGTTTTTAGCTGAAATATCTATGAAGAATATAAAATAAATGATTCTAAAAAATAAAAGTGTATCCAACTTCATAATTTTATTTAAATAAACAAGTATAAATGCATATTTTTAGTACCTTCATATAAAATAACATTATAGATCATTAATTTCTTTCATTTTTTGAATTCTTCACGAAAAACATTATAGAAAAATACTTTTAAAAATTAACAACAAAAACGTTAATTTTTTACTGCACTACAGAGATTAAAAAAATGACTGTCGTTTTTCAAAATTTTCAGTAAGACGCGTCACCGATCTAGGTGCACAGTGAAGTGTGTGATGATGGGTCTTCAATCCGTTTTTCAATTAAAAATAAACAAAATAACTGCCGGTTCAAATATTATCAGGTTTACTGTTGCTTCCTCTACTTTTTTTTGGCGTTAAAAAGTAGTCCATGTTCTTTTTCAAGTTATGATCTTTCTCTGTACCAATTTCATCAAAATCAGTTAAATAATTTTGGTGCCCATCAGATAAAAACCGTTGAACACCTCATCATTATATATAATATATTTAGGAGTATTGAGGAGGTGATATTCAAATGGTATAATCCTTGGTAAGTACTACCAATTTATCAGTTTAATGGCTCAATTTATTGTTAGCTATAAAAGACAATGTCAATGTTTAAGTTCTAGAGAAAATTATAAACATTAGTAGTTAATTGTTTTAAATTACACTACTTAAATTTAAAAATATAACTTTTTATTTATATATTTTATCAGTAATAAGTTTAGATTCAGTATTCAAATTACTGAAATGCATATATCCCTGTGAATGTAATTCAAAGTAATACAGAAATCGATGAAAACAATGAATAAATAATAGAACAACATATTATTCCAATAACACAACAAGTTACTTTATGTTCAAACATCATAACAATGAATATAATTACAAATAATTGACAATTAATATTGTTGGTTATTTGAGATGAAATTGAAGTTCTTTATTCTTTAACATCAGCATCAGTATTTTTACGTAAATTTTTTTTACGTTTAAAAATATTATCAACTATAACAGGTTTGCATACATAATATCACAAAGACCTGAAAATAAAAAAAACCAAATACATTCAATTTTCCATCAGTATTTGAAACAAAATTAAACGATTTTCTAACAAATGAATTTAATTTGAACATGTATATAATTTATTAGTTATTAAATTAAAATTTTGAATTTTTTGAAATGCTGATGTGTTCTTATCTTAAAAGCACTGTCTAATAGAATTTGCTCTACTGAAACTCAACTGCATAAATACTGACAACACATGATATAAAATAAAAATGACTTCGGCATTGTTCACATTTTACTGAACCTTAATTTGTTTGAATCATGACATTTTAGATCATTTAAGATCTAAAATATTTTTTGTTAATTTATCATATTTTAAATTTTCTTTTTTTTAACTATACTTGAATGTAACATAATTATTATAAACAACTAACCAGTACATAGCTACTATAATGAGAATTGGGTATCAAATATTCAGTAGATTACATTCTCAATGTTTAATAAATTATTTTTTGTTTTTTTGCCACTGGTCAATGTTATCAATTCAGCCACATGTTAAGAGCATTCTGTAACATAATAACCAACATATTAAAATTGTTTTAAATTAATAAACAACAATAACAAATAAATAAATATAAATCTGTAAAATATAAATGTATTAAATATAAAAATAATAAATATAAGCTATATAAATCATCTACAATTATAACTCCATAGGGAAACATATATTAATATTCTAACATCAGACATTACTTATTACATTTTAAAAAACCATGTCTAGATGCCAGAACTATTAATTAAAATTTTTAACATCTTGGTATCACAATCATTCATACAAGATTGAAAATGGCCATTAATAAAATATTTACCGCACTTATAAAACCACGACAACTAAATTTTCTTAGTAAACGAGTGGCCTGTTTCAACCCAATGATCTTGAAACACACATAGACGAACAAATTAAATGAATTTAATGTTTGATTACCTAAGAATGAGTATTTTATACAAATCGTAAACGCATTGGCTTCGTTCAAATAGTCCTCGGAATGTCGCACGCATCGAACAGTGTACAAAAATATCACGGTTTCGGCGAACTACGAGATCGGTCGGCTGTAATGGTCAAACTAAAAAACACTTAACTAATATATAAGAGTATGTAGGGACTACAAAATTAAATAGTATGTTTTTTTTTTTTTACTTATTTTTTTATTTTCTTATAATTTATTACAATGAGAATTACAAATTATTGTTGTCATAAGATTATTTGGGCTTACAATATTCATATTTTGAGTAATTTATTACAATAACCTAACTGTAAAAACCTTTGACTATAAAGGCTTACATTCTAATTTTCTAATGAAAAAATTGTTTAATAACTCGACAAACAGAAATTTCAGAAAATATTGTTAATATTAAACCACTGTAATGATAATAATTATGATATAGAAATAAACTTAGTCAATGAATCTTATAGTTCTAGAAAAATTTTTTTGTTTAATACTAAAGTTGAAAAAAAATGAATTAATATAAATAATCTAAGAGCCCAAGTAAATTCAACCTGTGGTCTAATGCCTTTACAAAAAAAAAAATAAAAAAAAAAAAATAGATTGGTAATTTGTGACACTAAGAAATTATATTTTTTATTATTAAACCTAAATAAATCCAATGTAGACAAATAATCTTATTAAAGACTTCGTAAATGTAATTTTGGCTCCTTAAAAACTCGGGCCGGTTTAAAAAAAAAAATTGTTGACGGTCGGCGATGTGTGAGTGTACGTTTATCCGATCCGGCGACGCGAGTATACGGCGGCGGCACGATAATATATACACGGTTTTTTTTAATACGGCGTGTAACGCGACGAACCGCGAGATCCCGAAACTCTGACGGAAAAAGAAAAACATAATCGGGGATTAACCAAATACACTTATTTATACATATATATATATATATTTATATACACAATTAAAAACAATATTAATTATATTAAAACATGCAAATCTATTCATAACTTGAATAAACCAAAGTTCAAGTTATACAATAATTGTTAATTCTTTATTAATATTTTAAAATTAAAAGTAATAAATGCTATTACAATTAATATTTTGTAATTTTTTGATAAGAGTTTTAAGTTTAACGTCAAAACTTCTTACCATTAATAGAAAGTAACTTCAAAAGTTAAAAAAAACCAGTCCAATATTTAATAAAAATCAAAAAAATAGTAGACTAGAGTTTAAAAATACCAGTTAAACAGTAAAATAATAATTTTTTTTTTCATGAAATATATTAACAACACTACAGCATTTTTTTTTACACCATTATAAATTATACAAGGTTTTATCACTATCGAAAAAATTTCATTAGATTATAATATAAAACATAACAGAATTTCAAGTACCAAAACTTAATAAAAAAAATTTCAACCAATTGAATGATTCGAACATATTTTACTCCCCTTTAACTAACATAACACAAGCAACCTAATTATTTATATGCTGTGGATTGAATTAATACTTTTAATAATAACATTATTCACGAGTAATTAAGTTGTAAAAATTTTACTGTTAAAATAAAATATTATTCTAAATGTATAAATATTTGCTCTTTTGGATCAATTGCAAATTTCTATTGTATAATTACTTTTAATAAAAATTGAAAAATTTATCATTTTGTTTTACATGAATATCTAGGAATGAATTTCTATAAAATTCATGTTTCATTATCTTAAGATTCTTAACTTCTTAAGTCTTAGCTAATTTACATACTCGTGATGATATTGTATGCACAATTAATTGCACAACATTTACCTAATGATAATGATTACCTGTTTAATCATAGCATGAGTATAAATTATTAGCTATTTATATTTTTTATGATGAAAACAAAGACTTGTAGTTTAAAAAAAAACTTAACCAAAATGATCCCAGTTAATATTTAAGTTATTTATATATAACAGGGATGGACAACTCAAAGTAACTAGAACAATTTTTAGAACTTTAAAGTGTAGTGGGCCATAGTAAAGAAAGCAAAATGAAAAAAGGTCATTAAAATTGACAATTGGTGTTTCTTTTAATTAATTAAATATTATGACTAAATCATTACATTAAGCAAGTGCTTTACCTATAACAAAGTTAACTATGTCAATATGGATGATCAACATGAAAAAAAATTAGAAACTAATAACCGCTAAAATGTAATGAAATGATTTGAAAATGAAGCAGAGATCAGATAAAAAAATATATGGGGTACTAATTACCTATTCCTGATGCATAACAAAAATAATATTATCTTCATTCTTAAAAATTAAATTTATAAATTAAAATTAAATAAAAATGTTAAAAAAAATTAAGTTATTTTTGATAAAGGATACATGACATGAGATTATTATCATTTTTATTTCAATACAGAATCATAAAAATTGCATCAAAAAATAATATTGTAAAACACCATAAATAATAAATATAAATTGTTTAAATACAACTTTTTAATTAGTCTAATTTAATTTTTGCACATTTCTGGGTATAAATTAACCTAAATAATAAGTTTAATTTTTTATTACAAATAATTATCTTTTAAAAATTAAATATATTAAAACAATTATTATCAAGAAAACATTCCATAACTTAACAATTTTTTCAGATATTATATACTTTTTATTTATAACTTTCAACTTTAAAAAAATATTTTAGTTTATTCAATTATATTCGAACACATAACATAATTTATAATACGAAAAAATTATAATATTTCTTACTAAATTTAAGTGTTTTTATAAGTTATTTTAAATCATATAAAGTTTTTAGTATGTTTACATGCAAATTATGTTCTTTGTAAAAAGAAAAGCTACTATAGTCCATTCCAAAAAAGAAGACACGAAGCAGCGACCGATTTTCGTTTAGCAGCGCTCATCCCTCACCCATGACTATAATGTGCCACATTTTAAATACGATATATACATCGTTATGTACATATATTATCGATATGTACATCGTTGGAAATGATTGGAAATAGACTTTGTTAAATTTACTGCATGAAACAAAGCCAAGTGAAAGGGAAAATTGTGCAGAAACCGTGTTTTCTTTTTTAGAACAGAGTATAGGTGAACAAATAGATTTTGATAAAATAAGTATAAATCAAGTATTTTAAATGTTAATTATATAAAATAATTAACCAAATTGAATAAAAAAATTTTCATGAACAATAATAAATATAAATAATTTTTATTAAATTACACTTGCAGTATTTTAATTTAATATTAGCAAAAACTTAAGTAGTAACTATTTGTTCACTTGTAAATAATAAGTATACTATTGTTTTTAGCATATTTATAGTAATAATTCCAAATAAATAATGCTAGAACCAAAGCAGATTTAACAATTAACAAACAAGAAACTTACCGACGATCATCATAAGAATCTCTAGAAAAATCATCATATGCATGAGTTGAACCACTTGAAAAAATTTAATTTAAATTAATGACTTTTTAAAAAATATCAAATCAAACATAATACTTACGATGTACGGGTGCTTGATAATGGGGAGCGGCGAGTGAATACATAGTCAGGATCACGCATTGTTGTTCCAATACGTGTAGATGATGATAAATAATCGCGACTTGATGGCATCCTTGGCATTCTTCTGTCCATACCATAACCATCAGCAGCTGTTCTCATAAGACTTCGATCATAGTAACGATCATACAATCCATCAGTCTAAAGATAAAATTTGTAATGAATCTTAATTATAAGCAAAATTATCATTATATATCATTTACCTCATACATATGACCACCAAGTTCAGAGTGAGACAACATTGAATAATCGTCCATCTAAAAAATACAAATAAATAATAATATTAAATTATAAAATATACTAACAAAACATTTTTATATAAAATTGTTTTCAAAATTTTAAATTAATATTAAAAATAATAAGAATGAAGTTTTGTCTTATAGAAATATAAAATATAATTTTAAATTTATGATTAAAATTGTAATAATATAACCATATAAATTAGTTTATACTCACTCTAGTTAAATCAGTTTTTAGCCCAGTACCATAAGAACCGAGAATTCGATCACGAACAAATGAAGGCGGAGGTGGTGGTGGATAAAGTAGTGCACGTGGAGGTGGAAGGGGTGGGAGAGCATCTCTTCCATATCCATATCTAAAAATAATTAAAATTATACATAAAAATTTTCATATTTATTTATGATGACTATGAGTTAAAGAACAATGTGCGAAATAAGTTGTAAGGCTCACCCTTCACGACTGCACTCCCGAGACCAATGGCCACCCTTGCCGCACCTGAATAAAATTTCCCATTTTATTTTTGATGAGAGTTTATTTCATTTCATATTTTATAAATTAAACAAAATATGTGACTAGCAAGTTACTTCTAAACACATTTTCTTTAAACTAAATAATCAGTATTAAAATATACCTATAACACTGTTCTGGCATGCCCATTCCAGGTCTCTGACGAACTCGGCTATTTGAAATTTGCACCTTAATTGGTTGACCATCTAACATATGTCCATTTAAATCTTTAATAAGTCGACTAACATCAGTTGAATCAATATGCTAAAATAAATATAAATAAAATAATTCATATATATAAAAAAAAAAAATTATTATAGTAATAGTTCTAAGTTAATGAAATAAAAAACACTTGAACTAATAAAGCCACAAAGTTGAATATTATTAAGACCAGAAATTTCAGCTGACAATCTGAATTAAAACACATAAGTGTATCTGTGATTGGAATATTTGTACCCATATTAAATAAAAATATCTATATAATATATATATTATATAAACATGGATTTCTGTCTGTTTGTCCTTTATATATTCCTAAACGGTTGAACCAATTACCAGCGAAATTTGGTACAGATATATTAGACCTATGAATTAAAGAAAGGTTAAGTTAAAAAGTGATAGACCCAACTCTGAGAGGTACACAAACTGACATTTAGAGATTTATGAATGAAAGTTTTGTTTATAGATGGTAACTATTAGTTTCAATAATAATAATAATTAGTGCAAAAGAAATTACTAGTAAATAAAAAAAAAAATTCAAGGGTTTGTTATTATTATTTTTTATTATTTATTTTCATGGCACTTGTGTCTATGGCATTAAAAGGTTTTATTGATATTTTGTGTTTTATGTTATAATAACGTCATTTATAAATAGTTATGCATCCCAAAAATGATAGAGTGGTAGTTCTATGCCTCTAGTACAAAAAAAAATGGAAATAGGAGCTTCAAAAACAATCAAGCAAAGAGATATAAGATTGGTAACCACCAGAGAAAGTCAAGCTCGATTCCATTCATCTGAAACAACCGATCACCAAGAAGCAAGATTGGAAACTGACAGACAACTTATACAGAAAATCACTCACACATATTTGAATCTCATTCCATTACATTGTTAATTAAAATTACAGAATTTATCTAAGTATGGTTATCGGAAAAATAGATAAATTAAGTATATATTGTAGAGCATTCAAATTTAAGAATGAAGCAGCAGGTATGTGCAGTGCTGGAAGAAAAGTAAAATTATCAGAATTACATCACACCAGCTGAAATATTATAAACATTGGTATCAAGCAACATGAGCATATCAAAACATTTCTTAGCGAACATTCTGTATATCCTTTACTCATGAGTCGGAAAACCTTTCGATTTATTTGTGTATAAATATATATATTATTATTTAATTTATATATTTTTTTACCAGAAGGAAAAACAAAAAATATTATGTATCCAAATGCACTTCAATAAATATCATTCAATCGAATACTTGAATTGTCAGGCTTTTCTCGATAAAACAAATAAAATTACATAATGATAAACTGAATAATGTTGTAAGATTATTACATAAAATATTTTAACCATTATCTATCTATACTGCTAGCATAATCATGGGTAATTTAACACACAGTTTGACACATATAAGATGTATGATTTTTAACAGACTACGAAGTGCAAGAGTTCAGCTAGTAATATATAAACATAAATTTACTATACATGTTTATGTAATTTAATGTTATTCATGGATATTGTTTGAAGTTAGTTATTCAAAAAGTAAAAAAAACTAATATGAAATTGAACGAAGATTTTATATTATTTTTATTTATTTCAATGTAAAATGTAATTTTATAAACTTAAAATATCAGAACAAAAAAAAAAAAAAAAAACAATATTTCTATACACATAAATAATTACAGAAATGCACTAATTTTTTAAGTATAAGGTACTTTAGAATATAATGTTTATTTTGTGTGAATACATGACATATAACCAGGGCTCGGAAAATTTAGCAAATGCATATTTTTCTTGGCTCGTATAGAACATTCTAAGATACAAATATGTTTTACACTACTCAGATATTATACACAAAATTTAATTTTGTTATTTTTTGCATATTTACGGGTTATAGTGCTAATTTTGGATATAATTTCACATAATACAAGAAATAAACACACTTTGTTGATAATAATGGTATTTACTTGATTATAATTTTAAAAATAATTGAATTATTGATATTAAATAGACCTCATCAAATATTATTTTATGTTTTCACCAACAATTTTATGTATTAATAGTTAGTGACGTCATTGTTATTCCCTTATTGTATCATTGCATTAGATAATCAAACATTTTAATATTTCAAGGTAATTTCCAATTTTACATAAAATAATTTAATTATAAGTTTACTTTTACAAATATATTTAATTCATTTAACATTTTTGTTGACAGTTTAATTCAACCAGTCCAGACATATATGATTCCAAAAATTTTTAAAATTACATTTAATTTTTTTTCTAATAAATTTCTAATTTTTTCAAGTTAAATATATATTTTTTTAAAATTTTTGTGATATTTATAGCGTATATTTTATAGTTTTTAAATGCATATTTTAGAGCTAAAAAGTAAATTTTTTAATGGTACAACTTCCGAACCCAGCATATAACATAAACAATACAGGGAATTGATGAGTATTATAAAAAACAATTTATATATATATATGTGTGTGTATTATGTTACACTATAGTTATGTCACACAATGATATACAACACAATATTTCAGAAATTATCAAATTTTAGAAATAAACTTTATCAAAATTCAAACTTATTTTTTTTTTCATTTCTTATCTAATAAGTAGTATTATAAAAAAATAATAGATACATATGAAATAAATTAAAAATTAATAGTTTAAATAAAAAAATGATTTACTACGATAATATGGATGTAATTAACTACTAAATAAATTGTGTTATAATTAGGACTGGGATTTTGAAATTCTTAAAAACTTCAAAAAATATGCAAAAATGATATAAAAAACTCAAAAAAATTAATTCACATGGTGGCTACTACAACAAAACTTACTAAACAATATTGAACATTGATTTTCAGAATTTAAAATAGTTGTTTAATGATTAAAGATATATCATATAAACTGTCATAGACCCAGCTTATTATCTAAATTTTAATGTCAACCATTGTATAATATGTTGCATTTATATAAAAATAATGTTGGTGTATAAAAATTTTAAACAAGTTTTCAAATTTAAATTTAAGATTAAGAATCTTCAAAATGCCTTAAAAAAAAAAAAACATTTAAAATGCTTCAAAAAATGAAGAAAATGACCTAAAAATCAGAAATTATAAAAAATGTAAAATACATTTATTTTTACTCATTTAAAATTAAATGGAACACATTTAGACAGATGACTTATCATTCTAAGTAAAAAAAAATGCAAAGTGAGTCGAAATTCTAGTATTAGTTATAACAAATATTAAGTGCGTAAATTTAGAAAATATATGACAAAAATAAAGGCAAGTTAAAACAGTTTATTTTTAAATATTACATAATCATAAATAAAGTGTTGAAATGTATAGATTTTCTCTGTATACATATATATTTAATATTTAATAGTAATATAACTGTCATTTTACCATGAGCAGTACCCATAGGGTAGAGGATATTTTCTGAATGAAAAATTTGATGAACCACAACATATGTATATTAGCTATAATATAAAAATCACACGAGCTATACACTGTATTACAGCAAATAACAATATTGATCTCAATACCAATCAAAATTAAATCATGATAAAACAAATTGATAGGGACAAGTTGCATACACAATAGATCATTTTAGAAATGTACATTGGTCAAGTAATCACATTGAAAGACTACAATGAAGTAAAAATAAATAAATGTTAATTATTTGGGATGTTGTACCAAGAATTATGTATTCAAATATTATTTTATAATATAAATATAACGTAAAATCTATTATATTTTTATTTTAGTTTTTCTTGTAACTATGAAATAAAGTTTATTAAATGCACAGCACTTATTGTGAACTAAGCAATTTTTTCAAAATGGGGTATAATATATCCACTAAAAACTACCTATTTTAGTAGCAATATAATAAATTTTAAAAATAAAGTACAAATTTACTAACACAATTTGATTTATCAAAGATTAAACTAAGCAGATTTTAAAATAATAGCCATAATTTGTAAAAATAATTAATTATAACATACTTGGAACTTGAAAATATATGAAAACATGTATTGAGTCTAATCTTAAGAAATTATTCAATTAAATAAAATTTGCATAACATATCAAATCATCTAGCCTAAAATGTTGCGTTTTACTTTTGCCTTATGATTTTATGTTAATATTAAATTTAACTACAAGAATAATGAAAAAATAGTAGGTAATCAAGCATTGTTTATACTAATTCACTTTAAATATTAAAAACTTGCTTGAAAATAGATAAATTACAAATCTAAATTGAGCAGTATAATCATATTAGCAATCAACTAAGCTAATCTATCTTAAGTTGTGATTTTAAAAACTGCTAAAAAATGACTGCTAATAATGAGTATTTTAAGATATAAATAGATTACCCAAAAAAGAATACAAAATACACAAATAATAATAAAAAATATATTTTTACTTAACGTACAAACTAAAAGATTAGACTTACCACAAACCCATAGGTTCTAACAATGTCACACTCAACAACAGTTCCATATCTTGCAAATAATTCACGTACTTCATTGGCTTTGGTTGTTTCAGAAAGATTACCTACAAAAATTTTAGTAGTTGGAGTATTTGGACCTCGACGACTAGTAGCAGCTTCAACTTTCATAGCTAAGTCATTAACCATTGAACCATTCAAAGCTTTAATAGCTGCACGGCCATTATTATCATCATCCATATGCTAAAAATTAAAATTAAAATATTTTGATAAATTAATTAAGGTTTGAGTGTACAACAGAACTAGTATTTTACCATTATAAAATGACAGGATTATACTTTGGAAATACTTACAACAAAGCCAAAATTTTTCATAACATCACATTCAACAACTTTGCCATACTTCTCAAATAATGGCCTGATATCATTAGATGTGGTCTTTTCAGAAAGATTTCCAATAAAAATCTTAAAAGTTCGTACACTGCTAGTGTTGAAACTTGTGTTACTTTCAGTGTCAGAAGGCATTATTTCTTTTGCTAAAATATAATAATTATATACTTCAATAATTATATTTGTTCAGTCAACAAATTATTAAAAAATATAATAAGACACTAAAAATAAATTAAAACAATTTAAAAGAAAAATTACATATAGGTATATTAGCAATTAATTATAACTATGACACATGTACAGTTACATAATTTGTAACTTATTTTAATATAAATTTTATCAAGGTACACAAATATATATTACTAGATAAGGCCAATATTTGTCTTATTAATCTTAATAAAATCACAAGTTTATATGATTTATAGTACCTATAATGGTTTAATTCATGAAAGCAATTTATAAACGAAAAAAAAAAACATTCATAAATAAATTTAACACATTAAATAATACAAAAAAATATATAAGAACAACATAACATTATTGATGATTAATTAAATAGAAACTTGAGGCAAATTGTAAAACAAATGAAATTGACAATTAAAAAATTACCTAGAAAACAGTACCTATATCATCATAAGAATTCAACATGGAAATAATTACCAAATAAAGTGAATTACCTCAATAGAAATAGTCTTGTATTAAATGGATTTAATATAGTTACATGAAAGAGGAATAAGCATCATAAACAAACAGTCTAAAAGCGAGTGACTGGAGATTACTAGAAGAAAAGAAGGTAGTAAAATAATAATAAAGTCTACAGCACATACACACATCATTACTAACATTAGATCTAATGCATAAAACACTAACCGGTCGTTTCTTCGGCAACAGTGTCCTCTTCAGTGGTACAGTCAACCAATTGTCTGCCCCGTTTGTGATCAAAATCTCGCATTTCTCGTCTACACTGTAATGTGTTCAACTATTGTTGTTACAAATATTGTCGCGTGCTTACCACTACAAAGTAGTCATACACACTATAGTCACAGGACGCGGAAAATGAACGTCGGAGACAGCAAATGCTGCGACGTTAGGTGTAGTTGAAAAACGGTGACAGCGTTGACTATTTGAAAGACGGCTGTGGCGATCAATCGGCAAGCGGTTGATGTAACGGGATGGCGTTAGCGGAATACGCGGGGACGCGTTAAAAAACGATGATGTGATAGCAAATTTCGAAAAAAAAAAAAAAACGCGACGTCGATGTATTATAGTAAAGATGATGGCGATGAAGGCGTCGATGGATTACGGGCTTGGGTGAAGGAGGTCGGAGAGACGATTTTCGAGGAAACGTATACGAAATGGTCCGAATCTATTCACAATTGATTGCGCACGCGCGTGCGTGTATTCATGTATGCGTTAGTGTGCGGGCGTATATTTGAGGGCAAGTGTGTACGACGCGTACGTGTGTGAGCGTGCTTGCGCGCGTATGTGTGTATGCGTTTGGTGTGTGCAAGTCCATTGCATTGGGCTGCGGCGGCGGTGGGGCGGTACCTGATGAGTTGCCGACGCTGCCGTGAGAGAGAGCGATTGCTCGACGTCTCCGCATGCCCATGGAAAAACCTCACATTATTTATACCTTCCATGAGAAAAACAACAGGTGAAAAACTTGGCGGCTTATTGCCACGAATCAACATCTTGTATATACAGTTATTTATTTCAGCTAATTTTGATTATTATTCCGTTTTCATTCCCCCGGACTTAGGGAGCGTAGACGAATGGTCTCCAAAATGTTGTTAATTATTATTTATGTCACACTATAGGAAAATGCATAAATATGAATACATGTATAAATTTTGCCTCTGCCTTATAAAAGGGTCTATGTACTCCACTGCTTGGATCCTCATCTTCGTGAAGAAATGATAAAATCGGAGTCGATCGATAGGAAACGATCAATTACTTCGCCAAGGTTTAAATAACTGTTTTTAAATTTAGATATACATTTAATATTGCGAAATACTTGCAATTACTTGAATTAAATTGCCTACTACTTCAATCATTGGAGGACGTATGGTGTACATTTCTTTAATATTTACATCTAGTGATTAATCATGATCGACCATTTACTGACTTCAGTAATATACAATAATATAATTTGTGATAGTTCTTTAATAACTCGAATTTATCTTTTCATATTTGTGATAAAAAAAATCCAATATCTTATTTATCACTCATAGATTGTCAGGTCACTTTATAATATTTTATCAAATTTCCAGTAATTACTTTTTCCATAATAGTATAAGAATGGACATTAGTCGATAATAATTTATACAGAAATTAATAATTGGAAAAAGTATTAGGTTACATGGATTAGTAATATTTTTGATTCTGGACAAATTGATATTGTACGTGTAGAATTTATTTAAAAAGGAAATATCAAAAAAATTCAAGGTATAATATATTTTTGTGAATTATAATCAATTTTTTATAATAATTAGTGGATAAGAACTTATCAATCAAAATTACAAGTTATTTTTATTGAAAAATTTTAAATAGTAACTTATTTATAGATTATTTTTTTTCTTTTGAAACTAACAAAATATAAGAAGTTTTATTATAAAAAATAAATTTTTACTTTGTAAAAGTGCAATCAAAAACAATTAAATAGTTACTTGTTTTATTTATCTAAACATAATGCTGATTTTTTTTCAATTTGATATCATCCATATTTTTATAAAATCCAATAACATTGACCATAGTTTTTAATCATCTATAACATGTAGAGAATACAATACATTTTAGTCTATATTTATATTATTAATACATTTTTTGATCATTTAGATTGTGTTTCTTATTTTTGGACATTCATCAATTCAAACAAATAAGCCATAAAAGAATGAATATTTAAATTCCTAATCATGTTTAATGTTATGCTATGAATTATCATGATTCAGTATTCATACAACCTACTACAAATTGCAACTTAATATAATTGGCTCTAGAATATAATTTACACATCCACAATATACTGATTCAATAATATGATCATATTTCGTCCTCACATAGTGAAGTAATACAAAATATTTTTAATTGTATATCATCCCTATAAAATAATGAAATTCCTTTATAAAATTAATGAATAAGTTACATAAATATAGTTTCATTACTTTTATATAATAGTAAAATCTTTAAACTATTAAAAACTAATTTTAACAATTTTAATGAGCTAAATGAAAAATATATTAATATAATTATATGTACATAATATATGAATAATTCAGTGGCAAATTCTCCAGGCATACTCAGCATCATGCTTAGGAATAAAAACGTTATTAATCAAAATACAAAAATTATTATATAATCAATAATATTACGTATTTTAAAAGAACATAATGTATTACAATAATTTAATTTAATTGTTATACTTTGTAACATTTAATAATAGAGCATACGATAGATGAATACGCAAGCTTGTTACTGTTGTAAAATACCAGTTATTCCATGACCATCTCTACTAGCAGCTGCAGTATTTATTACCCAGGGCATGCTCATACTGTTGCACTTAGTCATTGTTATAATTTATAAAATTTCTGTGTAAGAGTGTATATGGTAATTTTTATTCATTTTGTTTTATTGTGCTATTTTTTAATAATGTTTAGTTAGTTAAATAGTATTTAAATAAGTGCTATTATATAAATATATTAAATTAAAGTCTTATTAATGAATTAATATAAATTTGTATTATTTATTAATTATAAATTAAAAATAACTATAAAATATTATGATAAATAAGCATGCCCATACATCAGTCAGCATTCGCCACTGGAATAATTATAGAATACAAAGCTATAAAGTTAAAAATAAAATTAATAGAGAAATGGATCAATTATTTAACATCATTAAGAAATTCTTCAGAGGAAAAACGAAATAAAATAGTAAAATAATAAACAGTGATGGAATTTTAAGCTAATTATATAAATTTTGAACATTAATTTTGTACAAAACTATGTATTATATAAATTCAAAAAAGGATAAATCAAAAAAGATTTTTTAAATCTTGCTCACACAAAAAAATATTAAGAGTAAATTAAAATATTCATTAATTGTAAGAACATGATTTATTTTCAGTGATTATATCTAATTCAAATCATCACAACAAAAATATTTAGACTATATTAACTAAAAAAAAATATATAACCCCCCATATAATACTTAATAATCATTAACTTAAAAATTTTGATTTTAAATAATTTATTAATAATCATGATTATTATTTATATAAATATTTTATTAACTACCATATATTTAATAACAATTACCGATACAAATATTTTCAAAATTTAAAAAATAAATAATAAAAATAAAATTATAAAAACTACAATTTATCCCCAAGCTTGGGTTTTACAATAATGCAATACAAGACGACCATCTGTGTTGTAACAATCAAATAAATTTTTCATTGTTTGATCTGGTTGTGGTGCAAATGCTTGATTTACATATAAGAACTGTAAACATACAAGTGTTAATTGAATTAAAATATTAATAAAAAATTATACTACACTAAGGTATGTTAACATTTTTTCTTATAAGAAACATATATAATTATATCATACAGATTTTTTATAAATTTTTACATTTAAATAATTAAAGAATAAAATAATTTATAACTTAGTGTAGTGAGTACTATATAAAATTGCATATAAAATAATGCATTTAATATTGAAGTTCAAAACTTTCTTTTCGTTAAGTAAAAATAATATTTACAATTAAATTAAAACGCAGCAATTTGTTACTTCAATATATGGTTATAATAAATTAAAATTTTTTTTTTTCTTTAATGTAAATGTTATTTTATTTTAATAAAATTTTCTATTCATCTATCAGCATTAAAAATAAATTACTTAAAAGAAGAACAAAGATAATAAATCTTAGAGTAGAATCATATAAACATTACCAAAGTTTCAGAAGATTCCATTTTTAAAAGTTTTCGTAAAAACTCAATAATGGCAGCAACCGTTTTTTCTTTTTCAACCATCCATTTTTTTGTCTTAAGAATAGGTGCATTACCAGTTGCTTTTAACAATATTTCAACTATAATAGATATAATTTATTTAAAATACCATTATATTAATTGTTTATAAATTTGAGTATTATATTTATTTTTTTCTTTATTTTCTATAGCAAATTTTGATGAACTGAATTCATTAGTATCTTCATCCATAGCAGCAGTAGAATAAATATCTATTGAAATTTTAATATTTAAATAACAGATATATGTTAAATATAACATTGTAGGTACAAAAATTACATTTTATATACACTATTTAAAACATAGTCTTAATTTCCAATTTTACTGATTTATCAACAGTTTGATGATTCAGTTCAAAATTTAGTCACACTTGAGTATTAAGCTTAACCTAAGAACCTAAGGTAAGTAGAGAATAAATCAAAATTAACACACACTGCCTTGTAATTATAAAATAGAAGTAACAAATGTATAAAAGTTTACATTTAACGTAGTATTATTTTTGTGTTGTTCTGAAGTTATATAGATTTATCACAATTTAAAAGAATTCATCACAATTTAAATTAATTATAATTATTAGAATAATAATTTTGAAATCATATAGGCAGTGGAATTCATATTAGACCATCTTGATATTGATGGTTAATTTAAAGTTTTTGTCAAGTTTAATTTTTATTGAAATCAAATCTATTATAAATCGTGTTTTTATTGATAAGAAATTGATAACAATTCATAGTTTGAAATTGATATGATGATTATAAAATAGGAAGAAAGCACGGTCTTAGAAGATATCTTCTAAGACCGTGGAAGAAAGTTACATTAGCAATAATCACGGTTTAAGATATACGTATATAAGTACGTAATATATAGAGTGCCTCTCTATTGAGGCACTCTAGTAATATAGTACTATATATCTTAAACCTTGGCAATAATTGAATAGTTGTGATAAAAAAATTTCAGTCGTTCTCAAAGACTACGGCTACGTTAATATACTATATTGTTTACCATTTACTACCAACTGCCCGGTCGTGGGGATTTCCCCATACGTATATTAGCTTTCGATAATGATTAATAGTAATAACAGCACGATTGTATTTATATCTATAATCGTGTTAAACCGTACGCTGAACACACAATATTAGATGTCTACCCACTGTGCAAAACTGTTGTACTGATGATTAAACTATTACTAGATAATATTTTTATTCATTAAAAATCATTATAATGGATATTCAAACAGTAAAACATGTTTTCTGATTTATAATAAATGCGTAAACGATGCATTATTATACATTTTCTGTAAAATCATGATGACCGATCGACGTACATGTCCACAGCCCCCCCACCAAAGATATTCTAGAAAATTATTTTGCTGATAATTTGTTCGTCATTTGTTTAAATTTGTTTGTTAAATATCAGAATTTGTTTGACAATAGTTTTTATACAATACCATAAACTATAAATAGGGGCTGGGGACATATGTCTACAGCCCTCACTAATATTTTTTCATTCGATATTCATTTCGAAATCAAGAATTGATTGTTTTTAAAATAAATGAGATATCAATCAAAATAATAACTCGGGCATATAATCGAATTATTATTTTGATAATCGAGATATCTCAAAGGTGCATTACCCCAGCACCCGCACTTTCGAAATCATGAATTGTAATCAAGCAGTATTATGTACTTTATTTTGTACAATTTTGTACTACCAAAATTAAATTTTGTACAACCCCCAAACCTCCCCGAAGTTCAATTTCATTTTACGGGTGCTGCGGTAACGTTACACCGGCACCCGGATCAACTATTTTTCACAAATTTCAACTTTAAACCGTATAGTATTATGTACTTTATTTTATACAATTCTCAAACCAGAAGCGGCCGTGGGGTTCATAGAAGTTCGAGTACAAAATTCAAATATTTCCCCTTTATCTATTATCATAGTTTACCACCTTCAACTTCTGTTGGTAATTCATTTAACTCAATTCTTTATTATGTACTAAATTATTTTCCGTTTTTTATAGGTTAATACTATATTCTAGAACATCAATGTTAATACTTTTTATTAAACTTTTAGATTCTTAACGGAGTGATGAACGTGTTTATTTTACAATGATGTGTGCTTTTTTTTTTTTATATTATTTTTTTTTATTGCGTCTGTCATCACGTTTTGGAGTAGTAATAGTGCTTTTATTTTTGACTTCAGCCCCTCTTTAAAAAGGAAATTTAATCTAGTTTATAATTAAGGTGGTTAATAGTAAAAAATTTATAATAGTTTTTAAGATACTCTGTACTAACCCTTAAAAAGTAACGGAAAAACAGGAATTTACGTATAACCACTTTTCGACTAAATCGATTTTTTGATTTTGCTGTAACTCAAAAGCGAATCATTGTAAAGACTTGAAATTTTAATCAAATGTTTATATTAGTGTTATATATTTATGATTAAATTTTCAAAATATATATAGACCATTGAAATTGTGCAAAATTTAATTTTGGTTGTACAAAATTGTACAAAATAAAGTACATAATACTGTACGGTTTAAAGTTGAAACTTGTGAAAAATAATTGATCCGGGTGCCGGTGTAACGTAAAATGAAATTGAATTTCGGGGAGGTTCGGGGGTTGTACAAAATAAAGTACATAATACTGCTTGATTACAATTCATGATTTCGAAAGTGTGGGTGCTGGGGTAACGCACCTATATCTCAATTGTATATCTCGATTACGCCCATCACTAGATTATGCCAATGGGCGGTACAAAATTCAAATCGTAAACTTGCCGTGTTCTTGTTAAAAATATGGAATCAAAACATTTTATACATTAGATGAGTTATTGGACGGAAAATATACCCGTAAATTTCAGTTTGTTATTTTATCAGTTTTAATTGTATCTATTAAATGAATATAAATTAATTGAAGTTCTAATTATTTATATAATTAGAAATATAATTATATATTTAAATAATTTATAATATATATAAGATATATAAGAAACAATGCAATATTATCAATATTTTTTCAGTAGTTTAAACTATTTACTTACAATGAAGTTGAATAATTTTCTAACAAACATATAATTTACAATAATCATAATTATTTAGCTAAGTTAATCAGTTATTACGGCATATACATATATTACATAATATACTAATATTTCAAGTAAAAATGTATTTAAATAGCCAATAGTTGAACAAAAGTTAAAAGTCTCTCTGTACATTTTATTCACGTACTGCTACCGATTACATACGAGTATTAATAGTATGGTTTGTGGTTTATGTGTAATAATACATACAGACAATAATTTAATACATTTGAGTAATAAATTATTTATTTATTTGTAAACATAAAAATATTTTATAGATAATTCAGTTTATTTATATTGGATATATTAATAATTCACATGATACCACAGTTTTGAAATTTATTGGGACGGACTTAGGTCGTTGGTTGTCGTACAATTCCCAGTTTCCAACATTAGTAGTCACGGTAATATCCTATATCGTTTATTTGTCCGTTTAACTCATGCGCGTGGGAACATATTCCTCTTAGATAATACTGGACATTATTCACTTTTACGATTTGAGGCATATTTTCTAAACTTATTAAAACTTGTTGGGCCACTTCAGAATCGATATTTTGGTTGGTTGCATTCTCTGAAATTACATTTGATAATATTTTTATAAATAATTATATGCTATGAAAATATTTCAGTGACAGTAAAATACCTTCCCAATTGAGTAATTCAATAAACAAATGTATTGTTGAAATTCTTGGTTCAATTGATTTTATTCCTTTGCAATTCATTCCTTTTTGATATGTATTTTGACACTTGGAAGTTTCAATCATTAATCTTGCTGTAATATCTTCTTCCAACAAATTTAAATGTCCATTCATTACAATTATTGTTATGTACGACGAAAACAAAGGATTAGTCTTTGCACACGTGGGAATTGAGCATTTGATATTATCCGTTATTGTCGGTAATTGTATTAACAATTCTTTAAGAACATTTCCCACCGTTGTTTCACATGATGCCAATTTCGTACCATAATCTAAATACTCCATATTAGGTTGTAAATACTTCATCTGTTAACAAAAATATAAGTTTATATAGTTGTTGTATATCACAGATTATTATATTATAATATATTTACAACAAAAAATATCATAGAATCTACTATGTGATTTTCGAGGTCACAATAGAATTGATACAAAAAAATGTTATGTCAAAAATTATAACTTGTTTCACCACGAGCGACGGTCGTCACGGATACGAAAACATGAGAGGCTAACCGTTGCGTGACGCGTTATACTTCTGACCAAAATTACGTATCGGAAGAAAACGATTGGTCGGATCTAAGAAATTATAAGGAATCAATTCAATAAAGTTCATACGTTATCGAGGTGAACGTCCGACGTAGCGACTTCAGGTTGTTCAACGTCGTCGTAGTCGGTCACCGAGGACCGCGTCCTGGAGTCGTCGTCAACCGTAGTGGACGGTATGGGATGTACACCGCTTCATCGTCGGAAAGCGTCGCGGTAGCCGAATTCTCATCGCCCACGTCGGTAGTTAAACACCACGTGACCGTGGTACCGACAACCGTGGCCGGCTCCGTGTTGGTAGAAGCGTCGACGAAACGAACGACGGCGCGGTCGCGGTCGGCCGAGAGCAAGCCGGTCCTCTCCGAGTTCCGCCGCCCGAATCGCACAACCCTCGTGCAGGACCATTGGCGTTCGGATGAGATTTACGAAAATATCAACAGGAGCGCAAATAAAAACCTTCAACGTCAATGCGGTATGTCAAATGAGACAAACGAAAAGCCTTCGGTGGTATTTATATTGATTTTCGATGTTTACTCGTTGCTAACCGTTGTCTCGCAAGACAAGTTTTTTCGAGCCAAATCATTTTAATAACCAAGCGCACGGGACGCGCGGCGACAGTGAAACAGTGCAAACCTCGAAACATTGAAAACCTATTGAACGCACAGCAACTCGGTGTTACGTGTGGTAGGTTTACCGCGCAAACATGGTCAGTTTTTAGAAACTCTCCAAACTAGAACACTCTCCGTACATTAAATAATACTGAGCTGCATAGGTAGTAATTTACGTCTGATCTAGAGTACTAGTCATTTTGAACTGAAAAATTTGGTGGCTTAATTTTGGTGGACCCATAAAAATCTGTGGTCTTTTCCGATAATAACAATAAATAATGACCTTGTAGCGGATTGAAATCATTGTCGTTGCCTAAATATTTCTTAATAAAAGGATTTGTAGTTTAAAATAATCAAAAATACGTTTCATATGTAACCGGTTTAACACAGGCAAACTTACAGCTCATTATTTTCAAAAATAAAAAAGATTTGTCTGAGTTATAATTTACTTTTCCAACCATCTACAGTTGTGTCTGACTTCGAAGTTTCTATTCATAATGCAATTCAAAATAAATGGCTGACAATGAAAAGTAGTGGTTGAAATTTTCATTTGTGCCAAAATTGGTTTAGAAAAATTCAACAATCAGACATAAAGAATCATTATAATAATAGTGAATTGGAAATTTCTCCTAGTATCCAATTATTTTGTATTTGATCTGTTGAAAATTAAACTATCCGACGACAACATTGAACAATATTGCGATTATTTATTTGAGAATTACATGTTTTCATATTCAGTTTTTCCACCAAAACTATGGTCTAATAATGATGGTCTTCAACTGACCTAATAATTATTTGGTTATTATTTTTTTCAGTGCATATATGGTCGAGGCCGACCGCGGTGGTTTCCGCCATTGTAGCCACCACCGCCGTACGAGGATTGAGGTCCTGGGTATTGTCGTCAGGGCCCGATCATCATGTTGTGCTGCCAGGGACCAACATCGCGATTCCTTCCACCGCCTTTCGATCCCCAAGACGTGTCCTGGCGTTGGTTGCGCTGTTGCAACGGCCTGGCGATGGTTTTGATCATGTCCGACCGGTTGACGGGCGACACGTGCACCAGGTTCGAGCCCATGTAACACTGGTCCTTAACCAGAGCCATGTGCATCTGGTGCACGCTGCCGAACTCGCAGCACGGACGCGTGGGCGAAGAACCGTGTGATGTCCGCAGTGGTCACCCACGTTGGCAACCCGTGCACGAACATGCAGTCAAAACGGATGCCGGGCGGGGCAACGTCCGATCTGATGGGCGGCTGCGCGAAAGACACTAGTTATGGTTATAGTGGCGACCGCCGCCGCCAGTGGTGGCGTCCTCCACGGGAAACCGTCCGGTTCCGCCGCTAACGGGGTGTGCTCTCCTTATGGTCGGGTTTTTGTTGCCGTTACGCTAGTAAGGATGAGGCCCATGTTGCTGCAGCTGCTACATTTGGTACCCATAGATCTGCGTTATTTGCATTATCTGCTGTCGCGCAGTTTCGATGAATGTCGCATCTCGTTGTCCGAGCTCAACAACAGCTTGATCTGTACCTCCTTGATATAACCACAGTCAGTAAGCATAGTCTGGCTAACATCCTCATCAATACTGTTAAATAATTGGAGGTAACCATAAGAAAATGTAAAAAAAAAAAACAGAATTTCCAATCACCGAATTAATTTCCAAATTATTATTTACCTAAAAGAAATGAAAGCATCGCCTTTTTGTCCGACGACGATGTAAACTTCACCATCGGGTATTGTCAGTCCTTTGAAATATTGTCTTATGTCTGCGGCATTGGCTGACACTCATGATTTTGCCTAAATAAATACATTTGTTTGGTTAAAATATATTAGAAATATATTTATAAAATATATTAGCATTTTTCACTGTGGACCGCGTGATAAAATAATTATAATTTATCGGTTTGTTTATGTGGAAGATAAGATTGTAAAGGTTATGCCCCATTCAAATATTCTAAAATTTTACTAATAACGTATTATGTATGCTGTAATAATAAATGTAATGTTAAGATTATTTAGTGATGAGAAACTACATTTGAAAATGATTCAATATCTATCAGTGGGTATAACTCAAATATTCTATATGATTTTTGTTAAATTTTTTTAATGTATTTATTGAGTATTTAAGTAATTTTGGTAAATTAATACAATTAATAACTAAATTTCGTTTAAGATCCTTAGTACAACTACAATTTAAAAATGTCACAAAATATAGTATCTAGTGTTGGTAAACAAAAAGCATTGTAAAGAATTTAAAATAAAAATTATTTTAAGCTCAAGCTTACATTTTTATTGAGAACTTCATACTTTCATAAGACTACATTAGTATATCAAGATTAATTAATATATATATATATATATATATATTATAATTGTATTTATTTCAAAAAAAATATAAAAATATTGACTACAATATGCCATTATGAAATGACCAACTAATGACACATTAATACATAAAATTAAATTTTTCTTGGCATGTATTAATTCTAGGAACAAACTTATTGTTTTATTTTATTAACTATGTATCTATTTAAAGTAATACCTTCAATATTTGTTGAAAACAGACAAAACGTTGGAATACCGAGTACGAATACAATACATAGAATAACTGTATAATAAAATTGATACAAAATATGAATGATACCTGATTGCGTTCTGAAATTACGTTTTACTGAGTAATGATATTTTAAAACTGCAATGAACACTACAATTACACGTTTGCGAAATTATTAAACATACCATTTAACTAACAGTAGATTAAATGTTAACTGTTATTGCTATTTTAAATAATTGTCATGGTTATTGCGTTGTCATGAGTGATTCTCATAATATCATGAATTTAAGGTTTTTTGACTTTTTAGGTACACTGGTTATAGTGTTTACAAAAAAAACAATAATCTTTGAGTATTCAACAGGACAATTTTTATAATGACGTCAAGTATATGTAGGTACTATGCCGTTCGCATATTATTACTACTTAGTTACTACTTAGTTGACATACATACTATTAATAACATAGCAAATTCAATTAAAAAACAAATATTAAAAATTCAAAAATTCACATCCTTAAATACAAAAGACGGCTCTTTATGGAAAACCACTAAAAACTTACTAAAATTTAAAAGATCTTTCATGTCCTATTAAGAAATCAGATTGTACACTCACATTATTTGAAGTTGACAAAAAACCAATCTGTTTGGCAGACACCTTTCCAACATATGAATCACTAAACGTTAAAAGGGGACTTCTATATTTTTACTAAAAATACTTTTTTTGTATATTCATATAATTAGTAGGTAGAGCTATCGTTTAATATTGAAAAGAGACTTTTGCTGTAAATAGCAATAATGTAATAGAACGATAATTTTTTCATTTAATGTTAAAAGGGGACTTTTGCGGTAGAAGTCCTGTTTCTACATAAATTCTTAGAATCTTTATAATATTATATTGTATAAATAAATATGTTTACGTTATTATTGTTTATATCAATCACATATTGTCTAAAATTTATTCATTGTTATCAATGATTGGTTAAATTTTTGTTTTATTTAATTCATTTTGAGTATAATCATAGTGAATATAACATACTAATTAGTTTATCGAATCGTTTAGTTTTTGTATTGAAAATTTAATAAATTATGTCTTCAAGTGAAACAGCTTTAAGTGACTGTGACAGTGAATATGTTTTACCCTAGAAACGGAAAAAAGGAGTTGTAAATAACCATGTTTTAACCATTTGATGCAGAAAGGGGACTTCTGCTACTCAAACAAATTCAAATTTTTTACATTGAATAAATTAAATGTTTCGTTTCAAAATCCCAAAAGTACGTATTAGTATAAGAATAATCCACTGCCACTAGTATAAATATAAATAATACAGTTTTTGGTAGTCTAGGCGATTTTTTCCTTCTCCTGTAGAATTTGAAAAATGTCGGAAGTCCCTTTTAGCATTTAGCGATTCATATTTAAAACTTCCATTACGTTGTATCCAGACATTGTTGCCGTAACTTGTGTGTTACTTACAATATAGTACATACTGTTTCGAAGTTTCTATTATTTCGTGGTACACATTGATGTACGGATGATTGAACAAATTGACAAATATTTTCTCATTGTCAATCGACCACTGGAAGTCATCTTTCCTTACGCTGTCCGGCATTTTTTCGATTATCTTGATTGTCATTCATTTATGATGCCGTTTAGACATGGCCATCAAAATCACTCTGAACCCTCCTTCGCCTATACGTTCGGTTATAGTGTAACCGCGCTTTAACAAGGCCTTTACTGAATTTGGTTTATATTGTTTCCAGACATCTTCAACGGTACTAAGAAATGTTGAAATATCGTAACAAATATATAGATAGTTTTATGTAATTGTACAATATAATTTTTATACTCTTGAATAAATAATAATTTTAATGTCAAATGAAACAACATTATTAAACATTGTGCCCATGGTTACTATTGCGAGATATTAATTAAACAACTAAACATATAATTAGTACGTTAATGCGAAAAAATCACATTAGTCTGTACAATTATTACCGATACCAGCGAGTCATTTATTTATTAAACAGTTATGTACATTAATTTTTACTTTTAGTATTGGCAAAACGTGTCTGTCAAATTCCGTTGGGATCTTAGCCGATGAATCATATTCATTAAATGTATTCATATGCATTATTATATACATATTGGTGATTATAACGAATGATTAAAAACTAATACAACCGGCTTAAATTAAAAAAAACATAGGATTGCGTTATAGTTAATATATGTTTATCAATGTTCTTTAAAAAATATCCAAACAGCTGTCACAAAATCTTACCACCAAAATTAAGCTAATTTATTTCGGCGTAGAAAGCAGTTATAACTGTGTAACTATTGAACTATAATGAACTTCCATAATATATTAAATTACACTAATAACTATTATTGTAAGGTCAAATAATATCAACAATTTATTTTTTGCATAAAAACAATGATAACGCCTCGGAACTTGCCATTCCAAATGGTAGCTTCGACAACGTTTTTCATTAAGTTTTTAACAATTAATCGAGTGTCATTGTACAATCGTAGGGAATTCAGATTCCGAAGTAAAATATTCAGATATCTAACTTTCAGTTGTAGATGGTGCGATGGCATGCCTGGCAAATCCACTGAGTTCAAAAACGCTGTATGATAATTTACAGCTTCAGTAGCATCGCAAACTGTATCAATAGATTTGTATGACAACAATTCGCCTGGCAAAAACTTTTGTATCTTGAAATTGAAATCGTTGAAGTCCGCATTTTTTGCTGCCAAAAAACTTTTTCTGGCAGCCACTCAAGATTTGTGTATAGCATGTGTATTATGGAAATATGCATTCGATGAAAGCATTTTTGTGAATCAACTATTGAACTGAAATTTATCGACAATATTGTGCGTCAATACTTTCATCTACAGAAACTTTTCCATTGCCGATATCTAACAATAGTTTTAAAAATATGTCAGCGGATGGATCTTGAAGCATTTGAACACGCTTGCTGTCTTTTAGGTTTAGATTTTCAACATTACGCCACAATGGCGATAATTTCAAGCAAGCGTTGATTTCATCAGCGTACGTTGGACGTGGAATGACGGAAAGTGTTTATCTAAAATCACCTGAGAGAAGTAATAAACTACCGCTGAATAGTTTGCAGTTGTTTTTATACCTTTTAGTGTCCTGTTCATCGGTTCATTCGATCGCTGTTCTGCCTCCATCTAATAAAGTTGCTGCAATTCCAAATGATGCAACAGTTAATGCAATGGCATTATTTGATCGTATTTTGGCGAGAATTAGCAAAATTATATAGTACATGTCTTGCCAGTTCCGCCTGGTGCATCGGAAAAAAAGAATCCACCTTGTTCTGTAGAAACTGCTAGCAAAACGCGGTCTTAAATGATTCTTTGTGCACCAGTCAGTAATGAGTCATTGCGAGTAACAATCGTTGCCATTTCTATAGTGTTGTACTGCATATCACGATTCATTTCAGTGTTCGTAAAACCAGATGCACTTCGATTTAGCGAACGCATACCGAAATGACTGATTGGTAAATTGGCAATGACAATGCAAAGACCATCGATAGTAATCAATATAATGCTTCATTATACGTAGCGTTGTTGAATGATATCGTTTGATCATTCCACCGTGTACGAATTCGATGCAATAAATCATCACTTATTGAATCTTTGTGCTTATCTCACAAGGTGTCTGCTCGGGTTGGGAAACATATAATTAACACTATACCGAATCATATATATAAAAATGTAGCTAAAAATGTATAAAATGTCATCAAAAGAGAACGGCTGGGCCGATTTGGCTTAAGATTTTTTTAATTATTCATAATTGCCAGGAGAAGGTTTTTACGAAAAAAAAAATGTTGGAAAAGTGCTATTGTTTAATAAATCGTAGTTTAATTTAATAATTTTTGATCAGGTCGATAACTGCGTTATTGAAAATGAGTTATTAAATAAAACTATTAAAAAACTATTAAAAACTATAAAAATTGTTAATTTTATTTTTGTTATTAAATGACGGATATTGCATATATATTAAATAACATGATCCCGCATCAGGTACCAAAACAAATAAGAATGTTAGTTCGAAGGATTATTATGCATAACGGTTGATGATTAGTCACAATCAGAACAATAATTCATGGTCAATATGTATGTAAAAATGCGAACGATTTCGATACTTGCAATTTAATCAAAAAAAACTGCGTGCGGAAGATTCTCAAAATAATTATTAGATTTCAGTGATGGAAAAGTTACTATAGATGAAACGGAATGCATAAAATTAACGACCGATTTCTGCACAATCATTGATTCGTATGATGCTTTCATTGACCAGATATTTCCCAATCTACACAGACAGTGCACAAATCATGAGTGGCTGGCAGGAAGAGCAATTTTAGTAGAAAAAAATGTGGACGTCATCATACTGAATCTTAAGATACAACATTTGTTACCAGGAGACTTGGTGTCATACAAATCTATTGATACAGTTTATGATGCTACTGCAGCTGTAAATTATCTAACAGAGTTTTAAACTCATGGGATTTACCGGGCATGCCACCGCGTAATTTACAACTGAAGGTTGAATCTCTGGTTATTTTGCTTCGCAATTTGTACCTACCACAGTTGTGTAACGGCACGCGATTAGTCATTAAAAAATTAATGAAAAATGTTATTGAAGCCATCATTTAAAATGGCAAATTCCGAGATAAAAATATATTATTATCACGAAAACCTATTATACCCACAGATGTGCCAATAAAATTTATACGCCTTCAATTTCAAATTAGTTTGGCATTTGCAATGACTATCAATAAGTCTCGTAGCCAATCGATGTCTGTCTGTAACTTAAATTTGAGCACATCATGTTTTTCATACGGTCAATTATACGTAGTGTGCTCTCAAACCATCCAGTTTGTGTTGGCGAAAGATGGGATAACAAAAAATATTGTACACTCTGTTGCATTGAGGGATTGATATTGTTTTTTACTAATATTGTCATAATTAGCGATATATATATATTTTAAAGGATCAATTTTAATAAATTATTAAAAAAATAAATGATTTTTTTTTATTTTTATATTCCGTCACTGTTCACAGCACTCCATACCTCTTCCAGTGTCGGTTCCACGATTTTCGGGGCCCGGTGCAGAATTTGCGGGACCTCATATATATATATATATATATATTAATTTATTAATTTATTAATTTATTAATTGTTTATAAAAATCTTCGTTTGTTCATGTTATTATACAACTGAATAATATTTCAAACCGTCATCGACGATAAACAATTTTACAAGTGTATGCACGTGCAATACTTCAAAGCTATGCGTAATTGGTACCGTCTTAATTTTCGTCGATAACAACCCGTTTTTTGAGAATACCACATGACCACATGGATTGCGATTTGCGTAATGGGACTATATTATTTTTAATTATAAAGTGATATTCGTAATACATCGTTTGTGGGGCCTCATACAAACGCGGGGCCCGGTGCGATCGCACGGCTTGCCCTCCTCTAGGGCCGGCACTTACCTCTTCCACTTATATACCACATCATTACACACTTATATTAAATTAATTATATTTTTCTAGCAAAATATTCTCTAGAAATAATTTACATAACAATACAACGTTTGTCGGGTCAGCTAGTAATAAATAATAATAAATATAGATTTTTCCGTTATTTATATTACACATTTATTGACTGGTATATTTTGTAACTAAACAAATAATTGCGTGCGAGGTAAATTATAGACATTAAAAAAATACCAAAATTTCAGAAGTTATGCGTATAAGTTGTCTATAATTCTAAAAAGATAAGTATTATATAATATTAAGATTAAAATTGTTTATTAAAAATTTACAATAATTGGCTAAATAAAAACCGTGAAACTATGAATACGTGTTTATTTGTCTATAAAGTCAGGTTATTGATATTTTGAATTCATTGTACCAGTGTCTTTTATGAAAAACGGTCGATTATAATACAAGTGTTCTTCGTTTTTATTGTTTAAACGTCAAATCCGATCTTACCGGCCACATATATCAGGACATCGTACGGTTTGTTTACGTACAAAGGAAAGTCGGAAAATATTGAAAAATATTCGAAAAGCTTTGAGATTTCCATGAAGCATACTATAATGGACAATGTTAAGCAGGAATGTTACAGGAACACCTTAAGACGCACAGGCCCATCATTTCGATTCGCTAATCGACAGTTAAATGAAGACCGGAATTTGGGGTGGTGTGAAAACCACTATTCGAGCGGAGGGTAAATATAGACAAATATTTGATAAATAAGTACATATATGTTCAATTGACTGCGAAACAATAGATCAATAATCATAATAATGACGACTTTCGTTTAGAAACAACGAGATACGGTCAAAACGACCTATTGGCAGACAATCTCAGCCCGGTAGCGGTGATACTACCAGACCATTGCATCATCCGCAGACTTGGTGGCGTGGCATGCCAAGCAGAGTCCTGATCATATACGGATTGGAAAAAATGAACGTCAATTGCGATAAGATATTCAACTTGTTTTGTATTTACGGAAACGTGACGGGAGTGAAGGTTCTGAACGGAAAACAAGCACTCGTCGAGCTACAGGACGTCGAGGCTGCTAAGCGGTGCGTGTCTAATTTGAACTTGCTACGGTTGGACGAAACTACTAAGCTGAAAGTCAAGTGAGTGACGTAACATCCTACTGGGATTTCTTCATGTCGGGTTAAGAGTGAAGGGTGGGGTAAGGGTAGGTTGCTCTTGATTCCCAATAAGATTATAGATTAAGACCAATGGGCAAGAGGGTGCATTACGCGAGTATATTGCAAGAACTGTAATCACCCCAAATAAAAGGCGGCGTAAATATGCTTATAAATAATAATCATAGACATAAAAAAATCATAAAACTATAGAACATCGCATCATGTCCGCCGTGGCTGTTTTAGGTATTCGAAACATTCCTATATTAACGATCATGGAACGTTGAGAGCCTTGTCAGATGGCACGCCGACTAAGAAAATTTACGTGAAAAGCAAGTTCAACCGATTTATCGAAAAAGAGATGAATTACGCGAATCCACGACGTACCGCGGCCCCGTCGAAAGTAAGTGAAAACGCGCGTGTATTAAAACGTGTTCACACTCGATGTACGGACAACGAGTTTACTAACTCAATAGTTGAACGAATAACAGTTAATTTTCTTCTTCATAGATTTTGCATTTCTATAACGCACCGTTAGATATTTGCGCCAGAAAAATGCATAAAGTGGTGACGGACGCCCTTGGTTCCATGGACGCAATAAGATCCATAACCATTTGTGAGTCTTCATCGCCAATGGATTCGTTTATGATTGAGGTTCTAATTAAATTGATTTTTTTTTTTTTTTTAGTGCCTAAAAAACGTCCAGGTGCCAAATGTTCAACTGGTCTGATCGAAATGAAAAGCAACGAATTGGCGTTAAAAACGATTCTCTTGTTGAATCACATGCCATTTGAATCATCAAGTATGTTTTAGTTATGTTATCACTTTAGTTATATGGTAATAATATTTTTACTGATTGGACCGAATTTCGATTATTATAGCAAATGTATTCCCCTATCCTTGTGCTCTACTGAAACCGAGAATAGTTTTTGTAGTGAATAATCAATACGACTCACGTGTGTGTACATAAATTATCTTCTACTTATAGAGTCCAGATTTCCATTTTTAATGAAACTGAGCTTTTCGAAATGGTCTAATATCCGGCAGCAGTCTACAGACTCATCCAAACTGCTACTGAGCGTTACGTCCTGCACTCCGTTGTCGTTGCACAATTCCGAATATGCCTCGCCCACGGTGGAGTTTGCGGTCGCGCGTACGACTTTGCAAACGACCAGCCCCGGTGAAACCTCGTGGACGTTGTGGGAAATAAGAGATGTTGTGACGGAGGCCATTGACCACGTTACAGGAGATCTCGTGCGACCAACGGAAACGTTTCGGGACCAGTTACGCGTGACACGCTGCGATAACCCTCACTGCTCCGCGGCACACGGAAGGCAAGACACCAATACCTAAGTAAACTTTGCTTCCTGTTGGGAGATTTTCCATTTGCCTTGTTCAGGGTTTGTTAAAAATATCCGAAATAAACGATGAATATTTAATATTTTGTACTTCATTACATCATTTTTCTTTGTAATCCAGCACACTTTTCTACTATTAATACGTACGGGCAAACTATTTACGAGTCATATTACTTATCCGTTTGTAGTAGTGGGTATATGAGCATTTCGTTGAACTTAATTGACGATCTGATCGATTATGTCGTGTTATCTGGTCGTGATCATCATGGGTATGATGAGCCCATGGGATGAGTTCCGGAACTGGGACGTCGTTTACAACACACAGTAAATACCGTTTTATTGATAGTTGTTATAAAACAATTCTGGGATTCTGCGATTCTGGATCTTATTTCCATAATGCACTTGTCGTCTTGAGCTGCTTAAATATTTTAATAATAACCATCAGCTATACATTTATAATTATAATGGCCAATTCGAAAATACTAATATTTTATACATTTTATTGAACATGAATACTTCTAAACGCAGTTAATATTTCGCTGTATAACCCATTAAGGGGGTTGGAACATCGCATGTTTTGAGGATTAATATTTAGGTATTTCATTTAATATTTATATTTAAGCTGTGTCAATGTATGAGAAGTAAAAGAACTTTATTATGAGTATTTTGTTATTGCGCCACCGCAACCTATGAGTAGAGAATGATCGCATGTGTAGTACATTTTTAACAAATTATTAGAACCCAAATAAACGATTAAGGGTGCCTTACATAGCAAGTATATGATATATCATAGGCATAATAGACGAACATTTCATTATGTCTATGGTTTTGTAATTTTCAATAATGGTATTTTTAACCCAAGGAAATTCCTACGAAAACGTAATGTATCTATGCTTTAAATAATTCCACTTTACTGTTAATTTCATGAGATTTAATTTTTATTCTACGAATGCCCACAAATCTGAGTCCAAAGCACGAAATAAAGCCACCTAACAAATAGCCACTCGACATTAAGTCACGTGATAACGACAAAAAGCCATTCGTCAATACACCATCTTCATAATCCGACAAAATGCCACCGGCCAAAAAAACCATTGTACTAAATTACCAACCTTATATTTGGGTACGATAATTCTTAATTATTTTTGTATTTATTTCGAAAAAAGTCACCGAAATGAAATAACTATTATCTAAATTAATTATTTTTTAGCGCTAAATTTGAAGTGCTAGTTATAAAATGATTTCGTATACTTTGTAAACCGTATATAGCACTCATAGGGTTAACCCCTATGTGTAGTTATAGTTATAAAATAGTTATTAAACTAGTTATAACAATGTTTTATACGAAATAAGAGTATATTTGGCATAGTTAATGATGGTTAGTTATATTAATATAAATCACAACACGAGGTGATTCAAAAGTATTTTAAATATTATTTTAATGTAAAATTAACCTAGAATATAAATGTTGATGGCTCTGAGTAACATTATTTCTTTGAGGCTTTACTGTTCAGGGTCGTTTCCCTTTTCATTATATATATAAACATATTTTTGATATCGTATAATGAATTTAAAATGCACTCTCTAGTTTTTAGCTGTAGTGAAAGAGGATTTCAGAGGACTGAGTAGGTACCGGTTCAGAACAAGTTAAAAAGACCCCATCAAGCTTGGATTACCAGAATTTTTTTTTATAAAATAATTATAAAGACTTTAATAATTAGATAAAAGGCCCTTTAAAAAAATTTCTCCCGAAACCTTTAGTGTGTCAGGCTGGACTTATAAGATATTATAACCTCGATCACTAGGTATTTTTCCTTTTAATGTTTTTACAGAGATATTTTAATTAAATATTATAATAACTTTATAAGTTAAGTTGTCACTATAAACAATACCTGCAGAATACTATATTTGTACCTACAATCTACATTATAGTAAGGTAAATGTTATAACATTTAATAGAAAATTCCTACCTAAACCATATTGTGTAAATAATAATAACATAAATCATTTAAAATAACTTATAACTTTCTCAAAATGGTAAGAATTTATCTATTACAAAAATATTTAGTTAAGATAATATCGACGCCTCAGTTCAAGAGTGCAATAACTCAAATTATGAAACTACTGGTTCTAGAATGAAATAAGCGACTTCTAGAGGTGAATAATGTAACTAAAAGTTATCGCGTTATAGAATCGAAATCGTCGTAATTTTGCAAATAATATCACGCAGATAACTTAATTATGAATATGTTTGAATTATTGCTGTCTTGAACTGAGGCGTCGATATCTCAATAATAGTTTTTTTGAGTTATTGCAGTCTTGAACTGAGGCGACATGTCACCTCGTTGCAACGATATGATGACTGGTATAGGTACTGAACACAATACATGTATAAAAATAAATACCTGTATTCTATATTAGTAAAATATTGAATAATAACTAATAATAGTATGGAATACATTTCATTAGTATTTGAATAAATGGTATCCTCAAATGCTAATTTGGTTAGGAACTTAAAAAATTATGAATTTTTTTGTTATTGTTTGGTAATTATATCGTCAGTTTATTTCTATAGTGTTTATAACTATTAATTAGAATAGTATTTTTCAACCTTTGTATTATGGTAACATATCATACTATTAAAATATTTCATACTTTGTGACACACAATAATAAAAATAGGAATAATAAGTAATATTACATATTTACAATTAATTGATAGTGTAAACTTAAAAATAACAAAGAGAAATATAACATTAACAGCATTTTAATGAGATTTTATGCCTCAACTCCGATAAATTTGGTTAAAATATTTTAAAATTTAGCAATTTTTAAACATTAATTATACGGAATCAAAAACAGAAATTTTAAAATGTGACCTGACTGATAAAAAAAAAATTGAGGACATGTTTGTACATGTAAGTTTAATCATACCAGTTTTCAAAATTCTTATCGAATTACTAGGTTAATCGATATTAATGTCAAAAGACTGTTATGGTTTAGTTAAAATAATTGATTTTCATCAATATTTTTAAGGCCAAGCGATATCGTTTTCCAAACTGACCGATCAGACCTTTTAAGCTATGGTTTCCTAGAAAAGCGGTGCCGTTATCTAGCAGCCGTCATTTTACGGTTGTTAATAACGGCCGTCTTTACGGTGATCAACCTGTGGTTTCCTAGGAAGTAGTGCGACCGTATTCAATCGTAGTTACTTAGTAGTCAGTACTCACTTAAGAGTAGTAGATCGTGCACTGGTGAAAAATGGACGATTTGGACATAGTATTATTAGTATGTTTGGATGATGTAGAGTCATTAGAAGACGAAAACAATCGTTTGGAGGAAAGTGTCATGTTCAAAAATCGTAAAACTGAGGGTGCATTTCAAATTTTAGTGCGTCGCCATCTGCAGTGTAATGACGAAAAATTTAGGCAATACTTTCGCTTAACACCAGTGTTATTTGACTATGTATTGAATCACATAAGAGATGACTTAACTTATAAACCATATAATAGACACAAAAAGCCCATATGCCCAGAAGAAAAGTTATGTATACTTGTGAGGTAAGTATCTACACTGAATCATATTTTATTATAAATTATACCTATAAATCTGTCACTAATGCTAGTAATACTGGCATACCAATAGTATACCGGCCAATATTATATAAAATGTTTAATAAAGTATAATAAATCAAAATATTTATATTATAATATATCGTAGTAAATTATAACAGCCACTTTAAGAAATGTTTTATTTGTATAAATAACAAGTGAAGTAACATATTTAATTTTTAAAAGTATGTTATTGTTTGTGATGACTCGTCATATATTTGGAGATGGCACCGTTTCTGAGTGTATGAAGCTCATTGTTGAACTTGGCCCTGTTGATGAATCTGTCTGTCTTGAATCACCTAAAATACTTTTTAATTCAGCATTACCGACCAATGACGAAATTTGCATCCTTAATTGCACTTGTTCATACCGAGGAAGCTTCTTTACAATTTTTGCCATGTATTTAAAAAAAAGGTCGATTTCGTCCAATTCATTAGCAGGAGTTGAGTTTCGTTCAGCTATTTGTTTCAGTAATTGTAATCGTTCTTCAGAGTGTGTTAGTTTTATCTTTTTTTTATCTCTCATAAAGTCTTTCTTACCATCCATTTTTTTATCATTATCTTCGTTAATATCTCCTCTTTCATCAATCTGGGTGATGTTTTCTTCGAGGTCAGCGTGAGAGTTTTCCATAAATTCACTCTCGTCAAACCTAATCTCATCTCCAACAACATTAGTTATTGTATTAAGTCTTTGTGATGAAGGAAGGCTATCTAAGAATGATAGGAGAACAGACCTATTCTTTGCTGCTTCTCCACCTGAACCAGTACCAGGTTTACCTTTACGCCGAATATAATAATCCCTTACGTAGGCCCATCGTTTACTGCAGTCAGAACCTAAAACACAAATTGTAATTTGATTTCTTATTTCAGACATTTGGCCACAGGAGAATCTTTTCGGTCACTTGCTTTTCAATATCGAGTCAGTCATTCCTGGATAAGTGTCATAATAAGAGAAGTTGCTGATGCCATTATTAAAAGGATGTTTGAGTTAACTATACCGTCGCCTACAGAAAATCAACTAAGACAAAACAGTAGTCAATTTTTTTCAAAATGGAATTTCCCGAACTGTGTCGGAGCGATAGATGGGAAACATGTAAGAATAAAGGCTTCCAAACGAAGTGGATCATTATATTTTAACTATAAAGAGTACTATTCAATCGTTTTGCTAGCAGTCGTTGACGCGGATTGTAAATTCACTGCTGTTGATATTGGTTCCTATGATAGAGAGGGAGATGCGGGTATCTACCTAAAGAGTCAAATAGGGAAAATGATAAAAAAATAATACATTCAATATACCAGCACCAAAAGAAATATCTAGGACAAATACTGTTGTACTTCATGTCATTGTAGGGGATGAAGCTTTTGTTCTGCACGAAAACCTGATGAAACCTTATCCAAGACAGCAATCTGTACATGATCCATCAAAAGCTGTATATAATTATCGACTATTTAAAGCTCGGAGAACAACTGAAAATACTTTCGGAATTTTATGCGGTTATTTCAGACTCTTTTTCCTACCTATTGCTACTACCCCAGAAACTACAGACAAATTGATTACATGTGCATGCATATTATATAATATTTTACGGCGAGCAAAAGTACTTGCTCCAGGTCAAAAACATTTTGATGATGCACTACCACTACCAACTGAAAATTTAATCCCCATAACAGAACACAATGTGCGTGCCAAAATGAATCACACTCAAATTCGAGAAATATTCAAAAATTATTTCAACGGTCCAGGGGCTGTAGAGTGGCAGCATAGTTATGCAATGCGACATTAATTGTGATTATTATATAATATATTTATTGTAGTAATTACTTTTACTTTAAAGCATCTGTTGTATATTAATAATTAATATATTCATTATTCTTATATTAAAATAGTATCTGTGACAAACTGACAACACGTAAACGATAACAAAATATAACATGTTACTATTCTAAATTTTATTTAAAATAATGTTGAATAAATTTAATTTAAGCTTGAAAAAAGTGTTTTATATTAAATTAGTTAATATTTATTGAGTTTTTCACTTTACTGAATTTTAGTACTATACACACCTGATTTTTTAAGTGTTATTCCAATTTCGTTCCACAAATTTTGCTTCATCTGGGCTTGTCTATACTCTTTG
Organism: Sipha flava; assembly: GCF_003268045.1. Taxonomy (NCBI): domain Eukaryota; kingdom Metazoa; phylum Arthropoda; class Insecta; order Hemiptera; family Aphididae; genus Sipha; species Sipha flava. The sequence continues at coordinate 660,061 of NW_020271727.1, forward strand.
GATTTGATATTGTACAAAGCTTCATGATTTTTGACAAAATCAATTAATTGTTCGTCATTTTTGCTCGTCCAAATCACGTTTCCACTCATTGTAATAATTAAATATGCACACCGCTACACGCGAAAAACGTTGAACAACTGTTTATCACCGCTATGACAACCGTCATGCAACTGACAGCACCGCTATTTGATGTTACGGTGACACTCAACGTACTCTAGGAAACCTAGTCCGATGTTATTTATAGAAAACGTATGGGTGACGTCACCCAACGCTATATTACGGCCGCTAAATAACGGCACCGCTTTTCTAGAAAACCATAGCTTAATAAATGAAAAAAAAAATTTTAATTATTAATATGTAACAAACAAAAGCAAAAACACTTTCTTTGATTAATTAGTAACAAATTATTACATATTTATTAAGAATTTTCAATATATTTTTTTGTGTGGAATTATAATTGTAATGAATGTTGATGAGTCGCATGATATTTTTGATGTTGTATTATTTCTATTCATTTAAATTAAGTCAGGTGGAGATATTATTTTAATTCGGGCTAAAGAAATGAGATTATTGATGCAGTAAATGCTAATTATATTTTCAACACTGTATACTTTATAAAAATGTTAAATGTGACAACAAGAATAAGAGTCTTTATCTGATTGTTTATCCCTTGCCTCAGTCTTGACTATTGATGTATTGAGTTTTCAACTTTTTAAAAAACATAAAATAAAACAAATTGTTTTTTATTTACATTTTAGTACAAATAGTTTTATATTTCTTTTTTTAGAACAATGTGCTATTGTCTTTTATAGCCAACAAAAATTGAATTTTCAAATAAATATTATAAAATATATCAAATATAATAGCTAAAATTAAATAATAAATACAATAATTATACTCCATAATTCTTAAAAAAATATGTTCACAAATCACAATATGCATTTTCAGTATTATATTAATTATATTATTAAATTATAATAATTAATTTACAAGTACATGCCATTAATTAAAAAGTCTGCATCATGAGCGTAGGATTGTTTGCCTCCTTTTCGATGGCGGTTACGCATCAATCTTAATCTACAGCTAATCACAATTATCATTATACTTGTGGCAATAATACCTGAAATAACGATCGTTAAAAATATTTAAGTATAAAAGTAAAAAATATTAAAAGTTAATGTTTCTACGATTTTATTTTGTTTACGATTTTCAGTTGAATAGTTTTCAATTGAATGTATTTTTACCTCAGTTAATTTTAATATTTAGATTTCATCATTAAAAGGTTTTTTTAATTACTAACCAAGAACAAGAGAAATGAAAGCTCCATTTGGCATTATTGTATAACCGTCATCACTACTTTCAAAATACGCTTCATGAATACCTGTCAATGGTTGTTCCAATTTATGGTTTGAGCGAATGTCTAAAAATATTATATGATTAAATGAAGTTAGGTTAATAATTTAAAATAATATTAATTTTAACCTGCAGTAGTTGGTGGAGAAGACGTTTCATTTATTTTATGCTTTTGAGTAAATGATTTTTCTGTAATTGGTATTTCAGACTTTTTACCATCTAATTGATTTGGTCGTTGAAAATCAGAACCCTAAAAATGTTGTTGTATTTATTATTATAATTTATAGACTACCTATATTAAGGATGGCAAACCTATGACATGTACACACTACTTCAGTTATCGTCAATTAAAATATAGTTTATAATTTTTATTTTACTTAACATCTACCTATATATATATATATATATATATATATATATATATGTACAAATAAGTGAACTCATTTTTAAAATTATGTGTTCATATAAATAAGTATGATAATGTAAAGCTTCGATATAATATTAAATAGCTGATTTTGATATTTTGCAATTATTTCATAATGATATAATTACTAAGATAAAATGCTAAAAAAATGTTTATATGCAGATACTAAAAAGTTGGCCATTCCTGAGGTTAGATATTTATTTATTTATTATAGAATTTATTAAGAGGTATATAAATAATATGATTAAGATTGTTATTGTATATGTACTTACAAGTTGAGGGATGACATTCGATTGGTCGATTTTAGGTCTTGAATCTTCGTAATAATAATCTGGATTATTTTGGTTCTGATAAATAATTTTATCACCTATATTGGAAATAATGGATCATTATAGTAAATTATTTTTATTAGAGATCTTACCTGTATTAAAGTGATGGAATTCATGATTTATGTTGTTCATGTGATTGTAACTGTGATCATTGGTCATCCCAGGTTCTACATTATACACTCTATTTGGTATACTGAAATACATTTAATTAAATTAAAATGTTATTTAAAAGTTGGTATATACTTATAATACCACTACACAAAAATACACACATTCCGATGAGTATAATAACTATTTATATTTATATTTAATTTAAATAATTGAAAAATATAAATATAGTATACATATACTATCAATCACTTATAAAAATGTTCCATTGTTAATGGATCCCAATGGACTGAAAATCATCGATAATTATTTATGTCTATTTTATGAAAGCTTGTACCAATAAGTTTCTTTAAAGATAAATGTGCATCAACATTTTTATTTTTTTTCATATTAATTAATCATACTTATTTTGTAATAAGTTATTTGGCTGCCGATTGTAATCAGGTAAAATTCCTCCATTGACATGAGTGAAAATTCGATTGCTTCCTATAAAATAAAATAAAAATATTTATTAAATTAATAAATAATTAATTATTAGTTAAATATTTTCTCAAATATAATTAAAATATAATTATACCGTAATTTTGATGTGCCATATCCTGACCTGTCCATTTGAGTCCTTCGCCTTCCCTACCATATTGAGAAGATGCAAAATGATTGCCTTCTCCTTTTGCATTATGATAGTTAACATTAGAACCTTAAAAATAAATTATATTTATTTCGAAGTATACTTATTTCATTGTATTAATTACTAACTAAATATTGGTTGTTGATTTTTCCATTGATATTGTTGTACTGGTTGATTCATTTGATGTCCAGTTATATCAATTGGCTTATTTGGAAACGTTTGAAGGTAATTATTTCCTTGTAATCCATAGTTTGTATCCTTTGTCAGTAATTGTTTACCTGTTTTTATAAAAATACATACATTTTATAGTAAAATTTCGGTCGTTATAATTACATTTTTTCATTTACTTGGAGTTGTTGGACAAGCTAATTCAAGAGCTTCATCACTTCCATCACTACACTGAGGTATTCCATCACATGCGTTGTAAATTGCGATACACTCACCAGAGGTTTTACACTCAAATTGATACCTACTACACCGGGTTCCTTTTAAAAATTGAGAATAATGATTTTTAAGTGGTTGGAGTAACTATAATATTAATTAAATTTTACTTTCAGAGTGTTTTTCCACCGGAACAGTTATTTCAGTTTCTTTGTTTATTGCTGGGATGGGTAACACAGTTGGTGAAGACGTTGTCAAAGAAGTAAATTTTCTAAATAATACAAAATCATTTTTTCAATATTTACAAGTAAAGATTAATTATAAAATAATAAAAATAAAATAAAAATGAGTTAAATAGTTAATACTCGTCGATAAATATATAAATAAGTATTTTATACATAGAAATAAATAAATAAATTCCTCCAAACTAAGCATTTTTTCAAATATAAATGATATACTTACTTAAGTTGAGTAAGCTCATGTTCATGTTCATTTTGCGTGAGTTTAATTTGATTTTCTAATTCTATAGCAGCTGGTCTGGATAACATTACTGCACTACTATAGTTTTTATGGATGGTGAATTTACATTTAAAATCGTCAGATGGTCCACATTCAAACATATAACATGTCCCCGGTGACTATAACATTAAAATATTAATTATGTGTATCTAGTATAATGTTTAAGTCTTATTAGTTATTGTTCAACGATGACAGTATAAAAGAATTTCTGAGCTTAGAAAACAGTGAATTGTAATGAGTAATGACTAAATAGCTAATCTTGGAATTCTTAGTACATTCTTAGTTCTTTTGTATTTACAAAAAACGCAATCTGTACTAATATCTGTATTTTAGTAGTATTGAATTATAAAAATTATACATACCACCCTTTAGACTCTACTTGTAAATGTTAAATTGAGAATTTCACTAGCTTTTTCTCGGTACTTAGTTTTAGTTTTTAATTTTTAATATTTCAATAGTAATAATTCATGAAAAATGTAAATATATTGTTAACCAGTGCTCGACTTGGCAAAATTGAAGAAGGGAGACTCTATTTACTTTGGATAAAAGAGCGTCTGCAAAACTTGTTAAGCGCTAAAATTATAACCTAATAATGGTAGGGGGACGCTAACATTTCTGAAAATTAGTTGGGATACTCCGTCCCCCTGCGTTCCCCTTCGAGTTTAGCACTGTTGTTAACAGGATACCATAATATTTTTAACCGGAAAACTGAAAATATAAATAATATAAATTTTATTGTTATGTAGGTGTCGCAAAAAAAGAATATTACCATTTCAGTTAATTTGTGTAGAAGGTAATAAATAATATTGATTTTTTAACAAAATAAGATGTATGCTAAATATAATAAAATATGAATTAATAACAGGAGCCAGTTGTTAATTTTATCTATTAACATTAAACTATAGGATCAACTAATTTAAAAATAAATATTATGTTGTTATATTCTGTATCTATTTATAACTATTAAAACTTAAATTTGAGAAAATTATATTATTATATTCATCCGCAGCCTAATTATTAACCTGCCATGGGAATATTAAAATTTGTTCGCTAGATATTAGACGGGGTAGGGCAGATCAATTTTTTTTATTCAACCTACTTTATGATAAGGTTGACCCACCCGACTCCTAGAGAGAATAAGTCTACGAATACCAAATATCTTTACCAGAGCACGAAAAAATGTCTTCCTTCCCAACTCAAGGTCAAACTTTTGAATTTATAATAAAATTAGCACAGCAGTCAGGAATACGTTTTTCAAATAATAATGATTTTGATGTATGGCATTAATAACTATTTTTTTTTTATATATTTTATTAAATATAAATACATATTTAATTATTTTACTGTTGTTATTACTTTTTTTCCGTATTGGAAATGAGAGCCAAGCAAGATCTTTTTATAACAATACCATACACTCAGAAAACATTTTTAAAGTTTTAAAAAATAATATATTACGTCATAAGCAGACTTAAGATTAGATTTTTGGGGGGGACTTCAGTCCCAAATAATTTTTAAACTTTTAAAATATTATTTTTGTATTTTTTCGTATGTATATGTATGTCTATGTTTGTTAAGTACTCATACATTACTAAATATTATATAAAGATATAGAGGTTAGGCAGAATGGAGATAAAAGATATTTTATGTAGAAGAAGAATCCAATTTCTTAATAAGGTAGGTTGAACTTAATGATTCCGCATAAACTATTTAAAAATATAACTTCCGCATAAAAAATATAGGAATATCAAAAACTTCAAGTGCCTGAACAGCACAACTTATATTAAAGTAATTCAAAATTATAAAATGTGTTTAATTATTTAATAATATCGTTTAATTGTAATTAATTGAAATATCCGATTTCGTCAAAATTTAATTTTGTTACGATTATAAATCATTTTTGCGACTTTCCAATAATTTTTTTTTTAGGTGGCTACAATGAAAATCATATGGAAAACCTTATATCTAATTTTCTTAAGTATGAGAATTTGAAAATGAATTTTTGACTACAAAAATGTAGCGGATTTTTCTCAATTATTTGGAAAACTGTTGAAAAATTCAAAAAACGACTCCTTGAAAATACCGACTAGAACCAATTTTTATCTCCTACTTTTTGTTTAGCGATAATCGGAAAACTTATTTTAGTTTAAATCATGTGGACACACGAAAAAAACACATTATAGTAAAGCAAATACTTTCTTCGTTTTTCTCAAAATCTTATAAAGAAAGTTTGATGTAACATAATGCCTCATAAACTTGTTGTAGTATTTTTTCTGTTATGTAATTTAAAACAAAAATTCGTCAAAAATAGATAGGTGTACTCCATAAAGAATTTAGAAAACGTCGGGATGCTCAGTTCTTAAGCTTCTCGTTTCATCGTTATGTCTACGAGCAGAACTGGTGTCGATCAATTCGGTAGCTCCCCGGGCATCATACGGTTTTCACTGGCGCTGTACCGCTCGTGGAGCCACGGAAAGCATAACGTGTTAAGCGACTATAGAGCTCCCCGCACCGGTCTAATGAAACTACTCATGCCTATGTTCCGCTAGCCCCATGGCTCTATCTGCCCTATGTCCTACAGTATCACGGCACGACACCACGATGTGCAAATAATAACGCGGCGCAGAAGGAACACGTGAGCCACGGTCAACTCGTGCAGTGTTGTTATTCAGACGTTTACTTTTTCCTCGAACACGAACACGTCGCAGTTCGCCGTCCGGCAGCACAGTTCCAGGCACTCGAGACGGACGCGCTTTTCCACCGAGTCGATGAACTTGGCGCCCAGCTTTTTTGAATCCTCCGTCCGGATGATCTTGTCGTCGTGCACTTCGAACCTTTCCGCGCAGCTGGACGGGTCGGTGGACGTCGCGACGCGTATCACCGCGCACGCCACGATTAAAGAACACCACGACCATTTGAAGCCGATCGCGGGGGCCATTTGAAATGCTGGTGAGCGTATTCGCACGCAGTTACGCTTCGGAGAACACGCTTTCGCTGCTGCACGGACGCTGCGCTCGCTGGGCGTAAGGCCGTACATGAACAACTGAAAGTTGCTCGATCGATGAACCGTTTTACTACACAATTACCGTGTACGGTACCGATAATACCGCCCTCTCGTGACCTGTCCGTTTTCATGACACACGCAAATTGGTAAATTATTATGAAGGGCCGTATTAGCGCATAGGCACTATGGGCACTGTGCCTAGGGCCTACGGAAATGTGTGGCTACGATTTTTTTGTAGTATGCAAATTGGTATAAAAAAAAAAAATGTTATGGTTTTCGACAATTTATAATATAAATAAAGAAATATAAATTTTATATTATATATGTCTTGGATTAAAATTAATTTTTTTTTAACATTTGTTAAAACTTTTATCGTATAAAAATTTATAATAGTTATCATATAAAAGTTTAGATTTGATTTTCATGTTGTAAATATTATTGTTTTTAAAAGCTTAACACTGCATGAGATTCAACACTTCCTTTCCCAAAGAGAAGGTTTCTTAACCGTTTAAATACTGGACAACGGCCCCACAGCGGTTTTTCGTTCTTCAATATTTCGAACTTATTGTAAAACCTCCAGATCAGTGGCTTGCCGAGATAAAAATTTTTTTAATGCCAATTGCAAAGTCTAGTTTACCATCCATCCACCCATATTTTAATTAATTTCATTTAGAACTCATATATCAATATTTCTCTACCTAAATATATACAATAATTATGTGATTTACATATTATTATCCTATAACCACCCACCCCTTTACTTGATGCCTGGGCTTCATTTAGACTTATATTCGGCACGCCACTGTTCCAGATAATTTATACTTATAGCTCTGCGATAAATGACACCACGCAGTAAAAATTTTAATTATCTTCCATAAGTGTCATAATTATTATGATTTTTAAAGTTTTTATTATCAACATTGTTTAACATACCTACATACATTTTTAAGTAATATATTGCAAAATTTTATTGAGTCTCATCATAATAAATAATCATATTTATATCATACTTAAACTGAGATACGGGGTTTTTTTTTTAAATAAACTTTGTAATGATAATTCAAATATTAATATATATTTAAGAAAGTAACAAGTTTGTTTGGCTACTGTAACATTTTTAGTAGGTACCTACTAATTTAATATCCGAAAATTTGTTCATGGAAATAAAAAGTAGAAAAAACCTGCAATAACTTAATTATATACTTAATAAAAATGAATAGCTATTAATTTCATCGAATCTTTATGTTTTACTTCACACTGAAATAAAATAATATTTATTTTTATTTTTTCAGTCAATAGTTTTAGTTGAAACAGTTAAAACATTTAACATTTTAGATAACATGTATATATTTTATTTGTACATAACAGGTTTGATTTATGTAATTTCAAAGTATTGTAATGTATCTGATCAAAATTTACAAAATATTTGAATAAAGACTTCAACTAAAAACGAGCAATATTAAATGTCTAGCAATACCAATTACGATACCTATAACACATTTAAATTAATTGGGTAATGTACATAATAGTATGAGTTATTATAGAATAGACTTTATATTTATTTTCTGTAATCAATGGTAGAACAGAGCAACCCAAAATGGCATGCATTTTATTAAGTATATAAATAAAAATTATAAAATAAAACAAATATATTATTATTATCGTTGTTGTTGTGATAATGTACTCGCAGGTATTAGATAAGGAATTGGTATTAATCTATTCAGCGTTATGATAGTCTTTTCTTTCTGTCAATAATGGTTGGTGGTGACACTGTCATGTCTGTTGCTTTCGTTTGACAGCCTGTGTACTGGGGTCGATGTTTTTTGTTTTTTATTTATTTTATTATTATTTCGTTTTTTTTTTAATCGTAGCTACTCTTACCTTATTAATGTTTTGCAAATTATCGGTTTCGGAGACGCTTTCAATGTAAAAAAAAACTATAAAGCCTAGTGGAGACAGGAATCGCATTCCGACGGAATTGTGGTTGCGTTGTTCGAATTAGATTTAGTATTTTAATTCTTTGGTGTTTTATGAAAAAATAAATAAATATAAGTGAAAAGTGACACGTTCGTCGGTTCAATAAGTATGTATTTTATTGGCAATCTCGAATGGCTGAAATGATTTTTTTTAATTCTAATAACGACTTTAAATGTTATTATTTAAAAAAAAAAACCATATTCTGTTAAGAGTGTACGTAGAATGTTAAGTCGTCCGTTTCGTTAAACTCACCGTGAGTCGTTTCGTCGAATAATAATACAAATTTTTCGGAACGCGTTGTACCATGCTTCCGACTGGCGTCTACTTGGCGGGAGCCGTTCGTTGAAAGAAAATCGTTAACCGTCGAGTCGTTGTGTTACGTTGATCGATATCGTTTGTGTTGCGCTCAGATAGCTTTATCATCTGAACTTTATTTAATACTTTCAATGCCTTTGTCTAAAGCATGTTATAAGTTTTCACATTAGTTCTAGACAACATAACTCATTTAGCTCATTCACATAAGTATTATTTGTGATAATACTACTAAATTGTTGTGAATGTATTGCAAAATGTTTCACCTATCTGTGTCTAGACACTATCTTAAAATGTTAATATTTTTTGTTTGCAATTATTTTATTATTCCTTGGGAAATAACATAATTCTATAAAGTAAAGATTAATAAAAATAATATTTTTGATTTAAATCTTATCAATTTTTACTTAATAATTTGTTTAATAATTCAATTCAACTTATGTAAACTATTTTCTATGAGATTAAATATTTCCTTTTTGAGCAATAAAATTAATATTTTGTTAAAAAATTTTATTATAATTATCTTATTTAATGTATATCTTAAACATTTTCCCTTGATTTTTAAATTTTGTAAAAGTATGAAAACATTTTTTTTTTTCTAAAAAGTTCTTAGTTGAAAATATAACATTTCCAATTGAACTAAGTGAATTGCTTCTTTTTTATTCTTTATAAATAAAGTACCCATTAGTTTAAGTATAAATTTTTAACTGATTTTTAAATTAATGTTAAAAATATTAGCAAAGAGTATTGTTCCTACTGATTCCTTTCACCCCAATTTCCTTTTGCTTGGCATTTTCATTTATAAGTCGCAACTTATCATCTGGACATTTATGAATTCAAGTAATTCTGACAGCTCGACTAATAGTATGAAGTACGTCACAAATTGTTCAATTAAATATAATATTTTTATTACTAAATGGCCATGTTATGTTGTGTATAATAATATATAATTTATTATGTTATTATATTTGTTTATGGTTTTAAATGTATTTTAATATGATATTGTATACTGTCTTATAGTATTGAACATGTCTAGAAATGAAAGACATAGAGCTGATAAAAGAGCTTCTTCAAGTCGTGCTAGATCCAAAGGTATTTTTTTAAATTAATATTCTTAAAATATTAAAATTAAATTAAAATATTTTATATATTACTTAACTATAGATTCTCCAAGAAGAGAATTAGAAAATGTAGTTAAGAGAGCTCGAAAAGACAGAGATCAAAGTCAGTATTGGATTAATAAAGTTCTTGAAGCTGAAGAAAAAGATCCAAACAGGTACGTTTTTAAAAATTATTATATCTAATTTTATATCATTTGATATATCAATGTTATTATATGTATATAGATAGGTATATAGTTTTATTCTAGAATTTTATTTTAAAATATTTTGTATAAATTGTATAAATTATAAATTAATTTTTTATAAACATTTTAAATCTGATACACTGATTATATTTTTCAACTGTAAACACTAATATTTTTGTTAAGTGTTTTTTTTTTCTGTAAGTTGAATAATTTATCATATTTAATAATTTTTTATTTTTATTTTTTAAGTAAAAAGTTAAATAATCAAAAAAAAAACAGAAAAAAACATTTCTTTTAGGTTTTGCTCTCAGGACAATAAAATTGTTTTAAGATACCACCTCCTTTTCGTTTTTGCTTTTTAGATTTAAAATATCTATTATAAAAGAACTTTCAAACATTTATATTCTACTAGATATAATTTATAAGTATTATAATTATTATTTATAATTCACCAATAGATACTTTTAAAAAAGTAATTTTATACTGTAATTTAATGGGAATTGTACTGTTTATTGGTTCAGTGGTATATATCTGATCTAAAAGTTATAAGAGCACTAGAAATGTCGAGAATTAATTGTATAGATTATATTTATTTTCAAATTCATGTACCTTTGTCAATATAAATTGCATGAAAATTTAAAAAATTTCTTCTTTTCAACAGCTTAGCGGTCCATGTATGTCCATTGCTAACACCATTATCTCATTCCATTGGATCCTATCATTCTCATCTTCCATTTTTACGTTTTCATGAATCATTTTAAGATTTTTTCCTACTACATCCTTCCATTTTATTTGGGGTCTTCCTAGAGGTCTTTTCTTCACAATTCTTCCTTCTGTAACTTGTTTTATAATTTTTCCTTCTGCCCTCCAAACATGTTCCAGCCCATTATATCCTCTTGCTTCTGCTAAACGATAGTATATTTGATCTTCCATATAAATTTTGCAAGTCATTATTGTGTCTTCTTTCGTATGTTCTCTTTTCTCTATTATAGACTGGGCCGAACATTTTTCTGAGTACTTTTCTTTCTTTTGTACATAACTTAGCGTAATCACCTTTTGTAGTAACCCACGTCTCACATCCATATATCAACACTAGTCTCAAGTAACTTGTGTATAGAGTTACCTTCGATTCTCTCGATAATAGCTTCGATCTGAGTAGTTTTAGTAGACTATAACAACATCGGTTCGCACTAGCTACCCGTTCTTTTATTTCTTCATGTACATTATTTTTACTGTTTATGTTTATCCCTAAATATTTAAACACCTCTACTTTTTCAAAATCATAAGGATCAACTCGTACACTTAAATCATTTCTGTCCTTCCGTGAAATACACATGTATTTTGTTTTCTCTTGGTTGACTTCTAAACCCATAATCTTGCCTGCTTCCAAGAATTTTATTGTGGTTCGCTCCACTTCGTTTCTAGAATTCCCCAGAATGATCACAGCATCCATATAAGCAAGGATGATTTCAATTTATTTATGTAATTTAAAAAATTACATAAATTTTAGAACATTATAGTGTTAATACCAACAATTTTTTTTCCCTATTCAAATTTGTAGTGGCAAATTTGGATAAAAAAAAAATTATACTGCAATCATTTTCTGGGTTTTTCTATGAATCAAATTCTATGCATGGAATTTTTGATAGGTTTGTATATTATATTTTAATATTTTTTTTATTTAATTTCATAATGTTTCAATAAAGCTTACTGTATACATAATTTCTATAATGAACAAATAAAATAAAATAAGTCCTGAACAAAAATCAAAATTAATTATTGATGAATAAAAATAGTTCTCAATAGAAATTAATATAAATTGAGTATTTTCCTATATCATATAAAAATACTAAAATATAGAAAATCATCACTAATTTATTTTTTATTTTTCTGACTGTTTATTATTGATAAGTTTATTTTAAACCTACATTGTTTAATAATATGTATCTTGATCATGTATTAAAATGTATATGTAATATTTATTTCAGATGGAAACATTCTGGGTTTAAAGAATTATATACTGATAAAAGGTCTAGGTCAATCAGTAGACGTTCATCAAGTAGCTTCTCTTCTAGTTGTTCACGTTCATCTATTCACAGATCAACATCTCGTAGACGACGTAAACCACTTTCACGATCACCTGATTTAAGAAGATCACGTCGATCTTTATCTTTAAGACGAGGCTCTCCTTTAAATAGACGCCGATCACCATATCGAACTAGAAAATCTCCTTTATCTTTACATTCTAGAAGGAGGCGTAGATCATCTTCAGAGTCGCCAGTAGCCAATGGTTCACGTGCCAGACGATCAAGATCACTAAGTAGAAGACGAAGAACTTCTGTAATAAGTCGCAGTCGTAGAATACCTTCACCACCACCTAGAAGAAGAGGATCCAAAAAACATGGACGTAAACGTATTCGTAATTCGTCAGCTGAGGAGGTATATTTTTGTATTTATTAGGAAAAAATTGTTGATAATGATTTAAAATAAATGTTTTAGGTACGTTCTTCAAGTGTTAGTACATGTTCAGATTCTCATTGTTCAGTATGTGAAGCCAGAATACCAATTAGTAGACGTGAACCTCCACCAGAACCTTTAGCCAGGCCAAAATCTCCAAAAATGTCGAGACCGGTTATTCCCATACATGAACGTTCTAGGTGAGTAATTATTTTTATAATTATTTTAATTTTAATAATAATATAAATTTAATTTTAGGTCAAGATCATTTTCAGTACCGAGATACACACCTGTGGTGGAAGTAAGTTCCACTACTGGATTACCTAAAACTGGCCCACCTCCAGAGCCAGTACCTACTAAAACGAAACGTATTAAAAAAATAAAATCGCACAAGAAAAAAAAATCACATAGGTCAAAGTCTTCTCAAATTGAAACAGTAATTGTTATTTGTTTATTAATCAATTGCAATTTATTTAATGTATTATTACTACTAGGCTGTTCTACATCAACCAACAATTAAAGTAGAATCAATGTCTGAAGAAGAATCAAGTGTTGGTGGTTCAGATATGCCAATGAGTTCTTCTTCTGGAGGTCATTTAACATTATCTGAACGTTTTAGTAAGATGGCTCAAATGGGCCGTGCTCATGAGTTACCACAAAGAAGTCTTCGAGTGACAACTGGTGATGATTTTAGAGTTGAAATTGGTTCACCACCTCATCCATTCCCTACTCCAGCTATAGGGTAAATATTAAATTAATATTATTAAATATTAAATTTTTGTAAAAACTTAATTTAAAATGTTTTTAGGTCATTACCAGAGGGTACATCTATTGAAGATGTGAAAGGCCGTTTTGCCTATTATAAAGATCAAGGGTATTTAGGTGATTTAACATTAACTGATTATGTCAAATGGGAAGAATGGTGGTACAAATATCAAGATTGGTTAGAAGCAGAACGTGCATATGATGCTCATTTAGATAGGTATAGAGATAGAAGATATAGAGATGAGCCTCCTATATTTTGACATGAGAAAAACCACACACATGGTCATCAGCAATACAATGAATCCGAAGATGATGGATAATATAAAATAATAACTATAAGTAAAAAAAAAAAAACAGGTTTATAAAGTTATGGTAAAAACTTATGATCTGTGCATAAATGAATATTTTAATTGTATAAGATAACCCATGAAATACTACATATACATTTGATACCAAATATACTTAATAAAACAGCTTCCCTTATTGTGTGTTATCTTCACTATAGTTATTTACCTAGTTCATTTAAGTAGGTAAACAAAATTGAGTTATTATTAATTTGATTAATTTTAATTATTTTGAATAAAAAAAAAAAGTATTTATTTAACGCAGCTTTTATGTAATATAATTTGAGTATGATGTTATTTATAGACATGATGAAAATTACTTATAAAATTAAAATGTTGTGAAAGTGAATATAAAAAATGTTTGACGAACAGAAATGTATATCAAAATATTTGAGTCATTTATGGTTAATTAAGTAAAACTATATATTATATTTTTAATTTTAGTGAAAATTAATATTCAGTTGAAATACTGTTGTTGTTAAAAAAATATTTAATATAATTGATGTTTGAAATCAATTTTTGTTTTTTTTATTAACTCTATAGATATAGAATAATTTATGCAAATGTATTATTTTGCTTTCTTAGGTAAAATATGATATCAATACAAATATCAATTTTTATTGGATTTTTTTTTTTTAATTATTTGATGTATTGTATAGTTCAAATAACAAATTAACATATTAAATAAAATCTATCTTAATGAATTAAGGTACTATTGTTGTTGAATAATATTACATGGTTGTTATTTATTTATTATATAATGTCCAACAAAATGTTTAGTTCGTAATGATTATATGATGAATACTACATTAAATTGTATGATAACATTTTAATGATTTGTTAATTTGTTAAATTTAATTTATTCGCCTATCATATTAAATATTTAAATAAACAATTTAATTTAGAGTTGGAATAAGTAACAAGCTTTAAAAGGAAGTATGTAGGCAAAATAAAAAAAAATGATTTATGTGCTATACTACATTTGTTAATATATATATATATATATAATATGAATTTTTATGTTACATATTACTAATAAATATAAATGAGTTGGGTCACCAGCAAAAATGTGTCTCTCAGATTTAACCATAATTTTTTGTACTAAAGTTAATAATTGTAATATAAAATAAAACGAATATTTAGGTAGTCAAAAAAATATATATCTAATTTTAAATTTTAAGATAAGTAATTATAATAAATACCTTATATATTAGATTTAATTACAAATAATATTAATATCCATCATATATTTTACACCAATCCAAATCATAATTTATTAAGGATGATTTTTAACAAACTTTTAGTATAGAAATATTTATTTCTTAACATTTGGTGTTGAATTCCATAAACTTCTGAGTGACACACAATAAATATTAAATAAATATGGCATGACAGAATTACTTATTAACCTTTAGGCTTTAAAAATAAATCTAATGATTATTACAAAAATGTCTTCAGTTTAATGCTTATTTTGTGTAAATAATCTTTATTTAGAATAAACTGTATAAGGATAAAAAAGGTATATTTACTAGTAAATTGTTCCAATAAATGTTTGTTATCAATTGTTTAGTAAAACAGATGGTGGAGAGATTACTGCCAGACTGTGATGTACAACAGTATAAGGCAAGCGCTTCTCTGCATTTTTCCCATGTGATTTAAGTGATGTTTTAAGTGTAATCCGTTAAATAAATATTAGATATTAAAATTGATTTTCTTTTCTTTTGTTCAGTCAATATACATTTAATAAAGTTATTAACTTGGTTGAAATAATTTCTTTATAAGCATCACTTTTAAAAATTTTAATTGTTAAAAGGGAGTGAATTATTTCTTTAATTTTTGATGAAGACACCGTAGAATAAAAATATTTGTTTTCAAATTTTAAATTAAAACTAATTTTAATATTATTATAGTATGAATAGGCATGTAAGGAAACAATATTTAAAATAAAAAAAAATTGTTTAATTTATTTTTTAATTGATTTTGATATTTTAATTACTATTCAATATTATTTAAGCTTATAATTACATAAATCACTTAAAAACTAAATATATATATTAATATAAAAATAAATAATATTTTTACCTAGGATAAGTCTTTATTATTATTATGAAAAATTTTAATATTATCCTTTTTAATATTGACTATTTTCAATTCATTGAAAATAAATTGATTAAATTCATCATTTCCACAAATGAGCCATAAAGTTTGTAAGCTTTGTTGTTGGTTAATTATTTCTTCAATAATATCATGTGAAATTCTTCCTTCTGAAATATTTTCATTGTACCAAAATGACTTTGAACATAATGACCAATTATTCTCTCTAGTTAAATATAAAAACACTGTACAATTCCAATAAGCTGAATATTCAGCTAATGTTTTGCGCATTAGTATACCATTAAGAGTTTTACATGAATAGTGTAATTTTAATAATATATCGCACTTGTCGTTATTTAAAATTGACCTTATAAGACCTAAATAGGCAGCTATACCTGTACCAGCACAAAACATAACAATTGATTCATAACCTTTATAATCAATCCCACCTGAAGGCCCACGTACAAAAATAATATCATTTATTTTCTTTTTTAACAATAATTTGGTAAATTTTCCATTGGGATAAGCCTTAATTATGACATCAAACGAACAATTATCACTCAACGCCACAGGTGTATATGGTCTAATAACTCCATCTGATTTAACGAACACGTGTTGGGTGTCAGTGATTGGCAATCGCCCTTTGCTTAGTGGGATAGCAGCGAATGTATACATGTAAACATCATTACCCAGTTCTTGAAAGGAAATTATCTTGTAATCTTTGAACTTAGTAATTGACAGTAAATCTCGTCGAAGTTGATCTCCTTCACAATTTTGACGGCGATTCCAGCGAGAATATTCTTCTTCGTATACATCCAAAATGCAGGGTACACATCCTGAACCGCAGCAATCCAATGTAGACGGGCGTTCTGGCGGAGGATCGTATATGGACATTTTCTATTCGTTACCATAAGAAAAAATGTTTTTAATCATGATTAATATTGAACTATGTTTATTAGTATTACTCTACACATTAATTCATTATGAAAGTACCAAACTGAACTCGCCAGTACTCATTGGTTAAAACTAATTAGTTACGTACTCAAAAATTAATTTACTAACAGTAGACACTGAGTTTAATACAATCATACTGACCGCAATTGCTCTGTTATCATTGTTTTTGGTTGGGTTCATGCCACATATATACAAACTATATATGTGGTTCATCCACTGTTCATAGATGTATATATATATATATATTAATTAACTGTGGGATTCATCAGGTTGTCTCATCAATACTGCATGGGTTGCATGGCTGTATCCAGCTTTTATTTTTTGGGGTGGGGGTTTCATTTTAATATAAAACTATAACATCATTTTCAAGAATTTGAATTAAATATATATATATATATATATATATATATATATTTTCACGATATTCAGGATTATCAAAAAAAGTCAATATAAATGTTTTGCAATGTAATTGAAAGTAATTTCAAGGGGAGAGGTTTGAACTCGGAACCCCTTTCTTGAATACGGCTATGATGGGTCGTATTTATCAATGAAAATAGTTGTATCACAGAATAGATTAAATAAATCATAAAGTAATAATTAAATAATTATCTTGTGGTTGCAGCGCTAAATAGTTTAAACTTATAAATTATTTCATATTATTTTTAGCTGCTGCAGAATATACATAAAACTAAATTCTATTTTAATGGCGATGGCAGAAAAATATTTTGAGGGGATTTTAAATTCTTTTCAACATAAGTACCAACTTTTTAATTTTAATAAGTAGATTAAATATTAGTTAAAATAGATACTAAATGTGTTATTATTAAGTTTATTGAAACTATGAATAATGTTCAATGATGATATGATATTATATATATAAATATATCTTAAAATAATTGTATAATTTACAAATTAAAAGAGAAATTTGAGGAAGGGATTATATCCTGTTACCCTCTCTCCTCCTCCAAGCTACGCCAGAATACTATTTTATGATTCTTTTTCTTGAAGTACCATTCAATATGTTACAAAGTAAATGACAAAATATTATTTTTTAAATTTTTTTATAAAGTTTGCATTTCATACAGAATAAATTTAGCATAATAATAATTTGTGGTTCACATTCATAAACTCCATAATTATATATATTCATTATAACTGTTTATTTTTTTAAACTTTTTAACTTAACTAGTTAATTTTCTAATAAACTTTTTAACTTAACTAGATTGACTGACAGTTGAAATAACTTAGCTTTTTATAGTTGATTTAAAAAGGATCTATAAAGTTAATAAAATTTTTTAAATTTTTCATTTATACAAAAATCATGAAAAAGTAAAATGGTCATATAGACTGTAAATCAGATGTCATATAAGATTTTGTTGGTTGGGTACCCACCTTTGGGTATTGGGTTCTGAATACAGAATGTTATGTATAAAGAATTTTAACTATAAAGATAAATAAATACGGTAGCGAGTGGCCTCTTGATGTACATTGTACAATATTATAGAATTTTTCAAACACTTCAACGCCACTGCTGTATATTATGATAAAAAATTCAATAGATTTTTTTATTATAATTTAGGAAATATATCTTTCTGAAGAACGAAGTCACTTTTTATGTAATTTACTTACTAATTAAAAAAGTAGATTAACTTTTTTTAAACTGAGTTAAGTTAATATTTTTTTTCTTATTAACTTATAACTTATTGAATTAAATTTATGAATTATTAACTGTTAATTTTTAACTTAGGTATTGATCTTGTGTTCTCTTAACTTAACTCAAGTTAATTATTTTCATTAACTTGCCCACCTTTGGATACAACTTTTTAAGTTTTTTCTATAGGCACTTATATGCTATAAAATTAATTAGTACGTATACAATGTATATCTTCACTGATTATAATTACCTACTTTATTTATTATTAATAATTGCAGACAAAGAGGAATGCAAGTAATAGGAAAGAGTGGAGAATTGCTACAAACCAACCTCAGGAGTTAAAACTACAGAAGAAGAAAAATAATTGCAGACCATTGCATCCTATATTGAAATATTAATCTAACATTTTAATGTGATCATCTATGGAAATGAGAAATTGAATATAGTGCCTGTTACCTGTAATAATAGTTTAATTATATAAATACATTTACATTATTTTTGTATGATAAATTTTATAACTTTAATGATGTAAATATCTTGTAGTTTTAAGGAACAACATAGAATAGGTATATTTTTTTTATGAAAAACGTACAATAATTATTGTTTATAGCTCATTATGATTAATATTCCAATCATCTTGAGGTTGTTTGTAAGTTTCATTATTCATAAGAACAAAGTTAATGCCTGGACCATAATATGGAATAATATAGTGGGATCCATCAGCAGGACGTACAATCTGAGTTGCTATCAGAACAACGTCAATTAATTGTCCAATGAACATGAAACCAAGCGTACATAGTTTCAGTAGACCTATTGCAGGATAACCAAGGTAGAAGCGGTCTACACCAAACATGCCCAAAAAAATTGACAGTAATAGTGTTGTATCATAGTGATAACCATTGCTAGAATATCAATTGTTAAATTAGTTAAGAATTCTTAACTGTAACATAATAACATAAACTCACGTCCATTTGCACGGGAATTCTTTCCAAAATGTTGAGTTTTTCGTTTCTAAGCACACAATACCATCACCTGCTTTACACCTTACTTGAAAATAAATTAAAAATATAAATTTCATTTAGAGTGAAAATAATTCTAACTGATAAAGTGTCAAAACCTTGAGCAATATTATCTTTAGTGCAACCCCGTAACTGCTGAGTTTCTGGATCAATTAATTCATATGTTGGGTCAGGGCATATGAACTGGCCCATCCGTAGATTTTTACAATCCGTTTGGTATTCAACTGTCTTACCAGACCCAGGAGAATGTGCAAAGTGTACAAAATAAGTCAATATGATAAAGAATAGCTCCGCAGAAGCCATGACGACCGCATTATTGTGAAAAAATAATATTCTATATTACCTAAAATATCTTTTTTATAATGTAATTATAACTGTAGACATTAGTATAATGAAAACATTTAATATATAGAATAGAATATTGCAGTAAACGAATGTTGATTAGAAATTTAATGATAAGATATCTTATTGATTAAAATGAATTCCTTATTTTTCGAGTTATATAGATAATAGAAACAGTGGCACCAATCCGTTTATAATAATTATGTCATAATATCTTTGCCAGGTTATTTTGGAGAAAATGTATTACATTTTAAAATAAAAATCATACATTAAACTACTATTTTTAAAATTTTTTTACATTTTAGTAATACTTATGAAAAACTGAGAGCGGATAAATTTGTACAAATACCTGTATGCTTGGTTTTATAAATGTTCCTAATAAATATTTTTATTTGTTTGAATTCTTAAAAATCAATAATTTCTATGATTAAACAAAATATATATAATTCTTACAGCTGAAATTTAGAATTTGTGAATCTTGTATCATCACTGTTATCTGTAACGTGCATGAATATTTAGTTATTGTATTTTTAGAAAATATCATGATGCTGGAAAAATATTTTAATGAATCGATGCTGAATGATGTACACGAAACAGTCAGGGATGTTTGGATGAGAACATTATTGGAACGTTACAGTGCGCCTGATCGCAGGTGCCATGGTTTAGATGATCTAAATGATTGTTTTCAACAATTTGAAACAGCTAAAAGCAATATAAAAAATCCCAATGCAGTCATTTTAGCTATAATATTTCGATAGTAAGTATGAATAGTAATAATTTGATGGTTAAACTAATAGATATTTTACTTTATTTTAGTTTTGAATATGACCCAAAAATAGCTGACTGTAGTGAAGCCAATATCAATCATTTTCGAAAGTTTTCAGAAGAGTCTAAACTCAACATGGTATGTTTTAAGTATATGATTATTGTTGATATATGTGATTTAAATGTGATTTTTCCTTAGGATACAGTTTTATGTGATAATGTAATTTTATTACTAAAAGTCGGTGCCATTAATAGTACAGATGAACATAAAACTGAAGGGTGTTATGGATGTGAAGATAAACACTACTTTTTAGATGTAGACATGGCCATCCTAGGCATGGGACCAGCTGATTATGAAAAATATACAAATAATGTTCGTGAGGAATATGCTTTTCTTAATGATGAAACCTATAAAGAATTACGTGTTAAGGTATGTTATAATAAGAAATGCAATGCTATTAATTAATGTTGTTTCATGTTCACAGGTTCTTGAAAGTTTTTTGCAAATACCAAATATTTATGCAACAAAGTTGTTTAGAGATAAATATGAATCTGTGGCTAGAAATAATATTCAAAGGGAGATCAATTCTCTAAAATCGGGAACTTTCTAAAAATATAACTTATCCTTAATATATTATTATTTCTTTTAATTTTATTTTCCCATTAAATTGTATGTGCCGGTCAGGGTGTTATGTTTTAAATTATTTTCCATAAAAAACACAAAAATAGAATCTACTTAAATGTTTAGTAGGTATTATATATTTATAACAAATAATTAGTATAACCAGATGTCATTATATTATTTATTTATTTTTAAGTACCATATATTTACATTTGATGGTATTATACACATTTTCAGTATAATTTATAGATTTTAATATTCAGCCTAACATTATGTAACTAATTTTTAATAGTTCATAGAATTGATAGTATTTAGTTGTAATATTGTTGTGTTTGATGAAATATCTTTGTCTATTTATGTAAATAATACAAAAAAAAATTTAAAAAAAATATTTGTAAATTATTTATACATGTTAGTGTTAGATTTATTGTTATATTAAGTAAATTAATTATTGTAGTGAAGATTCAGGGGTGTCATTTCATAATTTGCTAGTATAGGGCAAATTAATGACTAGTCCAATACCTAAAAATGAAATAATTATTACTTATTAGCTTATATACCTTTCAAAAAGCCACTTGTATCAATCCTTTAATTAATATTATTGTTTTTAAATTAATATCAAGAAAAATTTATTTCTGATTAATTTTTTTTATATATTATATACTAAAATAAACTCCAATGTATACTAAAATAAAAAATAAAAATATTAATAAAATATAATATCCTAATTACTAAAAAAATTTATCTGCCCAAATATATTTAATTACTTTAAATATTACATTACAGCGACTATTCATTTTAAAATGATTTGATAAGATATTAAAACCTAGATGTTTCAAGATCTCCCAATAAAACCTGTTTAAGTAACCCATAATAATATGTATTGCAGTTTGTATTTATGTAGGTTGAAAATAATTAATATCCAGCCAAAAACTACATGTAAAACTATAGTTGAACAAATACGTACTTCAACCTTCTTTAAGTTACATCCCTATGAACAATATATTTAAATTTTAATTAGAAAACACTTGTGTAAGAGGTATTTAAATATGGAGCATAATTTTAATAATTTTATTTCAAAATTAAACTATTATCATTGTATAATTAATTAATGTGACTAATTATTTTTAATGATAAATTTTAATACTTATTCTAATTTATTTTTTAATCGAAATTTTACTATCTCAAGAGATAGTGAAATTTTAAATTTTTGTATTATTTTCTAACTTTTTGCTAAACTTATAATTGTTTCTTAATATTGTAGATGTCGTACATTAATATTATTGAATATTTACTAATATATAAATAAATATAATTGAAATGTATATTATAAGTATGTTAAACTTAATCAAGTCATGATATTCTAATGTGTGCTTAAATTTACTAATTTCGTATTTAATATGTGTTTAAAAAATTAAAATTACTAAAGAAAGCTTATTAAATAATTTCTGCTTTTGTAGATTAAATACAATTCCAATAAGTTATTAATATTTTTTTAATCGTTCTAAAGAAATCATTTATCTGTTTAATTTATTAAATTTTATTGATATCTGATTTTTTTTTTGTAGCGATTATTTAAGTATAATTTTATTTATTGTAAATTAAATAAAATGATGGTGAATTTTTGAAACATATATTTTTATTGAAAAATTAGTCAGTTAAATTCATACTATTATGTATATATTATTGAGTTTGTCGTATCAAACTAATTCAAACTTGTTTTACTGTTGAAGCTGATAATTCTTGTGGTTTAATCACAGATAATATGAAATGTATGTGTAGTTTAACTAATAAGACTTAATTGTAATTATTTATAATAGTTATTTGTTTATATTAATTTTTATTATTTATTTTCTAAAGTCTAAAAACTCTAATTCATTAATTTTTAATAACAAATATATCTTAGACACTTTTTAGGACACTCAACCACATATAAAAAACTATTTCTTCTCTCTTAAATTTGTTTCATTAAAAATATAATAATTATAATATGAATTTGCAATGTCGTATAGTGTTCTTGTTTAGACTGATATTTATACATTCAAATATAATATGCCATGGGTTAAGTATATTAAAAATTTAATTTATGAATATACTCATTAATTTATTAATATATATTTGAATCACTTTTTTTGTGTCTACATAATTATTTACAACAATTTAATTGTAATTTACCATGTTAGAAATGTGTGTGATTTATTTATAATATACGTATTGGATTAACAAAATAATTAAAATTAAGATTGTAAAGTAGATTATTAATTATAATACAATTATTCTAATACTTAAAATAAAAAAAAGGTGTTTGTAATCAAGCGTTAATTAAAAATTAAAAATTAACTGCATGAAAATGTAAATGTTTGCATTTAAATACTACCTACTAATAATATAAAGACATTTGCTATGACATTAGATAATCTCTTAAACTTTTTTTTTTTTGTAAATACTGAATGGCGAGAGTCCCCTGAGAGCATTGCTACCTCATCATCCAGCTTTATTTATTGAAAACAAATAATTAAAAATACTGAATAAGATTGACTATTTAAATTGGATTAAATTAATACTAACAGATCTCATGTGTAGAAGGAGTAATAATAATAAATATTAGGGTTGCCATACGTCCCAAAAAATGTCTTCAAGACGTCTATACGGCTTAGAGGTTTAGAGAAAATATAGAATTATTATAATTGAATTTCGACGATTTTATCTCGGAGTACAATTTTGATCGTAATAAATTAAAAATACATAATAAAAGAAAAATATTTGTAATTTATACATATATAGTATATCATATATTTTATTTCACATAGGTAATATTTTAAAATATTATATTACCGGCCATTAATGTTCCACTCAATTTATTAAGTTATATAAGAAGTATATTACTCAGTAATGTGTTTGTTTTGTTCCGTATTTGCCTTATAAATGTATGGCAACCTTAAGTAATAATATTCATCCCTCCTTCACAAAATGTTCAAATACAAGAGTACATAACTACATAACCGGACCTGTGAAGGCCCTTCGTCTTTTTGCCCTAGTGGTCAGTGGCGGTTTTTAGGGGGGAGGCGAAGGGGGCGCTCCCCCCATTGGATTTTTTTGTGTTAACGATTATGTCATATTATTTTCACAATATAATATGTTCAAAATTTTTTTGTAATTATTTATTGATTTTTTTTTTTTGATATCAGCATGAACTTTGAATTGATAACAATGGAACAATATACGTTATTTTTAATTAAAATTTCACTAAAATATGCTTAAATTGCTTTAAATTTTTTACTTCAGTTATGTATTTATTATTCATGTTTTTGTTTAGATTATAGCCAAATCAATGGACTTTTTACTATATTTTTATATAACATAATGTACATGGTTAGAGATAAGTATGATTCAGAGGCTATTATTTTATAAAGATTCCAATAAAACTAAATGTTTAAATTATGAAATAAAAAATGAAAGTTATATGTCAATTAATTATTATAGGACCATAAACCAATTGTATTCTTTATTTGATATATGTAATTATGGTGAGTGCCAAAAAAAACCAAAAAAATTTAAAATAGCCCCCCCCCCCTTGATGTTTTATCAAAACCGCCACTAACAGTGGTGTACCCAGGTCATTATTTCTTACTATTTCTTAAAATAGAAAATTACTTAAAATAATAATGTCACCGCTACAACAATTGTAATAATAGACACAAGGAATTTGGTTTTTATGTAATGATAAAATATTATATTTTAATATTATATATATAGTATATTTATAAAAATAATATGAAACTAATGTCTAATTTTCATATTTTTCATATCATAAATTTGTATCAATTAAATCCATATCAATCAATCCAGGGACGGACGCAGAAAAATTTTTTTTGGGGGGGGGGTTTGAAAAAATAAGAATAATTACCGTCAGGCCCGTATTTAAAAATTTGGCACCCCCGGGCATATTATTTATGCCCCTCAAAAAAAAAAAAAAAAAAAAATAATTATAATAATATAACATAATAAAACATACTATTTTCTTTTTTTTATTGTTTTATTTTTTTTCATTAGGTACATCATTTTTAAAATTAATTTTGCTAAAATATTTTTCCGCCCCTGAGATTTGACGCCCCTGGACATGTGCCTAACTGTGCCCCCTCTAAATACGGGCCTGATTACCGTTATTTTTAAATAATTGACTATTGACTAAAGATTGACTATTGTCGATCGATATTACATGACCATAGAACACAACATTTAAGGAAACCGTCAATCATAATTTTTATTTATTGATAATAAGCGAATTCCAAACATGGATTATTTTTACAAAGTATTGCCTTGAGTATTGTATTGAGTTTTAAGTACCAATACCTTTTAGAATGTTTGAAAAATTACAAATTATTACAAATTCACTTATCTTAACAAAATATTTTTTTTCTAGCATATTTTAATCGTATTTTGAACAATTCATTTTTTTTAAGGTATATAAGGTAGGATAACTACGTTTGAAATTAATCATCCATTCATTTCGGTAGGGGGAGGGGGTTTTGAACCCTCAAAACTCCTCTCTGCTTCCACCACTGAATCAATCATATCATCAACTGATATATTTATTTCCTTGTAAATATGCTATAGTACAATTCCACATAAGCAATTTTGGCTAATATAAGTAAATTTTGTTCCTAGTTTAATTATTGAAGTACATAAAAGTTCTTGTAAAATTGATAGTTTTAATAAGAATCAATTTTATCTTACTACAAAAGAACAATAAACTAGATTCTCTACTTTATTTTCTATGCTGGTTCGTCTTATAAATGGTCCGGAAGAACGTTTTAACCAAGGAACTGTTAATATTATTAGTTTAATGAATAATTTGTTAAATTTGAACATATCTAAGCCAGATTTAAATATTCTGTCTAATTATTTTAAATGTAATAAAGATGAATTAATAAGTGAAATTTAAATTTTAAAAAGAGATTATACTAATCTCATAAAAAAAAAAAATCAAGCACTTTTGTACTTGTTGTTTAGTTACAGTGGTTTAAAATTTTCGACAGAGCATCTATCTTTAACGAATTTACAATTGTTTTGAAAAAAATTCTCAGTTATTCCGGTGACCAGTTATACATGTGATAGATCGTTTTCAAAGCTAACTCAAGTAAAATTTAGTTTTAGGACTACTATGTATGGCCGAAGAGCGATTGAACAGTTGTATGCGTGTTACAATCTAACAAGAATTAGTAGTAAATATTGATGTAGATCAGCGTTTCCTAAACTGTGATCCGTGGACTCTTAGGGGTCCACTCGTATACCGGAGGGGGTCCGTGAACGCAAATTTAAAATATACAAAGTATTATTATTTATTATTTTTTTTTTTAATTTTTGTTTTTACTAAGGGGTCCGCTATCATTTTTATTAACTCTAAGGGGTCCGACAGAAAAAAAGTTTGGGAAACGCAGATGTAGATAATATAATTGAAGATTTCAAAAACAGAAAAGATTATAAAAAAATGAATCATATTGTAAACATACAGTTTTATAAAATATAAACTTATTTTTGTTTAATTATCTTTTTGTATAAGTATAGATAAGTTTTTCCTTATGAATGTGTTATGTGGTTATATAGTATATATATTTTTTTAACATCATATTATATTTTAACTTGACAACCATTATATCAACTTTCAAGCTTGAGTCTAAAAAGTAAATGTTATATCAATATTTCATGATATTAGAACTAATATTTAATATTTTGTAACTAATTTGGGCCAGCAAGTTAAAGTAAAGTAAATTACTTAAATTTTTTGTTAGAATTAAGTTTTGATTAGTTAATTAATTTTTTCTTCAAAAATGACTAAGTAAATTTATTTTGAGTTCGTTGTACGTAATTTCTTGCATTAGGTTTTATTCTTAAAATAAGTACTGACTACTTAGGGGATGTGGAGGAAAAGCTCCCATGGTTCACTTTTTACGTAGCTTTCTTGCATACCTTGAACAAGAAGTCTGGCTACACCCAGTGGTGCCCATAGGTTTTCCATGAACCAGTACATTTATAATTATAGGGCCCCCAATTTTATTTTGGTCTACATTCATATGACCATATACATTTGATTGAAAATTATTTTTCCAAAGCATGTTTATCTTAAATAAATTAAAAAATATTGCAAATTCCTGTCCAACATTTTTTTAATAGGGGTTTGAATTTAAAATTTTACAAAAAAAAAAAACACTTCACCAGTTGGTTTTGCTCAGGATAGTTTTTAAATACAATACTTATTAACTATTAAAGATTTCGAGGATTGGTAATACTACAACATGAATAATAATTTTGATCAGTAATTAAATTTAAAGCATTGAATATGTGTTAACTAGTTTTACAAAATCAGTGGCGTCATTTGGTGGTGGGGGGGGGGCAACGTGGGCATTTGCCCCTGTCTAATTTTAAAAGTAGCCCGATGGGCCGGTGTCCGGTGGTTGCTGTTGAACCATTATGATATTTAATTAGTCCAAAAACATGATTATATTTATAATATTTTCTTAAAATATTATACTGTGTACTAAGAAATTACTGTAATAATGATAAATTTTTAATTAATAATTTAGTTGGAATATATTTATATTTAGACGTATGCGGGTACGTGAATGTATGGACATTGGATATGTGTCTGTGTGTGTGTGTGTGTGTGTGTGTGCATTTTAAAGGAAAAGAAACAACGATAATAATAACTGATATCCTAATCTCCGTATGGTTTTATTTCTAAAATCTAAAATTAGTACAAATTCTAAAAACAACAAGCCGATCGGCACTTCTTTTTAATCGTAGATTACTTAGATACTTCAGTTAGCTTGCGACAATCATGATGCCCTACGGTAAGCTATTGAATTATTCTGTATTGTGTTAATTCAAAAATTTTCCGTGACGCGTGTATACATTATTTTTTTTCAATATGGACAAAATACGTCTTAAAAAAAAGAAATGGGTGGTGCGGCAAAAAACCGTCGTACTAAAAAAATTAAATTACTGCAAAACGCTCAGAGATCGAAAACAATTTATGATACGTTCAATAAACAGACGAAACTTGAAACGGTAAGTAAGCAATTAAAAATAATATTATTTTGTAAATTTATGGTATACCGGTTTTTTAGATTGATGTACAATTAGTACAACAACCAGCTGTAATACAGTCGGACTAATTGAAGAACAATATTCAGTTGATTATCTTGTAAATTATTATTTTTATATACACTGAAATTATAATGTTAAATAATAGCCAATAGACATACTTATAAATATATAATATGTTTCAGAATGATCGCGATAATAAATCTGTTGATTTGAATATTGGACAACCAGATCCATTTATAAATAAAGATGATCTAATGGAAAATTTGGTATGAATTTTTATAATTAGTAAAAAAAAAAATAAATATCAATTTTAAACTAAAATCAAATCTTTAACTTTCTTATTATTCTAGGATTTAGTGCCAAGATCAGCAGTTGATGTTTCTATTCCTACAATTGAAAAACAACCCAAGTGTGATCAAGTATGTACCATACAAATAACTTTTTTACATTAAATTTTAATTTAGGGATTATTTTTAGGAATAATTTCAATTATAATTAATTATGAAAAAAAAAATTTGAATAATTCTTTCAAAAACATTGTTTTAATAATTAATATGCATTATACACAGTTCACAGAGTACAGACTTGGGTAAAATACTTTTTAATAGTATTTTGAATACTTAAAAAAAAATTGAAGGACAAGGGACAAGATTTGAAAATAACTTGCCATTGAGTGATATAAAAATAATTTTTTACTCTGCCATTGGCAGGTAAGATCAAAATTTACATAATATTATTATCTGTATTAATTTTTAATATTATTAAATTAAAAACTAAATATTAAATTTGACATGGTACTTGTCCAATATGCTATCTACCGCACGTTTGATGGTTTAGTATGCTATCTACCGTAAATATTTTAACTACCGTGTAGTTATGTATATGTATTTCTGATCGCTTCGAGGAATGATTTTTTTTAAGAACTTTTTTTAACTCACCACCACAAATTGTTTTGTTTTTAATTTTTGTACATGTTTGGTCGATTGATAATAAACCTCGTATGCTTAAACATTTTTCGCACATATTTTTATTTTGAATTATATTTTGATATAAATAACTCATAGTTGACAAACTCATAATAATAATTAATAAATAATAATAAATAAATCTCAGTAAAAATACAAATAATCGATACGCGTCACAAACACACACTAAATAGGTATAATATAAAGCTATACCTACTAACAGTGACGTATTTATGAGGGGGAGGGGGTACAGGGGTACTGGACCCCCCAGAACCTCTCCAAAAAATAAAAAAATAACAAAGATTTTTACATATTTGCAGAATTGGCTATGTTAAACATTCACAGAGAAGTTGAAATTACTGTTGACGAAGTGATAGAGGAGTTGACCAAAAAATCGAGACAACTGGAATTTATTTTATAACAATACTTTATAATATATATTCACTTGGATTTTAAATATTCACTTCGTGGAACCTATCTTGTTATTGAATCGAATACTGTGAAAGACCTCGGTGTTTTCTATGATAGTAACTTAAATTTTCATAACCATATAGATGCAACATGTTGTAAAGCTTTAAAAGCTCTTGGATTTCTTAAGCGGGTTTGTAACGAATTTAAGTTGACAACTCCACTAAAAGCCTTATATTGTGCGCTCATCAGATCTATTCTTGAATTTTCTGTAATTATATGGAACCCTCACAACACAAGCAATATGAATCAACTTGAAAGTGTCCATAGGAAGTTTTTGAGTTTTGCAGCATATCTATTAAATATTGAACATAGACCTCATGATTATGATGCAGTAATAGATAGGCTAGGCTTACAGTCTTTGGCCGATAGACGTATCACCATTAACAAGGTCTTCCTAGTAAACTCATAAATGGATCGATCGACTGTCCTGAACTTCTATCCAAAGTAAACTTTAAAATTCCCTGTGTCCAGGTCTGTTCTTCCAATCCTTTCAGTATTCCGCTGTGTACGACAAATTATTCATGAAACAAACCACTAAATAGAATGATGCGTATTGCTAATGAGGATACGTCTTTTAGTTTTTAAGTTTAGTTTTGTAATTCTTTTCTTTTGTTTCATTTATTTTTCTATTTTAATTGTTATGTATACTATTTACTTATAATATGTAAATTTATTTTTCTGTACTTTGGGCTGCTGCCCGTATTAAAATAAAATAAAATAAAAATAAAATTAATATATAATGCTAAATACAATATATAGGTACATATATAATATTACATTAGACTATACGATTATTACATTATATATTTAGTTCAACTTCCTCCAAAATCTGCATAAGGACATAACTATTACAATATAATATATAGTTTATATTAATTATGTATAAACTGTGGACCCCCCCCCATAAATAATTGAAAATACGCCACTGCCTACTAACTTACCTAACCTAAGGTTTAAATATCATACAATTTGGGGTTTTGTAAAAGCTTAATCATGATGAAAGCAAAATGATAAAGTATATATAATATACAGCATACGAACCTACGGTAGATATTATATTAAACTATCATCAAATTACAGTAGATAAAATATTTATGGTAGATAGCATATTGGACGAGTATTTTTGATATATATGTTGTCATTTTTTAACCACCATTTTAAGTTTTTTGTAGTTTATATTTATTTTATTTTTATCTGCAAATTGGTGTATATATATTTTTATTATTATTTGTTTTATATTTTTGAATGAACTGAACAATCGCTTTAGCCATTCTAGTAATGAAATCATTCTTAGTTTTAACATTTTCTTATCTTCAAGTACCTATTGATTATTTTAATTTAAACAGTCCCCATTTAGATTAATTTTGATACAAATGGCATATAAGATAAAGGTTTTTAAAAACAACATAAAAAACCATAACAAAAGTTTAAATTGCACAGGTATTATTACTGTAAATAAGGAAATAACTCCTTAAAATTAACACTACATTTTGGATTATGCTCTCCCCCAAATTAAATCCTACATCTGCTACTGCACATGGACGTAATATAATAAAATAATATTTTGTCTTTAATGTCACGGATATTTGTCTGCTTCTGGTAGTTATTAATCGTCATGTAATTAAAGCTTGCAGATCAATAAGAAATATACTAGTCAGTAGACAAGTTACTTTGTATGATGTGGTCTTGTACGCTGTTATCACCCTCGAGATCAGTGGCGGTCAAATGGGAGGAGGGGGTAGATCCTCCATGACCTTTTTTTAAATATTTATAATTCATCCATATTATACATAATATAATATAGGTATTCATCTATTTTCTATTTAAAAAAATAAATATACTGTACTTATTAGTTATTATACAGTCTCTAGGCTCGAATAAAATTAACAGTTCAAACATAAAACACTAAAATATTAATTGAAACAAACTTCTTAGATTTTTTTCATTTCCTTTATAGTTAAATTATAAGAATGTATGAAATTTAAATTTAGTACTTAATGCTTAACATAATATATTATATTATTATATGAATTGTGTAGTTATATAATTTTAGAGTCGTCTCAATGGTTTAACCACTATGGTTGTTCATCGTGAGGTTGTCAATATAACTGTAGATGAAGTACTGGACGAATTGACAAAAAAAAAAAACCAGAAAAATAGATTTAATAATATAAATATCATTAATAATAATTAATAATATTATTAATATAATATAATTTCCATGTTTAAAAATAAAGATTTTTATATATAGTGTTTGTTAAAAATCAGCTATATCCCCCCCATGAAAAAATCATATGACCGCCACTGCTCAAGACCATGATGTAGTGTGACGATTGAAAAAGTGGCTCATAAAACCTTCTTATCTGTATTATAATGTTTATTTTTAGTATCCAACCGTCTATACAGTGTAGTTAATTTTTTATTCAGGTTCAAAGGTAATTGCTGTTTTCCATTATGTTACAATGGAGAGAGGAAATGGTATAATCCTAAATAGAGTTTGGAAGTTATAAGAGCCAAAATAGGCAAAATATGTTCGAAAAAATGATAAAAAATGTATATAAAATGTATTCATACATATAAATAAATATATAAATGTTTAGCCTGGAATATAATTATATTTGTAAAGTACGACTGGTTTCGAACTAAAAATTTATCATCAGAGATATCACGGTCATTAAAATAGTGGTTGGATATGAAAAAATAAAGGAAAGAATTTATTTAGGAAAATTAATCATTTTTACATAAAGATAATTTATTTTAATATGAAAGATTATTTAAAATGAGTATATTACGAGTAGACATAAATACATTGGTTATTATTTATTTATTATCTAAAAATATATAGATAAATTATTTTTATAGTCTGTTAGTACATTTAAAATACAGTATTTGTCTAAATGATTCATCCGATTTCAAGAAGTTGTATTTATTATAAAATTTGAATAATTAGGTTAGGATAAGTTTTACAAGTTAGTCAATTACATTAAGTTTTAGGTACAATATTTAAAATGAAAATTATTCTAACTCTTTAACCTCTCAACGCTTTTTTGCATATTGCTGTCATGAAGAGCCTGTAACAACAGCATTTTTTACAATTTATATTTCAGGCGTCTCCGTAAAACACGCTAACTGTTGTCTGTGGAATAGAAAGTTCTCTGGATGCACGACGAACTGATATCTGCGGATTTCTTACAAACTTTGTTGAATTTGTTCAACATTTTCATAAGAAGTTCTTGGTGACTTAATGACTTCCCTTTACATAAATAACTGGTTTTTTGGAAGGGTTTATGTCATCTTCGAATACTTTGGGCTGGTGGAAGTTCAATGTTAAATTTTCGTTGAAAATTGCGCTGCACAATAATAACAGATTCGCACTTTTTGAAACGGAGCACACATAACACTTTTTGTTACTTCGTTGACTTTTTGATAATAATTAATTAAATCACACCACTAGACTGAGGTGCACTTTATCACAACTTATCTATAATCGATAAAAAATAAAAACTCTGTAACCCTACCATTCACATACGTTAGAGTTTCGTTTATCACAAGCTATAGGAACAATATTTATAGTTTACTAAAACCGGATAATCATTTTGAAACATACTGTATAATTAAAATTATTTTTCTTTGTCGCATTATGTATGTAAAGCGCTTCTTAAACTGAATTGATATAAATGTTATTTAGTAGGTATTTGATTTTTCCAAGTTTGTATCGATATTATTGTGTATATCATGATTATTTTCTAGTTAATAGGTCCATGCCCAAAATAACACTTACATTAGTTCAGTTTTATAAGAGTTTAATATACCTACACAATGAAATAAAGAAAAATAATTTTAGTTAAAAAAAATTTTTTAAATGTACAAACCGTTAGGAAAGAAGATGCAAGAATAATGATTTTTTTTTTAGTTAACAATTTTCACCCCTTTTTAATTTTTTTAAAATGTAGTAGGTATTTATCCGAGAAAAATAATTTGGAAATTATAATTAACCAATACGCTGTATTATTACATAGTGAGATAATTCGAGCATAAAGTCCAAGACTGTAAAAGATTATCAATGATGTACAGATTCATGGGGCTTTGCTTTCACATTCCTATGGTTGTAAAAACATGCTATTATATTCTATCAATATAAAGTATAAATAAATATATGTTGTTCTTTTTACATAGTTATCTACAAATAATAATAAAATATTTTATTACTAAAATAACTTCATCAATTGTCATTGATGAATATGGTACCTATTTTATATATTTTTTTTATAAATAACTAGCTCACTTTTGTTGTTAATTATATGTATTCACCTATATTTTAAAATGGTTTCAAATTAAAATTGATACCAATAATGTAACTACCTATTTAAACTTTGTCATTATTGTTAAAAAAATGACTTATGAGGGACTTAAAAACATATTCTGTAATTTATAATTTTATATAGATTTAAAAAACCAACTAACTTAATTCTTAAACCTCCATTAGCCCCTCTCTTGGTTAGTGATAAAACCCGCCACTGGGGGTTGCAAGGGTGATTTCTTGCGACCTCCAAATGAGGCTACTATTATGGTTTTCAAGATAGTATATTAGTATTTAGTATAATTATAATTTTATATTAATATTTACCTAATAATAGTATAAAAAGAAAGTAATTTACTAAGTAAATTACTAACAAAATATAGCATTCTTTCACTTATTTAGAGCCTTTTCAGTCATTGGGAACTATTCGAGCATTGGTGCAACTAGTTGTGAGGGCGTTTTGAGTTAATAATTAGCATCACCCAGTGAACATTTCAGGTGGGTATTCCCCCCTTTTACCGAAGAAAATGTATATCCAGTGGCGTAGCCAAGGGGGAGGCTAAGGGGGCTATAGCCCCCCCTCCCATTGGCCGTGTTTATATGTATAATGTATCTTGACTATTTAATAGAATCAATGGATGCTCATTTTAATCAAAGGCTTATTAATGTTATGCCACTTGAAGGACTTATTCTGGCCAATTTAAATATGTATGACGATAAAAATATTATAAAAGCTGCTAAAATATATGTCCAAGATCTCCATGATGATATCTCATATACAATCAGAACTGACTTGTTCATATGGAGGCAACAATGGAGTCAAAATACTATTCCAAAACCGTATTCTGCTCTTGATTCACTCTCTCATCGCACCAATCTTCGACCTAACATTAAAATACTTTTACAATTATTCGCCACGTTACCAGTTATCTCTTTCACTCTGGAAAGAACGTTTTCAGCAATTAATCGCTTAAAATTTTTTTTAAGAAGCACCATGTTGGAAAACAGACTGAATGGGTTAGCTATGACAAATATAAATAAAAAAGAGAAATTCGATGAAAGTGAAGTAATTGAATTTGCCAGGAATTCGCCTAAGAGGATGCAGCTGTCAGAGGGGAGCAAGCTTACTAGTGACTGAACTCTGAAACCAAAATTATTATTATTATTATAAATTATATATTCATAAATATTTTTAAAACTATACTAAAATGCTTGAATTACGTTTAGAAACTTGGTGGTATATGGTGGGGGGGGGTTAAGGGTGAATTCTCATATCCTCTCTTACCTTACTTATCCAAAAAAGTGGTTAGCCCCCCCCCCATTTAAAAATCCTGGCTACGCCACTGTGTATATCCTCTGCAAAAAAAAAAAAAATGTATTTATTTATTAATTAAATTCCTATGGCATACTACATATCACATACGCCCTCGAAAAAAATGCACGATACCCCCTGGGATAGAAAGTTTGAAATAAACATTGGCATCGCCAATCCCTAAATTAACATCCCTTGACAATAGAAGTATAAAATTATATTTATGCAATATTTGTTTATATAAAATCAGTATTAAAATGTAAAATGTTATTTTAATATTAAATTATTATCTTCATAATTTTTACGTAATAGGTGTATAATATAATAGTATAATATAATTCGTGTTATTTATATTGTAATTATATTGTTGTACTCAAAATAAGTAGACGAAAACAACTAATAGGGGCGATTAATGAACATTTTAGGTAATTGATTAATTTTTCACTTGAAAAAAATATAACTATCCATGATTCATAATTCATTTACTTGGGAAAAATACAATAATGTTTATTATAGTTATGACTCGCGTCTTTGTAGAAGCAGTAGAATGAATACCTAAGTAATTTATAATGTTATAAAACCTTCTTTTGAACGTATTGAGGTTTATGTGGCCCTAAAACTGTTTGTTCTCTAACCTAATAAAATATTCGTATTCTAATAGTTCTTTTATGATGTTACGGTTCCGGCACCCTGCTAGTCCCTTGTCCACGCGTTCCACGGCGTACGGTTATTATCGTGAATCCGGGGAATACGGGTCACTGGGCAACACTGACGTCGTCGGTCGTCTGCTAATCAATAACATTGGACCGAGGACGGCCCGAACAGATGATGTAAATAAACGGCCGGCGTGTTTTGACGAGTTCTCGTGGTGTCTACGGTGCCCGTAGTCAGTGTGGTACTGAGGCGTCTCCGTCTGCGGCCAGTTGCACTCGCCGTCCGTTGTGTGTCGCGTCGTTCCGTTCGTACGTTTCGCTCCGCCGTTGCCACCATCTCGGCTGCCGTCATCTGCGGATCGCCGAACGCTTCACACGATAACAGCTAGACTGCAATTATGGTGAGTACCCAAAATGATATTACAATGTCGTTTAAGGGAGGGAAAGTTTGCTATGATTTGACTTTGTACCGATTCCGCAATTGTTCGTCCAAAAATAACAACCCAGACCCGTCAAATATGTCACAATTCAGCCGTGAGTGGTGTACTCGCGGCAGCAGCAGCCGACCGACATCGTTACACGAAATCGATCGATAGATACTGCTACTACTGTTGCCGTATTTCGACGGGTCGTTGGATTAAACAAGTAACGTTTTCAGACCTTAGTCAGGTTCAGCGTGTAATCTTGTAATTAAATCCGTCGCGTATAGTGTCACGGAAGTCTATGGAGTTTAACTTTTGTTAAGGACGCGGGATTAGATAGCGTTTTACTTAAGTTTGTGTTTACTTAGTCGATTGCTTGTTAGAGATGGTTATCGTTTGTAATAAAATACATCATCGATTCGTGTAGGTATGCTCATAGGTTTTAAAGTCTTTGGAGTACTTTGGATAGAACATTATTACGTGGGGAAATTGTTACGCTTTTTATGTTATTATACTTTTGGAAATTTATAGTGTTCGCAACTTAGTAATTCTTCAACTAAGTGTTCTCCCATTGATGATTTACTATAGATGCATTGTTTCACTGTAATCAACGCCGAAAAAAGTTCCTGACAGTTTTTGTACTTTACATGATAAAGGTAACAATTGATTGCATATATTTTGCACAAAATTTATTCATTTTGAAATAGTATGATAATATGCATACATTGTATCAATAATGCATTGAAATTTATATGTAGAGTAACAACGTATCTTTATCCCGCGCAGAAAGTTGATATTTGAGTGTGTTCTACAGAGACACCTGTGTATTTTCCTTCTGATGTGTAGGTAATTTATTCAAAGTTAGGTGACTACAAAGGCTTTTAGTAGTGAACTCTATGAATAAATAATCACATTTGTAAACATTGTTGCTGTGTAACTTCCGTCCAGTGCACCAAAAGTGAAATTTTGGAGATATTAAATATTTTATTTAAACGAAAAGATGGAAGAATTTAGGTACCATTTCCAACGCGCAGTGTCTATTGAATTCTATTATTGGTATTTAGTTTTATTTCAAAACTAGAGTTATAGTTATGTGTTGTACAAACATTTGTTTATTATTAAGATATTAAGTATCTTAAGAACCGGCCTAAGAAACTATTTTAGTTCATAATATATAGGGTTAGTTCCTTATGTTTTGTAAGCATACCATGTGTATGTTAATAATTTGTACATCATGGTTTCATGTTATTAGGTGACTAATAAAAACTGAAGTACGTATTATGTTAATCATTAATTATAAAACGTTTCTTAATTTCGTTATAGACATCGTAATATAAATATAATGGTTTTGTGTGTATTATTTCAAATTCTTATATTATAATATAATATATCAATTGCAAATACCAATGTCTAGTTACCAAAGTTCAATATACTTATTATGTTTTATAATATTTATTTAAAATGTTTAAGAGTAAATATTTATTAATAATTTAGATTATAAATTAAGTTATTCAATTATAGATATTTAGTTTTTGCAATAAATTGTAGATTGCTTTATTATTCGATAATACATAGGCGTTGAATTGGTATTTAAATAGTTTTACTTAAATGAAATATGTGTCGTATTTAAAGTTTAATAAATATTACAATTATTTTTGAATAAATCTGATTTGCGATAATTGGTCGTGCACATATTGACTGATTATACTATAAAGTCGTATGGAATACATTTTAGTTGCTACAAACCATTATTATATACGTATAGAAATTAATATTAAGTACAATGTTCGGAGAAATTGTTTGGTATCTAATTTTGTTGATTAATAAAGAACGTAGATTGGCTACCAACATTGATGTGATAATTTCGTGATTATTTATTTTACTTTTAATTGTTAAAATGTCGATATCTGTTAATTTGTAATTACAGATTGGTTTCCTTTTCAATTAGATTTTAAATAGAAATATTGGAAACATTAGTTTTTTATTACAAATACTTCCCTTAAAATAATAATAGAGTTAGTAATTATCAATAAAGGTTTACTATTTATAATTATTAATAATTATCAGGGTTGACGTTAGGGTTAAGTTAGGTTAGGGCGTTTGGGGGTTACATCTATGAATGACCTTTTTATATGGTCGAAAATCATCAATAAATTAAGTAATATTAGTAATGTAGAATTTTGTTTTAGAAAGAAGTCGGCAAATTTGTATATTTATAAAATCTTCCCCATCAATATTTGCTAGTGCCGTTCCTGATAATAATAATAATAATAATAATAATATATTTATTGTTAATCTTAGTTATAAAAATGTTCATGTATGGTTTTGTCGTAATAATTTTGAGTTCAAATTAAAATAGTGTATAAATAATTGTGTTATAAGATTAAATTTGTATTTTAACGAAATCTGGATAATCTCTATTGTTTTAACAAAATGTATATATGAAAAATAAGAATATTTCGGAAGAGGGAGGAAATGAGATTCACTACGAGTATATGAAAGCTAATTTATAATTTTATGATTATTCATTAATTATTAGTATAATAAATTTCAGATTTTTTTTAATATTATTTATGAAAAAATATTATAATTTACGTGTAATTTCAGTATCAAATAACTTATATAATTTAAAAAATTAGAATTAAATAAATTATGATCATATAACTGTTATTTTAAATACTTCAAACTCATATTCCATGAATGGCATTAACTCTTCATCCGGGGAAGGATTTTTGTCAAAAAAGTAATATAAATAAACTATACATTATTAAATACAAGTATACAAATTATGTACGTTGTTACTTGAGAGAATGATTATTTTATTTGTTT
This sequence comes from Sipha flava, assembly GCF_003268045.1. Lineage (NCBI taxonomy): Eukaryota > Metazoa > Arthropoda > Insecta > Hemiptera > Aphididae > Sipha > Sipha flava. Next base: position 699,474 of record NW_020271727.1, read on the forward strand.
TATAAACGTACGATATAGAAAATCTGCGTTCAGCAAGTCCATTATATATGGTTAGATTTAATATTAGAGTAAATTGACATACTATTGAATTTAAAGGAAATAATATCATCTGTGTTCGTACATCGGTTTTATATTATATTTTAATATCCAAGCGATTAATGAGTTTTTTAAATTTTAATATTTTATATACTCATAATTCTTTTGAAAATTAAAATATCATAAGAAACCAACTCAAAAATACAGATATTGTTCTTTCCCTTAAGTTTGATTAATTTGAATAATTGGTCGGATTATTCTAATATTTAAGCTGACGGCATAATGTGGTTCTACTGAACGCAGAATTGCTATGTTGTATGTTTTACATTTTTGACGGAGACAACTAATGCAGGTGTCTTTTAAGGTAATTTGATACTGATCGTTTTATGGAAGTCACGACTATTTCTTAATATTTTGTATTTGTTAGGTTGTGCTATTGTTGTAGTAGTTATTATTTTTATAGTTCATATAACTAGTATGAATCCTTATGGATATGTTATTAGGTCAAGTTATCGTACGTACATGTACAAGTCAGTCAAAAACGTATAGTATTTTGAGTGCATACATTTGATGTAACATAAATTAACGACCTATATTTCTGAAATTAATTAGATTTATTCGGTGAAGTGATAAGAATTTTGAAAACGAATTTGAAATCATCTTGATGTATTTAAGAATAATCAGATCCCTTTTAAAATTTTAATTTAGTTTTTTAATATTGCAGTATATGTTTTAAAATGTTTAAAATAAAAATTGTTATTTTTGGAAATGAGGGAACGAAATTGAAAATAGCTATAAGAAATAGGGTTTAGAATTCTTATCGCTTCATTATATTAAGCAGTTTGATTTCTATAAGATAAGTAGTTTTAACCCGACAAATCAGATGGTAGCCAATCCCCTTAATTATTATTATATATACATTTTTCGTAGGTATAAAATATATATACACACTTATTCTTTAAATATTTAAAGTGTATAGTTTTGATACATTGAAAAAAGTTTCGCTGTTTGCTTTATTTCTACTATTTTAATATATAAATTAAATTACATTTATTGTTTCTGATTTTTACATAGTATAAAGTGTAAGAGTATAGTGCTCTATAAAATAAGGACTAAGGATCAGCAATTTAAGTAGACAACAAAGGTCAAACTCGAACTAAAAATATTTGAGAATTAAATAATAGATAATATATAAAAATCTTGATAAAAATAATGAATACTACGTAAATTCTTAAAAATAAAAATCTGCAGCAAATCTCCTACAATTTATGCATTAGGCATAATACATAAGGATTATAACATATAAGTTATTACTTAACATCTTGGTTTCAAGCATATACATTTTTGTCATTTTAAACGAAGAAATATAAATGTATGCAATACAAAAAGTATTGTAAATTTCAAATGTTTACGAGGCTACATGGCTTTTCTATTTCTCAAAACTTATAATAATTAATAATTATAAATTACCTACCTTAACCTATCTTGTTTAGGTAGTTGATTTTATTTATTGATATTTTCATAAACACTATCCTTTTTAAAAATAACTGTTGACTGAATTATTTTTAAATATTTTTAACGGTGGGGAGGTCGCTCATACCGATCTCCCCCCCCCTGGATCCGTGGCTGTTTTACTATTAGTATTTTATTTTTCATTTGATCGTTATTTTCATATATACATCTTTAGATACGTCCTGTTATTATTGAAGTCTGGGTATTGCTTATAATTGCTAATATTATTATTATCTCGACGACCGCAGTTATCGTAGTTGTCGTTTCCGTTTTGTGTATTATGAGTTTTTATAATATGATTATTAGTTTATATGCATCACCACAATTTAAAGCTCTATTGGGACGTTAATTTACAATTGTTATGCTGTTATTATTATTAGATAATGTTCTTTATATATTACCCTAGCATCAAGATTCTAGTATTTTTTCATAATATATCATGTTTCACAGGTTTTGTTTAAAATGTTTTTAATTTATGATAATTATAGAAACTTTATAATTGTTCACATTATAAGTTGAAATCAGAACATTACCTATATATGAAAGCTCTAGTACGTGGAATTTTCGAATACATACTCACTGTAAATTGTTGGTATTTTTATATTAAATATTTTAAATTAAACGTATTCGATTTTTTTAAGTAAGAAGATAGTATTTTAAATTTTTTCTTATTAAATTTTAAAGTTTTGATAACTTAAAATAAAGTTGATTTTAGAATTATAATAATACATTTTTAAATATTAATTTGAAATGCACATAATATGCAATAGAAAAAGTGCAAGAAACTATGATTGGGGAATGATATTGCTGTATTGATCTACGATATTTTCGTTATTGGATTTTGTTTGTATATAGTGTTTTATGTGTTGGTGTGTATAATATATATTTAATGTGTATTTCTTATAATGTATTTTTTTAAAACCATAGTGTGTACCGGAGGATTCGAATTAATTCAACATAAAAAAATTGCTAAGTAAATTGATTTATAGTTAATATCATATAATTAAAAAAAGTGAGATTAATAATTGAAAATTTGTAAAGTTTGAAATTGAAATCAAAGGTAAATTTAGTTCCCTAATCAATAATGTTTGGTAATTTTTTTACCATTTTAAAACTAATTTTTCTTTTAAATTAAAAACTAAGGTAAATATTTATTATCTAGTTTCAAGTTTGATATTTTAATACTCAAAATGTTTGATTTTTTTTATAATTCGATTTGGATCAAGGTTACAGATTATGCTGAGTAGTTTCTATGTATATATATATATAATTATTATGTATGTATAAAATAATCAGTGATAATTAAAGATTAATAACTTGAATGTTCTGATTTTACTTAAAATTATTATGCTTATCTCGATAGTTAAGTACGAAATCTACTTTCTAATAAGAATATATAACAGGCATGTACACTTACTTGAAGGGTATCCAATAAAGATTTTGTAATTTCAAGTTTTAAGGTATTATAGATTCCATTATTCATTGCTGATAAGATACTTGATATGCATTATTAGGTACATTTAATCATTTTAACATATTAACCTTTGAAAATATTTAATTTAAATCACTATACCATGAACTTATTATGGTGTTACTATTATTATTAGTTTATTAGACTAATGATAATTTATTATAATATATTTATTTAAGTTCTTGAAGGAAAATTCATTTATTCCGTTTTAAATATTTCATTAATACTAATTATAATTGTTTTGATATTATTTAAAATTTATCAGATTATATTACTATATGTTACTGTTACTGTTAGGGTATGTATTATGTTTATAGACTATGTTACTGTTGTGATTTAATTTTAATTTTAATTTTTATGTCTGATGATTCTTTTGATAAAAAATTTACCGAATATATGTTTAAAAAATATACTGTAATATAATAATTTCTTGTTTATAATTTTAAATTGTTCAATGTATTTTATTTAATGTGTGGTATTGTTTTTCGAATCATTATTTTTAATATTATTTTTTTGTTCGATACATGTATATATAATCGGTATAATATATTTAATATGTGTAACACCTACATACTCATACACACACACACACACACACACACACACACATGAATAAATAGTCGGTGTTAGTTTGTTATCATGTAGAACAAAGGACCCGACTGTGTATATTGTTTGTATATCATTAGTTCTTTTTGAGACATGCACGGAGGAGATGTTAAATCTATTCAATTTTGCTATTGATGAAACTATCATGTTTTATACTTATATTTTTGCAATGATCGTTTTAAATAAAACGCGACGACACTAAAATGTCAACAAAATGTGTATCAAACGGATAACTTGATGTCGTTTAACAACATTGGTGCTGTTCGTCGTCATTCATGCTACCCAACATCATACAAATTAAAACCGATTACAATAAGTCGTTTAAATCGTTATGCCTATACCGATTTATGTGCTTGCTTTAATGCACGTACGCAGTCATTGCGCCGCGCCCTTACGCTTGCTGACGGTGTCGACCGCGATGGCGGTGAAGGTTGGTGGTGGGTGGTAGCGTGTGGCGTTTGCGTCGACGGGTGAGGAAGGGGAGTCATGTCGGCAGCACGTGTCCGACCGAATGACGCATGCGCTCAGTGCGGGCTATTGATCCTCTCTCTGGCGTACGCCTTCATCCTCTCTGATCGTATTGCGGTCAACTCGGTAGAACGGCAGCGTTCGTTCAGTATACCCCTCACACTGTCCCGTATCATCCATTTCCGCGTCCCTTATCCGCCAACTCTTTCTCTTTCACGCAATCTCTTCCTCTTGCCTTTATATCTCTATCGTTCTCTTTCTCCCTCTTCCCTTCTTCCTCACTCCTCCTCTGTCTCTGACCCTCACTCTTCTCTACCACTACTTTTATCCTTCATTCTTTTCTATCTGTTTCCTTTTCCTTTACTGCTGTTCTGTCTACGTCACTGCTGCCTCTGCCATCACGGTGCTGTTCACGTCGACTGTGTGCGAATGATGGGGACCGATGTCACGCGGATGTACATTACTGTCCGCGCGTGTCTGCGTCCCGCGGTTCTGGTTGCACGTGTCTTTATAGTTAAAATATTGCTGTATCGACGTATTGTATGGCATTAGAAAATGTAAAAAACAATATAAAAGAATAACAATTACATAAAATCCACGTAGGCGCGTGTCGTGGTTTGTTGAGAGAGATTTAGAAGTATAGATGGAATATGCGTACGATTATTAGTCATTACTGGTCAAAAATCATTTATCGCTGATTTTATAATATCTTCTGATGTTTTGGTTTTTATAATGTCTGTTAATTAATTTTACTATATTAATATTTATTTAGAATAGTTGAGATTATTATAAGGAGTATTCGTTTGAGGAAATCACTATCTATCTATGACAAATTATTATTTTTATTTTGTACATAATAAGACGAATTCATCTTAATGTACTTAGTGTAGTTTGTTTAATATGCGAGTTTATTTTAAAATTAAGTGAGATATTTAAATTGATTTTATAATGCATTATTTACTTATACCTACATTTATTGCGGTGTGTTAGTTGTTTTAAAAAGTCATACAACTATTTTTAGATTAACAATTGTGTCACAACATTTTATTAAGAGACACATTTTTTATATTTTTTTGTTATATTGAAATAGCATATGAAAAATAATTATTTGTTATTTTCGTGAAATTATCGATGTAAATTATTTAATAATAACCTTATATTTTTCGTAAATATAAGTGTTTCAAAAGTTATTTGTTAGTTTTAAAATCTATTGGAAATCTTATCTAGTTGTAATTTTATAAAATTTTATAATTTTCTTAGGGTATAAAGAATTTGAATAAAATTGGTAATAAACTACTTTAAAAATATTAATAATTTTATTACTATATAGATGTTTATTGTTTTGTTTTAATTTAAAATATATTAATATATCTTAATATTTTTTTATGAGTGTTGAGTTATTAACTTTCTTTCTAATAATCTTTAATACTTGATAATATTAATAAAAACTGGGTTCTAATTATTATTTCTGCAATGATATTTTTTTTACTAAAAAATAATTTTCCAATAAGATACAAGTTCTGAGTGTAAGTAAGTCCTTATTTGGTTATTCATACTTACAATGTATAGTATTTATAAGATGCTTTTAACGTATGTTTATACATTTGAAAGTAATGATAAATTATTACTTTCGGAAAATGATTTTGATAAAAGTCAGTGTAGTACAAATATTGAGTAGCTATATTAAAGAATCTAACAATTTTAAACAAATTGTATGATTACCGTTAACATTTGTAAGAACAGTTATCTAATTGGTTCTTGAACTAGAACATTTTCTTTAAAAAAAAGGTATAAGTACATTTTCATAAAAAACACTTATTTACACTTGCACTTATTTAGAGTTATATATAATATTTTTATATTATAAAATACACAGTTACTAATTTTAAAATAATACATTTTTGAGTTGTTTTTAGTTTTTCTTTCCGCTTAGAAACTGAAAAATTACCTGTTGGAAACTTTTGTGTTATTTTTATTTTGTTAAATGAAATTTTTAATATATAGAAATAAAGAAAATTACATATTTTGGTTTATAATTATTTTAAATATTAAATAATGACTTATTATTTTGATTTTGTATGTACTCGCATTACATTATTTATCATTACGCAGATGATATTATTTATAAAATATTTTAAAATACAATGCCTCTTATACGTTTTAATGAGAATTATATTCTTATATCAATAGTTAAATAAAACTAGGTCATAATTAATATTTTTTGTTCTAATGCCGTGATATTAAATTCAAATGAAAAATTGTGTTAAACATTAAAAGAGAAAAAGTATTAAATACTGGATAATTAAAAAGTTCACTTTTTCGTTCAGAAAGCTGATAGGGGTTTTATAAGAGAAGGAGGGAGGGGAAGATTTCATAAAACATTTTACACTATCATCCGGCTTTGCGTAGCATATACTTTCTGAAAAAGTTTTGTAGTTCTACACCATCCTTTCCTCTCTTCTTTTCTGTTGCCTTTATCAGTGCACAGAAAATACCGGCGAGTGTAGACTAATTGGACGAGTTTAACCAAACTGTTTTGGCATTATTAATGTGAACTGTGGAAAAGCCATAAAGCACATATGTGCATTACACAGGGTTGTTGTTGACCAAAGTTTCAGAATCAAAGAAACTCACAAAATGCATTTTAAGTTACAACGGGTAAGTAGGTCTCGATAGAGTGTAGGCTTAGAAAGTTTTAAAGACCGTTAAAAATGTTTATAAAAGAAGATAGAGTTTCAATTACGTTTTAACATTTTTTTTGGTAATTTATGATTTTACTCTAATTATAAATTTTAAGGTAATTGAGTAATATACTGTATTTATAGATAAATATTATTTATATCTTGTATATGAAGAAGGTTTTTTAAACTGATCAACTTTCGATTTTTGCAATAGTTTAGTTAATTTATTTAAAAATAATGTGTATCATCGTCAAGAAAGTATTAACATATATATTTTTTAAATAAGCAACTTTATATTCAATGTGTTTTACCAAAGTCAATTTTATTTAATATTTAAAAATAATTAGATTTAGCTTTGCCATTTTATTAACGTTTGATGTTTGATATTAAAGTATGCCATAATCAGCAGCTTTTATTGAGGGGGTATTGTGGCATAGCCTCAAATCAGGGGGTTTGGGGAACTTATTCCCCCTATACCTAGCTGTGACTCCCAAAAATTTCAGGACATTATATTTCAAAATATTATATTTAGTGATATAATTATTTTGTATGATGGTGAAAGTAAGATTGGTTAAAGAGGTCTGAGGGAAAAGTCCTCCATGGGTTTGTTTGGTATATATTTTTCAAGCCCCCCCCCCCTCCCGGATATTAAATTTAAATTGCGCCTATGTATTGGGAATACAACCCCCTAACAATATAGGTGTTCATTTATAAATAAAAATGTCATAAAAGATACCAGTGTAGTGTGGGCTTGTTGCTGAAATGTATTGTAATCCTCTTGAGACATTTTCCAAAATTAATATTCGATTGACGGTTGGAATATACTATTGACTTGTACTAGCTGATTTTATTTTGACGTTCAACGACCTTTATTATTCAAATGTAGTGCGATACCACTGATATGACATGGATGAAAATTCTATATAACTAACCTCTTTGCAAAGGTAATGCAAAATTTGTTAATTTTTTTTTTTTTAGACCTTGCAGTCTACTAGTATTTTAGTCTTGTGTGTTTTATTTTTAATATCTTTTAGGTTCGAAGAGAAAATTGGACTATCAGTTAGATGATTAAGTACTTTTTGTACTTTATCTCACATTTTCTAAAATCATATTTTCAAAGGTCTAACTTAATATTAAAAGTTAAATCATAATTATTAATTACATATAATATAATTTATATATTGTGTCTAATAAATGAATTATCTTATATGTATCTATGCAATAATAGACAAAAATAAATAAAAAACATATTTTTCTGTACATTCACAAGATAGTTTGCTGAAACAATTTTTATAGATCATCTTCTACAATTAATATTTAGTACATTTTTAAATTAATACTTCCTCTTTTTCTCCGGGTTTTCTTGCCGTTAGGGCTATCTTGTCTCACAATCAATTCTCCAGTCGTTTTTATTAATTGCGAAATTCTTCCAGTTTACTCTGTCTCCTAATTCTTCGACATTCTTCTTAACTAAATCTTCCCATCTCAATTTTGGCCTTCTGAAGAGTTTTTCCTACTGGATTCTGTTTCAATACCGTTCTTACTAGAGATTTCTGGTTTCTCATTGCTTATGAAATCATTTTTTCACTCACAATTGAGCCAAGATATTTGAATGAATTAAATCTATTCAGATCTATCCAATTTCTTACACTATCATATATTCAGTTTTTTGTTCATTAATTTGTAGTCCTACTTACTGCGCCAATTTATTAGGTCTTTCACAGAGCCATTTTACTTAACTTAAAATTCAAAAATATAAATTTTACAACTTGAGATTCGTCCATCAGCGCTATATCATTTGCGTATGCCAGTAGGGGAATAGCTGAGTTTCGGAGTTTTATTCCTTCGTGACGTTAAATTTTCATCTCTCTTATTATTTTTTCCAAAAGCGGGTGGAAAAAATGGATAATATGAAAGCAACCTGTTTAAGGTCAGATTGTACTTGTATTGGCTCCAATTTCATGCTTCTAACTCTAATTTTTACCATAGTTTCCATGTTGCTTATTGAAACTAAGTTGACCTGCTTCTGGGGGAAATCAAACTTTTTCAAGATATTTATAAGACTCCTTAAAAATACTGCTGTATGCTTTTTTGAAGTCAACGAATAACGTATGTATCTCTTTATCGAATTTTCAAGTTTTTTGATATAGCTGCCTAAAAACAAATATTTGTCGTTGACTTTCTTGGTCTAAAACCACTTTGATATTCACCAATTGTCTGTTCTACTTTTTTATAAGTAATAAGTGCAATTCGACCATTGCCCAAACAACGGATGTTTATATTGTTAGACTAGAGAGAAAACTTACTCAACAAAATAAATCCTTTTTTCAAACATTTTTTTTAATGTTTTATATGTGTTTGAAATTTATTTAGTACAGAAAAATTTGGAATACAGTTATTATCATCATTCACCATAGAAGTCAAAAATTATTATGAGAGTTTCAATTCATAAAAAAATAATATATGAATAAATAATAAATAGATAATTAGTGCTAATTTTTTGGGAGAAATAATCTAATGCATGGTTTAAATAAATTATTTGAGCATGTATCATTGATGTATTGGAAAATGTTTACAAAACTTTTAATTCGATCGCTCACTAACTATAATCACTTAGTAAACTAACTACATTAGGTAATATCAGATATTTTTTATTTTCTCTTCATCTTCATAATATTTGGTGACTATTGTAGAATTCATACAGATAACTTAAAAATTAATTTTATTTTCAACCTAATTATTATAATTTTTGTCATAACTGAATGTTTAATTTTAACAGTCCACCTTTAAATACTGATTAGTAATCATAGTTTATGTACGAAATTTCTCTTAATTTCTCACTAGATATTCCACATATATTATACATAATAAATGTATAAAATATATTATTTTCAACAATTCTAATTACATTTATTAATTAATATATATAAAAAAAAAAAAAAAAAAATTGGGAAGCAAAAAAAAAAGAACATAATTTATATTGTATAAGCAGGGTAAAGATTCGTGTGCTTTTTTTTAACTTGTATAAAATACATTTTTTCTTACATTTTTTTTTTTTTGTAGATTTTAGTTTATTGTTAATACAACTCGACGATTATTATAAGGTTAATTATGTTGTTTTAAAGGAAATGTCCAAACCTTGTTGATAAGTTCTTGAATAGTCTTTCATCCGAGAGTCAGTGGTTTGATTGAAAACGGTGTCCGATCAACTACTGCGCTCTGATATAAACTTTGTTTACAGAAAATGGGTTTTAGGCAATTGTAATGAGAATTATATAATTTTAAACTTAACTATTTTTGCATTTTTAAATTTTTTAATCTTCATTTTTATAAATTATTTTTAAAGCATATTATTATTTATTTGGAGGTAATGGTTATTCGTTGTTGGTTTTTTTGTTGTTGTGAAATACAGTAGTACGAGTAGTTTATATTTTTAATTCAACTGAATAATTTATATTTTATCTTCAGTACTATTTAATTAACAATTTTATTAACTATTGTCTTCGACATCAAGGTAAAATTTAATATTTAGTAATGAATATTAAAGCTGAATCATAAAAAATCTGCCAGTCTCTTTATAACAAGGGTAGATCTTTCATTTAAATTGAAGTTATCTTTACACAAGTTTAAAGTTGTACTTGTTTACATGATAGTTATTTATTCTAATAATTTATACTATACGTTTTAACTGTGTATATATATTTTTGAAGAATATCTTTGAATGTAATTTTTATATAACAGAAAATATAAATAAATTTCAATAGATATTGTTAGAAAAATAACGTATGGATATGGCAGTACATCTTAAATATTCCACTGGTATTTAGGTGTCCTTCAATCACATCAATCCATCTTTACTCGAATCTTTCTGTATATTATTTCCTGTAATTTATATTTTTTACAAATTGCTTAATTTTATTGTAATTTAAGTATATTTTGATATTTTAAGTATATTAAAAAAAATAAAAATAAAATATACTTGGTTTATTATTTTTAGGATTATATTGTTATAAAATCAAAAGATTTTCTTGGGTGATGAACTAAAAATTTTAAATTCAAATATTAGGAGTATCCTATAATAGTATAATCCTTTTTTGTATGTATGTGTTTATTGAGTCATAAGTATTTTATTAGTTTTGTAGTAAAATATTTCTACAATTGGAGCTAATTATTTTTTTCTTGTTATATGATAATCAAGTATGTGCAATTATATGTGAAGTACTTGTCACATTGATTATATTTAATTCATGAGATAGACAAGGATTTTAAGATTGTTTAAATTATTTAATTTTAGCGATAATGTAATTTAAATTTTTTTAAATAAATCACTATAAAACAGTGTAAGCTTTGAATAAATATATTTTGGTATAAAAATTATTTTATTTAATTTTTTTCCAGGTCCCAGTGGTTGATAAAATTGTGGAGCGCCATTACTGCCATCATCAGATGACCATGCGCCAATCGGGTCATCTCGGATTCGCATTGCGTCAGTGGTGCTAAGTCGAACCGCAGACGGCAGTACCGCCGTAACCGTTTGCACTAACGTACGCGCGCACTCTTTCGACCATAATATAAAAATATATAGTAGTAGTAATAATTGCGTGTAGTGTAAATAAATAGTATTTTACATTTAGTTCGGTGATAAAGTCGCGTTTTGATGTGTAAAATTGATCTATTCACTGTTATTTAATTTATTTGTTTATTTTTACGTAAAAAATATAATTTCCGATGTGAACCGTACTCGGAGGATATACAATGAAAGGTGTAATATTCGCTGGTCTGTTGCTGATTGTTGCTCAGTGGTGGGTTCCTGCGAGCGCAGGATGGCAAGAGAACGTGAGACCAAAAATATCAGCAGTTCGAAGTAAGATTTTTTTTATGTTTTATATAGTTTAATTTACAGATATTTCAATAAACATAATGGCAAAATATTTTCTTTTTAGCTAAGTATAATTTTAGAAAAGATAATTTGTTATAGACCATAATTTAAATGTTAATTTTCATTTGGAATGCAATGGGTAAATTTATGAAATCGTTTATCATGTATGGGATTTTCAACCAGTAATAGATAACACTGTTTCTATGCATTTATTTTGATATAAAAGATTGTAATGAGAAAAAATGTTATTAATTAATTTTTGCTTAACAAGCTTATTAGGTTTTTTTTAGTTATTTTAATTATAGGTTATAATAATTATGATGAAGTAGATTTAATATTAAAAACCAGGAATTCATAAAATAAATATATTATCAAGTAATTTTATATTTATATTGCTTTTAACATTTATTTGTATATTATACTACCATTGAATAACGATAACATATTATATATATATATATATATATATATATATATATTTATTTATTTGAATGTTAAAAAGAAAGTAGTTGTTTGATTAGGTTTTTGAACATATATTTCAAAAAGTTAATGAAGGTAGTAATTACTTTGGATTTTAGGATTGTATGTTGCTGTCTATTAAATAATTAAAATATTAAATTTTTATTTTATACTTCTTATAATTTATTTTTGTGCATAGTTAATATTTGAGAGTATATATATATATATATATATATATATCATGTTATATATTTTAAAATTATATAGAAATAAGATTTTATCATTTTTTTTAAGTACCTATTTTAAATTTTTGAAATATTTAATTAATTTTATTCTTTATGGTATAGTAATGAAATTAATGAAAGTACATTGCTTATTTAGGTATTTTGAGTATTTATTAATTTACATTTTATTTTATTTAAGAATATCCATGTGTATATAATAAACTTCATAGCGTCATACCAAACTTGAAATTTGATTTGAAAGTAATTTTTTGTAGATTATAAGTAAATCGAGTAAATAATTGATTTTCTATAATATGTGTTTTTTTTGCACACACGATTTCGACCAGAAGACTTGTTTCGATCATCAAAATGTGAAATGGTCGTAATAAGTTTTATCTTAATAGTACTTTTATAAGTCACTACTATTAACTTACCATATTTGTAGATTGCAATTCGTAGGTATGATATATTCTCAAAACATAATAAATCTTAAATATTTTGAAAATAATTCGAAATTATTGATTTTTTTGTTTTAAGTAAAATTTTTCAGAGATGTTATGTTATTCAATATTTAATCAATGAAATTTAAAAAACAAATTAATATGATATGTATATTTAATATTTTTTTCTTATAAGAAAATAATGTATGATAATTTATTTTATATGGTATATTTAGAAAAAATATTTTAATTTAAAATTTTTAATTTTAACATTTAGAACTAATTTTATTTCGATCCGTTCCTATTATTATATAATTTATAAATTTAACAGGTACCAACATTTTGGTTTTAAACTATTAAAACGTACAAACTTCAATTCTCTTAATTGTCCCATAGTGAGATACTTTGCTTGCTGATGATTGCAGTTAAATTAATTATTATAATTATTTAAACCCCTAAGTGGCCATTCAAAATATCCACTGGATTTGATCTCCCTTGGGAGAACAAGGAGCTAATAGGATCTTGTGTTCTGCACCAAAGTTTTCATTTTTAAAAAACGAGAATAGATTCATATATTTGTTTGCTTTAATGAATTAGTGACTTAATATGTATTTATTGGTTTATTGGTGATTGACTTTGTCCGTTTTTTAGCATAATATACTAGTAAAATTTTTATTAATTTCACAAAATTGTACTAATGAATTGAAATTTGGTTTAGTGAACGCTTTATAATTTTAAATGTTAAAAATAGAAAATCTAGTGTGTTTTGTGGTTTTCGTCATGAACAATAATCATTATCTATAATTATTTTTAAATTTGATTTTATAAATATAGAATACTTTATTCGGATGCTTAACTTAAAATTAATAGGTATACATTTTTTGAAATTTTCTTTAAATTATAAAAATGTACTAGAATATTAATTATTTACCAATGTTAGAACATTTTTTTAAGCAAATACAAAGTTTTTTAAATTTAACTTTAAAAAAATTGAGAGATAATGAGGATTGGGTGAGATGTAAGAGTCGAGTTGAATACAGAAATGGTTAACTGATTTTGTAAATCGTTATAATAAATTTGCTTAATTAATGTATCTTTAGCTTCGAAAAATGATTCCAAGTGAAGAAAAACGGTTCAGACTAAAGATTTATACTGTCATATTAGGATTATATGCTCCAAATAATTTTGTTATTAAACAAAATTATACTAAAAGAAAATTGTATTTATGTATACCTTTAAAACAACAACAGTTATAATTGTTACTGAAATATTTGTATTTTGAATAAAGCCAATATAATTAATAAAATATAATTATTGGTTGATTAATTTATTTGTGATTAAGATAAAAAGTGAAAACATTTTAAAATTTTACGGTTTTTTTCTTTTTTTAAAAACTTGTATCTTATGTTAGTTATAACCAGCGTTTCCCAAACTCTTGTTTAGGCCGGCCCTGTAATTAATATTTTTCCTCTTCGTGACCCACCAAAATATTTTATATTTATCATTGTGTAAAAAAAGCAAAATATAACAAATTTGAATATCCGCATAGGATTTTATAATAAAATCGAAGCGTTCATTTGTTACTGTTATACTAGTTGATAATCTCAGTAATTATCATTTATGTTGTAGATAATAGTTATTGGTGTTAATGAATTTATTTTTACTAAAAAGTTCAAATTATCAAATGAAATGATGAATATCAAATTTAATATGAGAATTTCATTAAATTCTGCGATCCGGTATTATATTTTCGTGGCCCGGTAATGGGTCGCGACCCATTATTTGGGAAACGCCGAGTTATACAATTATGTATACCATATTTTATTTTATTTTTTTTTTTTTGTATATTTTCGATCAAGAAATGTGTAATTTTAAAGAAACGTGTAAGATTCAGGGAAATTAATAACTATTTATTATGATGGTAAAAACAAAAATGTCTAATTGTTTATTTAAATATTCTCCAAAATACTTATAAACAATTTATTTAGTAGAAAATAAAACGTAGGACATACTTATTTAATATAATCATCATGTTTTTCAAAATTGTATTTTTTGTCATTATATACGTCATTTAAAACTACATAATATATACTTATTCATTATGTATATGATTTTGGTTTTCAAATTTTTACTTAATTTTATAAAATGTTTTATAACTATTAAAATATGGGTTATAATTAAAAAAAAAAAAAAAAAAAACAGTTGAAAAAACAAAAGAATTTCGTTAATTATAATGATAGTCGAAAGGGAGGGAAATAATTAAGCGTCAGATGTATGTCGTTAGTTTAAAAATTGTATTATTTTTTTGTTGTAATAAAAATTAAAACAAAAAAGGCATATTTTCATTATAAACGTGTGTAAAAAGAATGTTTAAGTTTCAACAATGTTTTTCCAATAGTGATTCACTATTTCTGGGTTATGATGGGATTTTTGGTAAGCGCGATAGGGTGAAAATCATTTTTGTTACATGACCTTATTTTATAGTATTTTATATGCATTGGGGGAAAAAGCACGTGGGCACCATTTAAAAGGTTGTCGAAATTACCACTTAAGAGTACACGACGGGTGCGGTACACTTAAGGAATAGTTTATGGGAGAAGAAGAAAGGAAAAAGGATAAATTAATATTTTTAAATTTCGTTTCAAATTTCTATTGTATTTTTAATAATAATAGTTTTCATATATTTATATAGTTATGTATTTATTTATTGTATTGATTGAATTTAAAGCTGTGTGAAAAGAATTGGATGTACCGTATATTTGATGTAATTATATCTAAGTACTATTATATTTCATAAATCGTTTAATTTCTTTATATATGTGGTTATTATTTAATATTAACACGATGTAACTCTTCTATCTTTTTCGATATTTATTTATTTTAAAATTTGAGTATACAATTATGAATTCATATTTTTTCTATTAACAAATTTAGTAAAGTAAAATTAAATTATATGTATAAAAATATATAATAAATTGAATTACAATAATTGCACTGATTTCTAAATTAATTTGAATACCATTATTCATTTTTCGTAAATTATTAAAATAATTAAAACAGAAAATGTAGGCTGGATATTTCTGGTTTTTAGTTATATATTTTATTCTCATTTTCATTAAACGTATTATGAGGAATATTTCTATAACATTACATATTATGCAGTCTTACTGATCTGGAATATAAATTTTTGACTGCAATCCGTTTTATAAATTTAATGATATTATATATTTAATTTAAAATAAATAATTAGATTTGTACAGAAATCATAAAATTTTAGTGGTTTTAAATCTTTCACAAGTTTGCTTAACTTGTTAGTAATCTATTAAAAATTAAATTAAATTATTAAAATATAAAATATTGTCAATATATATTAAGTATATGTATACTATTATGTAATGGTCGAGTGCTCGAATCGTTTAATCATACACAGAGGGATACTCTGGTTTTTGTTTCCATTTTATATTATGTGGGAGTAACATATTCCAATTGATTGCATTGTTTGAATATTCAAAAATTAATTTAACAGTTGTATAGAACAGTTTTTAATTATACAATGATGTTTTTGTATATCTTATGTTTTGAAAAATTTAACTCAGAATAATTCATTACCGTAATGTTAAATTAGTTCTAAAATATTGCAATGTTTCGTTTAGTTTTTTTTCAAATTTTTAAATTAAATATGATTTCTTACATAAACAATAAGTTCCAATACATTTAATAAGGTTATAGTTAAAATATTGAGGTATAATAAGAACCTAAATTTGTACATAAAAAATTGTAATTTTTATAAAACTGTTTTCTATTAAATTTCTAAGCGTTATACTTGAGTACACTTTTATAATTATAAAAATGTATTAAAAATGGTCATAAGTACAAGTTCTTTGTTATGTTTATTGTTTTTATTTGTAAACATTCAAAAGCAACGGTAAGTAATTTCAATAGGAAAACGATTATGGGCGAGAATTTGTATAATATTTATTGAATATTTGTATAATTGTATATACTCTTATGTTTATATATATATATATATATATATATATATATATATATATATATATATGTTAAAATATATGGTATTTAAAGGTATTTACAAAAAAAACTATAGTTCATTTAGAGGTTCTAACCAACTGCACTGCTTCAGTTTATGATGTAATGAGATTGATGTACTATATCATATTTGGTATTGATTCTACACATAAAAATTTGTTAAAATAAAATTTAAAATAATAATATCGTTGTTTAATCATGAAACTATTTGCTTGAATTAGTATTTAATAACTAGACAGGTAATATAATTATTATATTATTATATTATTACAATTATATTTGATTAACCTATTTTTTAAAATAGATTTTGAATTTTATGATTTATCCAATTTTAAATTGTTCTAATGTTATGAATAATTATTTTAGTAAATAACCTTAATATCTTAATAGCTTTACATACATTTTTAGGAAATATATAAAATATTTTTGTTATTAATTGTGTATAAAATACACAATATATTATGTATATGTATATTTATAATTATTATATCAAGTTGTGTATAAAATATAAAATATCTTTGATGTTTGATAACTTTCAGACTTGTGTAGTTAATACTTTGTTATTTTAATTAACCTGTTTTAATTTTATAAATATAAATAATTATTATTCTATAGCCTTCTTAAATAAAATATTTCATTACGCTGAAGTGCTTTGCAATTATAAAACGTGAGTATAGTTAAAAGTAGAATTTTCATGGTATCCAATGTAACAAGAAGTATAGCAAATGTAAAGTTGTATAGTCGACATGGGTTTACATTTCTGCGACCGCGTTCCCCACGGGTGCACTTCCAGCTGAGTAACTCACATACGCGTTAAACCGCAACAACGGCTCACCATCTAAAATATATATTTGGGCTTTAATTTATATTACGATTGTCTATTCTGATCAACTATCCAACCAAAAATACTTAGATCTCAAAAAGATTATTATATATTTATGAAATAAATTTAAACGGTTAAAATGTATCAATTTTCAATTTATTTTGGTTTGCCGATAAAAAAAAAAAATGGATCTTGTAGGATTTTTATTTTAGCTTTTTATTAAAAATAATGTTGGATTTAATATAGAACTGAACTTTATTCTTAATATCAGTAAAAACTAAATTAAATTGTGTAATTGAGAAATAACTGAAGTGAATTTAAAATTTGAAATATTCAACTGAAACTGTATAAGTTTGAAATGTCTAAAAGTTTATTTTAACTGAATTTCTAATTACCTGAAACAAATGAAAGCTGAATAATTGACTTTCTATTCATTTTAAACTCATTTGTTTAGTATCGTTACTTGTTGTAATTAGAAATATATGAAAAAATTTCTCCAGTCACTCGTTTTTTGTAGATATTAACTTAAAAAGTAATTACGTCATAAGATAGATTATTTTAATATTTCAAATCTACATTGAATGTTTCGATGGAGATTGATAATTTTTGTAAGACCAATCGTTGTTCATCTTAGTGTTATTGTTTAGTCTTCAAAAGAACACACAACATTTTTCTGTTTTCATAAACTACCCCCCTGTGCAATAATGTGTACTATAAACATACAAGGTATGTTTCCCATATAATATGCAACATTAATTTGAATGTTGAATTTGCGTTAATGTGATGTCCCTGATACTGATAATGTCCGGTGTTTACAACCTAATCATCAACTTTTTAAATCTGTTAATTTCTAACATACCTGCAACTGCAATATAATGTTTATAACAAAAAGTTATACTTGGGTTACATTGTAAACATAGTTAGAACGTCATATTCAAACAATGAAACCTACTAATAATTGGAAACAATTATAATAAAATACCACAACTCGTATGCGGGTATCGACCTCCGAACACCGACATATCTACCTAGACGGGTCTCTAAATCCTACGCGTTACTACCTATCGGCTATCCTAATCATATTGACATTAGGTTTATAATGGACGATATTTAAAGTGAATGGAAATCGATGGTTTTCTGTCTTTACTACCATACGAGCACATTATGTATGACAAAATAAGTAACTGATTTTTAACTAAGTTTTGTTACTTTTATTTTTTAATCAACATAAGACATGTAGTCTAAAACTGTCTTATGACGTGACACATCAAATAGTATGCATACGGACATTACTCTTATAAATAATTGATTTGATACCCCTTGTATTTTTAAAATAGTATATTTTTTTTTTTGTGAAAAACTGAAACATCGATATTATTTTGCTGGTACGTATTACAAATCACAATAATGTAACAACCCTGTGACATATAATTTATAACATTGTAGGTCTGTACTATCATATAATGCCTAGTTATATCGCCGGGATGAGTGTTAAATGTTTGTTTTATTTAGACAGAATAGATACATTGTATACATATTAAAAAGTTACGTTGATTGTACTACGTAATATGTTTGTTTCTGGATGTGTTGAAACATCCAGTGCACACTGGGACGTTACTTCAAATATGGAGATCATAACCTCCAGGAAAAATTTGAACTTTGCTTAGGGACACACTAAGGTGTAGGGTCTTATAAAGGATGCACGGTTTTTAAAAACCCTAGAACAGCTACAAACCAGAAAAAAATTATGTTTTTCTTCTACCCCCGTTTTAATCGACCGTTGAATGTCTCTAAGTTTCAACATTCCCATTCATGGTAAAATATACGTCGAAATCAGAAAATAGCTTATTCGCTGCATCATCGGAAAGCATCATATTATTTCTTGACGAATTAAAAACTGCTATCTATTCATCTTATTATTAACATCTGTATTACATATATTTTTACAATCAACTCAATTCTATGATTAGAATAACATTTCAAAATTACTTTATTTCATAATATATGTTATACTTGCATTCTAAAAACTATTTCCATGTTTTTTTTTTTTAATTTTGTTTCGTAACTTCCATTTTTAACTTTAAAAATCACTTTTATGTTAAAAATAATAAAACAATTAAAAATTAAAAAGTGAAACTGTTCGTTCTTAAATAAATTCAAGTTAAAATACTAATTCAGAATAATTTTTATCGCTTCATAATACGAACTGATAGCAAAGAATAAGATCTCGTTAGAGGTAGTTTTGTAACATTAAATGCAAGTACTTATTATAGTAGCAGTGTAAAACGGTCTGTATTGATCTTAGAACAAGTACACACTTTGTACCTTTTTTAGTTACATTTATTTCGGTAACTTTCGCTGACACTTGGGTGCTTTCAATGTTGGCTTGTTTGGTATGGCTGCTTGATAAAGGGTTAACATAGAGGGTAATGTGCGAGAATCTCTATGCTGGTTATGTATTGTGGGAGTATAACGCCAACATTGCCGTTTTAATTTGTGGGCAACGCAGATGCTTATATTCGCTCACAACTCACTACACGTATACTGCACAACTATCAACAAAAGGAATTTGTCACTAAAACAATAACTTTTCTTTTTTACACTACGTATGAGAATATAGTTTAATATATTTTAATTTTGTATATCAGGAAGTTTAGGCACTTAATGTATTTAAAAACAATAATATTTCTACATTATTTTTTTAAACTAATGTATGATTAAAATATAACAGCATTTTTATATTTTTTAAATATGTGTTTGTTGAAATTAATTTATAGTGTTAAATGTTAGTATGTATAATAATATTTTTGTTAATAAGTATATATTCACTAATTAATTATTAATTATAATTTTTTTTTTCTCATAATAATATAATATTTAATATTTTAGTTTGGTTTTTATTCTAAATTTCAAACTTTATTAAAGTTATTTCAACTATTTAAGGTAACTTCCCTGTCAAGACTAATTTTAATAATCTCTAAAAAAACTACCTGAATATTTTTATTAATATAAACTTTGAATATTGAAGTTTTAATATTTTGCAAAGTAGCAATTTTTTTATACTCTTATTTTTAAAAACATATGTAAACACGTGAATAGACTTAAATTTGTTAATATTGGTACTTTTGTTCAATTGGTATCTATTTTCAATCAATTGGCTTATTGTTTTTTTTTTTTAATTTATAAATATATACATTGATTTTTAATAAATAATTGTTATTTTCATACATTATTTTCTCTATTTTGCATTATTTTTTCAATTAATTAAGTAATATCACTAACATATTTTTGAACATTTAAATATTTTTATTTCAAAAAAATGTTTTTATATGTATTTAGTACATTTAAGTACCAACATAATTTTTTTTTGCGTGATAAATGTGTTATCACATGTTATTTCATTTGCTCAGGACTATATTAAAATAATAATAAAATATTAGTTATTTTAAAAGTAAAAATACTTTAACTCATCTATTGAAGACAATTAAGATGCTTGAACGTTAAGCAACCATGGACCAAATTTATATCGATAAGTGATAATAATAAATGACAAAAGTGCTATTTAAAACAATTATGCTATTGATAGTTGTATTATTAAAAATTCATATAGAATAATAGTTTAAATTTTTCATTATATATACTACATATTGAATTTAAGACATTTAATGAGAGTATAATTTTTTGCTTTTTATTTGAATGTGCTGTACTTGATCCGTTTTTAATAAATTACTTATATTATATTTTGTTTAATATTTAGGTAGCGTACTATGTGCATTTTATATTGTCTTTTTGTTAATTGAGATGACATCATGAGTAAAAAAAAATTTATAATTTTTATTATATTACAGTATTTTACCGCCAATTATCAATTAACTATATGCGCTTAATTATCTGCTGTAAATAGTTACGGCTAACTTTTTCTCACGGTTTTTAATTTAAAATTTGTTGTAGATTATATGAACAATTATAGAATATTAAAATTAAAGAGCAATAATAATGTTTTTTAGATTGAATTTAATAAAACCAATCATAATTGTGTGTTGTAAATTTTCAGCGTTTTATAAATAAAATGTTTATTAATAAAATATGGATGAAGTATTTTTATTAGAAATATACAATATGTATTTGATTATTTCTGAGTATTTCATGATTATTTTCTGCTCATATTGGTTTTCTTTAGAGTTAACATATTTTTGATCATTTATTAGTATTATGAATATCTATCATATTAGAACTAAAATATATGTATAAATAATAAATGCTACTTTTAACTTGACTTTTAAAAATTCTTTAGTAAAATATAAATATTATTTTTCAATGTAGTAGTAGTTTCAATTTTTTTCGACTGAATCAAATTTTTTTTTTTTTTTATTAAAGTAGCTCTGACTGAAAAATTAAAAATTAAAAATTGGTTGATTTTAAATTTTTTTATAATATTTTGACGCACATTATAATATAATGCGTGGTCAAAATATTATGTATCAAGTGTGGATTTTATACTAATTTATTTTTGATATTATAATGTATTTACCTTATGTAACTTATTAAAAAGTAATTATTTCAATTTCATTTGATTTCATATATTCTATTATTTCTATAGTTTTCATCATAACTAGTATCAGTTTAAAAACTAATATATTAATCAAACAATTTATAAAACAATTTGATATAATTATAAAATTAATTCATTCTTTTATTTTGAAATTAAAATTGCGGATCAATAGATTATGAACTATTTCTCAAATTAGAATGTATATAACATAATATATTACTGAATTATATAAATTTAAGTCAGAATTATAAAGAGGGTATAAAGAGGTAGAGGGGGGGAATTCTTAATTTTTTTAATTGGTTAATGTAACACTGAAAAATAAAGCTTTTTATTAAATATTATAGTTTAAAGACTAAAAATGTATTCAAGTACTAATTCATTTATTATTGAATTGATTAGAAATTTGAAGTTTTTTTTTATTAGGATAGATTGATTGAACGATTCAAGTTATAATATTACTTACTATGCTTCTGTGTTTGTATTTTTAGTAAAAGATAATATTCCTTTATAGATGTTGGTAGTTTCAATATTATATTCCTATATAAAACTCTCTTGGGATAATATGGTTTGTTTTTTAATGTCGCCCCTGGGTTTATTAGTCACTACACCGTCTTAGTCAAGTATTAATAGTATGAAATACTCCTTCATCCTTTCTCCTTTCCTGGTTGAATGACTATATCATTATATAACACTAGCCTTAAATCTGGAACCGTTGCATTATAGATACGAGTGAACGCATGCTGTATACATTGGACTCTTGATTCCCTAGGGTTGTAAATATTTCATCACTGAGGCCGGCGGTGGCCTTATACTTGTGGACTTGTATATGTGTTGTATATTCAATGTGTATATTTATATCTATGCATATGTATGCATGTACAGTACATAAACGTAGTTTATACGTATGTACACACATATGCATGTTTACTGTATACATATATGCATTTATACGTACACATACATATGCATCTACACACACACACACGCAAGCACGTACGCACGCACGCACACGCACCTTGAAAATCCTAAGGAACTTGTCAGATATTAAACCCGTGGGTTGATACCATGAATTCAATTCAATGAATCCACACCCTTTTTCAAAGCTCACATAGAAATGTTGTTTTCCTTGGGTTGGTAGTACTCATTGTCTGCCAATTTTTATTTTATTTTACAAAAACCAAAAACAAAATGGCACTGTGTAGTTATGTCGGTAAATATATGTTGATGTTCTATAGTTGAAAATAAAAATAATCTAATTAATTATTCATATTTATTAATTTTGACTTTCAAAAAAAAAAAAAAAAAAAATAAGTAAAACAGTAAATGTACAATCACATTTTAAATTACTGTTATGTGAGTATATTAATATTAGCTTCTCGATTCATAGAAAGTAATTATAAGTTACTTCAGTATGACTAAATAAATATAATTTTCATATTATCTTTTAATCATATTTAAGTTCATATTGGATTAGTAAAGGTTTAAAGCCGAGAAAGTAAATATATATTACTTTTTATTTATAACAGAATATAAAATAGTTTTAAATTTTTGTTTATATATATATATATATATCTTTAATTTTTAATGATTTATTTGAAAGTAATTGAAAAATTATAATACGTTTAAATAGTTTTTTTTAATCTTTCATCTTACTTAGCTTGTACATAGTATTAATTGTGTATCGTTTAAGGTATAATGATTTGAATCATATAAGTCTTACAATAAGTATTTTATAAATGATTTCAGTATTTTTTCGGTATTTAAACTTCTTTGTACGTCACAATCAAACGGTACATATCATAAAACTTTTGTGCTTTAAATACTTATTATTATTTTTATTTTTACCCAGTTGGACAATTGGATAAGATTATCAAAAATATAAAAATTTAGTAATATATTTATCAAAAATAGTTGTAAATAATTTTATTTAATATTTCATAAAATAATACATTCTCAATTTGTTTGATATAAATGAAAGTAAATTTCTATTGTGCTTTTTACCGAATAAAATGTATATGAAATTATTTATCGTATAATATTTAGATTTAATAATTTTAAATTAGAGAAATTATTTTGATTTAGAGTTTTGATCATACTAAAATAGTATATATCTTATTGAATAAATTTAGTTGAAATTGAAACAATGTATTTGTGATTATCGCATTAATTTTAATAACTTTCTCATTTAATGTAAACAATTAATTTCTAGTTTAAGGTGTCTTCAATACTAAAATTATTTTATTTGTTTATTTTAATTTTATTTAAAATTAAATTTTTTAATGGAAATTATGTTAACCAATATTATATTGTTTAAAGTTATATATTATTTTAAAATTATTATATTTAGTTATGTCATTATTTTAAAATATCTATTTCATATATTATTGTTGATTACAATTCAAAATAGGGTGTCCAATGGACACTGTCCATGTGTCCTGTTTTAAGCAGTACTGTCTTGTTTTTTCAATTAGATTTAAACAGGACGTTTTCCTTGACTGTACTGTTTTAATCCTATTTTCACTATTTTTTCATCAAAACGTGATTTTAGTGATCAAATAATAAAAAACATTGTCTATAATAAATCTGGGTACTTTTCGGCTATCGTACTCCAACGGCCGGCGGTGGCGGCCTAGAAATAGTGATTCCGTTATCGTATTCTGTGCTGTGTGACTGCTGACGACGGTGGCTTGTAAATACCGATTTTGATATTATAATAATAATATTATTTTATATAAGTCGTTCATCACAAACTATTATTTCAGTTTTATAATATACATTTTTTATACGTTTTTTAAGAAATTGGTGATCTGCACTACTAAAAAGGTTGGGAATCGCTGATATAGTACAAACTGATCGATTGTACCCATCACTAATCATTAGTATACGTCACGGTCTTGTCCATTGTATAACGTGCTGTGCGTGTTTATTTATTTTTACAATTACGAAAAAAAAGTGCGTTTTTATTTCAAATTTAAAAACAGAATTTTATTTTTTGTGTGAGATACTGACGAAATTGGAATAGTATTTTCTATGATATGTATTCCTGTATTTTCAATTGAAAATGGTGGCCGATCAAACATAAAACAGCATATTACCAAAGCGAAAAAACATTTATGTGCAGTATCTTCTATATCAACTAATAATAAAGTAAATTCTTTTTTTTTTTAAATAAAACACGGTTAGATTACCTGATGAAAGTGAGCAGGTCGCTACAGAAAAAGGGTGATTTTATTTTCATACGATCGTACATAATCATTCTTTTAGATCAATGGACGAAATATCAAACCTCTTGTAATATACTTAGTATAAAAAATTATCTTGTGTTTGTCTTAAAAACGAATTAATTATTGTAAATGTGTTTGCTCCTTTTTCGATGCAAAAAATTTCGTAAAGAATTAGAATTTGTAAAGTTTGCTATATGATAGATACTTCAAATCATGTAAACTTAAAAGTTTTGCCAATTCTAATTCGATATTTTAATCTAAAAACAGGGGTGCAATTATAAATTTTGGAAATAACAAATTTATGATGTGAAATTGTTGGTATATTAATGAATTATATTATTGAAATTTTAAATAAATATAAATTATTAGATAAAATAATCACATTTTCAGTTATAACTTTAGTACGAAATTTGGAGGCTCTAATAGGATAGGAATGAAGAATGTTTTTTTATTACTAAATAATAGTTTAAAAAATAAAATATGTGGTATTGTTTGTGTACTGTTCATATTTTAAATAATGACAAACAATCAAGTGCTGATATTTTACAATTCGATAAAGAACAATAAACAAAATTTTCCAGTCATTTCATATGTATATATTGTTTGTGCCAAAAATTTGAAAAAATGTTGCAATTTTGCGAATATCGAATACAAAAATACACTTTGAAGTGTTAAAACCCGTTGGTTATTTTTATCTTTTTAATAATAATTGAAATTTTTCTAGCTTTAAAATCATGTATTATCATTTATTGAAAAATGAGGTTATCATTTTGACGAATTAAAAATATTTTGATGGGTTCAATTAATAAATTGTCCTATTTGGGATGATGTTCAACAAAGTATACATTTTTTTATGGTAATAAACAAAAAAAATAATATCCATTGAAAATTTGATGAAGATTATTTATTCCATGAATTTAATCATGTAATAAATATTTTTAAAAAACGAGTTTATGAATAGCAAATATTTTTTTCAAAAGTGGAAGACAAATGGTGTAAAATTTTCAAGTACATAGTAAATTAAAATATTGGCCTACAAAACATATCGGGAATTATTGAATATGCTTTGGCAATTCCCGGAACTAATGCGGCAGTTGAAATAACGTTTTCCAACATAAATATCTATATTGTGGAATGATGAAAAAAATCGTTTTCCTACAGATAATATAAAATTTATAACTATTTTTAAAAATGATCTCAAATTCTTGTAATGAATTTTATAATTTTCTTCTAAAGTAAAGTTAATTATTAGAAAATTAAATTCAAATTAAATTCAACACAAAAATAAAATCTTGCAAATAAAAAGGAACTCCAATCGATATCAGAATAAAACTTGTAAAATGTACAATTTTTTTAAAAGTTGATAGATAGTTTTACTATATTATAAAAAGTTAATAGCATTATTAATTTTTTTGTTAAAATATAATATATAAGTATTATATTATTTCGGTTATTAATACATTTTTAATATTTATTGCAAAAAAAAAAGTGTCCTGTTTTTTTTAAATATGGACACCTTAAGTTAAAATACATTTTATTATACCTGTATAGCTATACTTCTGAATAATACAACGAATAACATTCGTTTATTTATTATAGTATATTTATATAATATAAATATATATATATAATATACGTCTATTTATTAATTTATTGTAGTGTGTATATAATTATTTTATGAAATAGATTAAACCATTTTTGGACATTAATTAGTTTAAAATTTAAATAATTTATGTAAATATTCATCCATAACTATGAAACCCGGATCATTTACCATAGGTAGGCTACACTAGTTAATATAAATATTTATTAGTTACTCAAAGTTGAAGAATATTTTGAAATTGAAATTATTTTTTCAAACTTATATTTAAAAGGTTCATAACATTGGACATCTTAAGATAGGCATTTTATAAATTCATAATTAAGTATCTGAATAAATAAATTATAATTAAACAAAGTTGAATATATTATAATTGATGGATATGTTTTGACTTGAGATATCTCTCGATTGTTGTTAACCGGAAATTTTTTATGTCAATGTTTTAGTAAACAGAGTAAGTTCCGGGTGCATAATTGTTTGGATTTAATTCTATGATAGTTTTATATCAAATAGATATGATAATATTTATAATTCGTTTCCTACGCTTAATACTATTCAAATAAATGCTAATTTAATTTAAGTTTATTTGAGTATATTTATTTGTGAAAAATAATTATATGCATTTTTATGTTTATTTATTATAATTTTAAACACAGAATGATTTTAGTAAAAATAAATCTTTCATTGCTTTAGTTTTTGTAATAATCAGTTTATTCAGACCAATAAAAAAATATATATAGATATACTTATCAAAATATATTAAAAAAAAAATAATAATAATCCAATTTCTTATATTATTGATTATTATTATATATATTATTATTATTATATTATTAAACTATAGTATATATTAGTAAGACTACTTTGTACGTTTAATGGTAGCATAATATACTGTAATGTTGATGTATATAGTATATTTATTTTTCTTTGCTCTTAAGATATTATTTTGACAAAAGTATTATTTTATGACATTGATCTAGCTTTTTTGACGGGTGAGAAAAAAACAAATCTGGAGCCAAAAAGTAAAAAGCTCTCATGGATTTACTCCACCGGGTGTTAGAAGTGCATGTAGTATTGTCTCTCGAGATCTTCATAACTCACATATTATGACGTCCACATGCTGTATTCGTGTGTTAAAGTTTTGTCGCCTGGATTTTTGCCTTTTGTTTTCGGTCCTTTCCTCGGTTAGCGTCCCTTAGGGAATTTAATATAGCTACTGGCCTATATATAATGTCGAGTGCTGTTGGAATTCAGCAGCAAGAGTGTCCCACCGAGACATCCGACTTTCCATCTCTTCTCCCTATTGTCGAAACCGGCCAACATTAATCAAACAATGAAGTGACCCAAAATGGGAATTTCTTTCGGTGTCAATGGTAGAGAGAAAAAACACGTCTTGTCGGTCATTTTCTTTTCGCTTCCAATCATTGGCAATCATTCGGTGAGGTACACTTAAGGGAATTATCTGAAAGTTGTCATGCATCCATGTCCTCTTAGGTTCTAAAAAATGGATAAAAGTGAATGGATTTGACAGGAGTAAAGGATATCAATCTTGCATACTGGACATTTGGTTTCAAAATATTTATAGTTTGTAATATATGTATATCTCATAGATACCTTTTAATAATTTGTTAAAAAAATGTTTGAAAATATATTTAAAATTTGTTCAGTTTCTTAAATTTTTTAATAGGCTAAAAGTGAATTATAATTGTATAATAATACGTGAATTTACCATTTAGAAACTAATTATAATTGTTAATAATAATAAAAATATTTGAAGTCTGATTAGTATTTATATCAATATCATGAAATACGTTGTTGGACGAAATTATGATTAAAAGAAGTATTATCCCTAATTATATTTGTTTATCACTTTAACTATTATCTGTAACGGTAACCAAAACAAAAATATTTAAGCTTATGTCAGGTTTATTTATTGTTGTAATAGATAATTATTCTCGGCAGGTTAGGTTAGTTTTTCATAGCAGGTGTCAATAATTTTGATTGAGAAAAAGTAGAATATAATGCTATTGCCATGAATTATTAAATTTAATCTTATATTTTCCAATTACGAGATTAAAGAACTGTGAAGTAAACCATTTATATTATATATTGATGCCTGAAACGAAAAGTATCATATTCATAAAGAGTATGAAACATTAATTTTTTTATTAAAAGAAAAGTAATACATTTGTAGTGTCACGAATATTATTAATTAGTGGGTCTCTAACTTTTTTGTTCGAGAAGCCCTTATGTTTCTAAAGAAATTTACAGAGTCCCGATAAATAGTGTCCATGCACTGAGAGAACATATAACATATTTTTACTTACTTAATAGTAAAATGAAAAAGTATTAACTTAAATTGAATCGATTATCTACTGAGGATATACCATAATTTGGATTAGTAATGATTATCAACAACGCCAATAACTATTAGTGTATTTTAGTAGTGCACTTTTTTGAAAATTGATCAAGATATATTATAATGTGTAAAACATAATTATATTATGAAAATGGAAATAATAGTTATGTTAATATTTATTAAATGTCAATAAATTGTGTAAAAAAAATGTTCATTTAACAGTAAAATCTAGTAGGTTAGAATTGAAAGACCAATATCACAAATGCAATAGTAATTAACATTGTTGATAGTACCTTAATATCATTTTATTTTTCCAAAAAATGATTTGTATAAGCATATATTTGTTTATGTATATTGTATATTTGGTGTAGTATTAGACTTTGTTATTGGTTTTGTATTGTGAAATATATTAGTTTTTACAATGGTAATCATCGGTTTATATCAAAGTACCCTTATTTAATCGTATAATTTTGTACGGCTAAGTACGTGTCAACTCTTCTTTTCTCTTGTGCATCTAGTCTCATTTTTTCTCTATCCTTTTCTTCTGTTTTTCAATAAGCCAATTTGAACATCGGTATTTACAACAGTAGGATTGTGTTTTCATACAATATGCTTGAAAGAACATGAATCGTTTTACCATATATTTATTATTTACTTATTGATAGTTAAAAAAACTAACTACTAACTATCGACTTTTGATTTTTATGTGGAGGAAAAAGGGTATTTTAATGAAGCTATTTAATTAGGTATATAGTTATAAGGTTAATTACGATCGTTACGAATGGTTTATGATGAAAATATCGATTTTAGACGATGTGTAAAATCACAAATTTAATTTAAAGACTATGAAGAAAAACGATTATAATCAATATTCTTAAACTGTATAATATTGCAGTTTTAAAGTTACAGAATTCAAAAAACTAAGAAACAAAGTAAAACAAATAAATCTAATTAATTACAAATAAATGTAAAAAATGCATCATTTTTTTTTTTTTTTTTTTTAGTGAAATACAGAATCTTTTTCACTATTCATTTTTAATATTATGAAATAGGTTATGAACTTAAGGTAAGTAAAGACTTCATTGCGGAAATAAAATATGCTATCTTTTTTACTTAGCGAAATCGATAACTGAACGTTTTCCATGTTCGTGAATGTACTACCTACCCCTCTTTCAAAACTTTTACAATATTAATTTCTATGCACGTTTAAAATTGTTTAGATATACATATATTTATACATATACACACTGGGGTTGTAGTATAAATAACGCAAGGATACAACTTTTCGCTTATATGGCCATGTAGTTCGTATTCGTTTTTATTTGCCCCTTTATATGTTCAGAAAAGTGAATTTTAATACCCAGAGGCCTATAATATGCAATCGTGCCATACATAAGCGTATATTTGATGAAGGCTGTGTAAGCGTGTGTTGGTTGGCTGTGTAAGTGGGTGTTTGCGCGTAGTATTTTTGGTAATTAGCTTATGAGCGTTTTTCCGATGTCCAGTGGGAAACAATAGTCGTTCAAACAGCCGTTACATACATGCTTGGATAAACCAAAATTACACGATTAGATATCTTGAAATATAGACATGGGATAGACATGTGACTGAGCATTTTTTCAAGGAATAGAATATGAGTTGTTAACATGTATAATAATTTAGATTAAAATTTAAGTATAACATTTGAAAGAAAAGTTTCTTTTCGTGAATATATAATAAAAAAATCTATTTACTATTCTTATTGCCATAGTTAATCTTCAAGACTTATACTAATTTTGAAATTTCATTAAATGTACTACTTACATTTTTATTATTCGTAGCGAACTGTAGCCGACTTGGATACTCTCCAAAAATCTTTACATGTGTTTCAGGCGTCGCTTTGGGCTATACAATTTCTTAATTATTTCGAATCTTGCTCGTTTGCATACAAATGGGAAGTTATCTATTTATACGTATTTTTTCATCCTTTTCACCTCTCAAAAATCTTTCATGTAGTACAAAAAACACGATTAAGTCGGGTGAATATTAAATATTAAAAATATAAAAATAAATTTTATTTTTATGTGCTAAAGCAACAAATCGTAGAAAATGTTAAAGTACTGAAAATGTGGAAACAAAAGAGAGAAAAAGTACAATATCGAAAGTACATTTATTTTTAATTCTTAAGATTGAGTGGGATAGAGAGCAAAGAGAAAATAGAGCAGTTTGGTAGAATTCATTAATCATTTTCGTGGTGGTTGGGCAGGATTACCTGTTCAAAAGAAGAAGGAAACAAAGCATTCTTCTTTGTGTTTTATTTTTTATTTACGATATCATCGTATTAAGTTGAATTATAGAAAACCGTTTTAAGTTTATACAAAAATATGATATTCTTTATTCAGAATATTGACTGAATTAATTAAATTAAGACGTTTTGTTTTGAGAAAATCTTAAAATAATCTATTACTTCGTCTAAAGTTTTAGTTCAAATACCAAAACATTGCAACGCTAAACTTTTGATGTTCACTTACTACCAGAGAGTTTTAACAGATAAATAAAATTTTGTCTATAAATAATTAATACATTTCTCACTTAATTGAAATCTTTTATAATTATTTTAAAATTATAACCATTGGCAAATGTTTAGGGAATTTTATAAATTATTATGTAAGTTATCATTACATGTTACATTGTTAATAATAAGTTTTCAGTATTTTAGGCACTGAAATTCTAATCATTCATATTAATCTTTAGAATTCTATATTTTGGTATAAGGTAATTCATCGAATAATTATTGAAAACATTTTGTATTGCCTTTTAGTTGTCCTTTTCATCGTCACAAAGAATTATCTTAAATTGGCAGATATAAATCATGAGCCCAAACAATGGTTCGATTTTGAGAAAATGAAAAGAAATTCATTAAATGACCACATGAGTAGTCATAAATAATTTGAAAAGCCCTTTTGGGGAACGAGGGTTTTGTATGTGTACTGATAAATACGTTATATATCTTGGCCAAAACCGTTTCCTCCTCTTTCCCTAACCACGTTTTATTTTGACAACATACACAGTTTGTTATAAGTAACATTTTTCGTGCACATATAAAAACTTTTGGCATGGACATAATTTATTAGACGTCGAAGGATGGGAGTTTAACAATGAGGATACGACATCATTCTCTTCAATTATGTCTTGATTGAATATTTTTCTCATATATTATATTATTATTATTATTATTATTATCATAATAATTATTATTTTATTATTCTAATATTATTAAATTAAGAACTTAGAAGTTTTCAACTAATTAGTTTTTTTAGTGTAAATTTCTTTTTATATTGTACTTTACTTAATAGGCTTTTCAATAAACTACCGGAGCCAATATGCATTTATTTCATATATAATTATATAGTTAATTTTCTTATTATATGGATTTTAATTTATTAAATTTATGATATTTTTTATATTTTGTGATTTCATGTGTGATTAATATATATAAGTTATTTCAAATCCATAACTATTATTTTTAATTTAAATTAAAAAATAATCAAGATTCGTATCACTGCTCTATGGTTTTATATGTATTTCTTATTTAGTTGAGATTAAAATAATTTATTATACTTAATAAAACAATTATAATTTAATTAAATATATTATTTTGAATTTTTTACTAGGAAATATGTTAGTAAATTAATTCCTTTGGGTTTTATATTTTCTTACATTTTAGTTGTAATTCAGTTGCTTATTTTAGTGTTTATAAATTGTTATTACTATACCGTTTTACTATATTATTTTGATGTATATTTGTTATTACTGTTTATTTATACAATTTGTGTTAAATTTGTTATTACCGAATGGGTGTATAATAAATAAATTAGTTATAGTTTTGTTTTCTAATTTAATGGTGCACTATAATTTTTATATCAAATCTGATTTATTTTTGACATTTAGTTTTAGTTTACTCAAATATAGTCCAATGTTATTCTTAAGTTGTGAGAACCAAAAAAAGTTCAACGTTTGTTTTTAAATGAGTTTTCGGTTTCAAACATTTGTAATTTATATCCAATATGGTTGTTTTTCGTGACATTATAATAATCATTATTATTTTCCTATGTATACAAAGTATTTTTATTTTACCTCTTATCGCGTGGCAAAGTCTTCTTGGAACTTCGGGAATATGTTTATAAATCTACGACCTATACATTCTGCACGCAAACTTTCCATCACGAACGTATTTTGAATAATATATATATTTATCAAGTTTCCTTTAATTCTACTCGTGTCGCGGCGAATAGTGAAATTTTATCTTTCTATGTATGATTCCACTGACCTAATTCATTGTATATCTATTCCCTTTCATCCCTCCTGT
This sequence comes from Sipha flava, assembly GCF_003268045.1. Classification (NCBI taxonomy): domain Eukaryota; kingdom Metazoa; phylum Arthropoda; class Insecta; order Hemiptera; family Aphididae; genus Sipha; species Sipha flava. The sequence continues at coordinate 733,203 of NW_020271727.1, forward strand.
CGTCCTTTTCACTATTTTTCTTTTTTAATTTTATTAAAATTTATACTTAACTTTTTATTATTATAATATTTTGCAATGATAAAATATCAATTTATGCATTCATATCTGAGAAATCTCTTGGGTGTTAGAATATTATTATTTACGAAGTAAATAAAATATGAATAATTTTTAATTTTTATTTTGTATAAGTATTTTAGTAGTATTTTAAAAAAAATTATATTTGTCTGTATATTTGAATTAAAATTAAAAATTAAGATAATTATGTGAAAAGCTGGGTGAAAATTAACATATTTTATATATTATAATATAAATTAGAAATAACTTAGAAATAAAAGGGTTTTCGATTACATGATTGTATTTTAGTTGTGTATGTTATTTATTTATAATTTATAATATTGTGTAGTAATAATATAGTAATATGTAGTAATATACAAGTATTTGAGTTTGTTAAAATACTTTTATGGTTTTTATTCTATTCAAATTCAAATCTAATTCCTTGAATATGGAATGAATGTACGGCAAAAAAAAAAAAAAAAACAATAAGAAACTTGTAATTTTAAAATTTCTACATTCGGGATTTAAAATATTTTTGTTATTTTTTTAAAAAACAACATATTTACAAAAATGTTTTAAATCAAAATAAAAACATTTATGATTTAAAATTCTAGAAATAGTTTCGTAAATTATTTAAACTCATAAATTCAAATAGTACTACTTAGTACCATGTATTATTATTAAAAAAAATGAGAATAACGATTTTTAACCTTATTTACTAAACATCCAGTCCTTGATTCTATATAAAAAGTGAAGTATTATTGAAATAGCTATTAAATTAATTTTCGAACCATTTTTGATTGGGAAACCAATACAAATATACTCTTCGTAACAACTCGAGAACCAAATCAGACGTTTCGGAACCAATTTGGATGTTTCGATCTCAGTGCGCTAAGTAGTATTACCTAATTCCATTCATATGCTACCTGTATCCACTTCTTCACATTATTGAGTCACACAGATCGAAGCTTTCACATTTATTTTATACTATTTTTCAATAATTGTTTATGAATTATGCAGAACATAGTGAACAATTTGAAAATTATAATTTTTAAAATAAAATTGGGCCTTTTCCTTTAAACTTATACAAATATGTATCATTTCAAAATTTAATTTTACTATTTTACTTTCAAATTTAAATGTGAGTTGACACTATTTTATTGTTTCTCTTGAGGCCTTGCCCCATGAAGTTGTTTTATATTTTTTTGCTAAGTTGTTCCAAATAACTCTTCAAGTGTTGCTAAATCACTCTTTTTTCAACTTTCCCAGAGAAGGGAGATTATAAGAAACTTTATTTTTTTCGATAAACACTGAAGTATCAAAAAGTTTTCCATCGATTGTAGTTTCACCTCTATACTATATGCTGACGATCATTTTTCGTTTGCAACGATTTATCATCGCTTTTAAATTTATACAAATCTCGTATTTCTATAATATCGAAAATACCAGTTACATATGATACCAATCTTATCCTTCTCTTAAAATTACTTTTTCTCATATAACTTATATAAGATTATTTGATTTCATTTTTATATTTTATAGTCAAAAGAGAGTGACTTTTTGTTTAAATGTTATTATTTTTAATATTGAAACAGGTGAAAGAATTTTTCTTTTTGTTTATGTTATCATTAGTTGTCTAAAAATAATAATAATTTTAATTTATTATATATTTTGTATTTGTATGCATTAATGTACAATGGTTTCACTCTATGCTAAGGACTGTTCATTTTTAACTTGCAATATTCATGTATAGTATTTTTAAATATTTATTTTGAATATTCTAACCGCGTTTGGACATTAAACTATTCAACACATGTGTGCAGCTATAAAAGGATTTGAATAATATCAACATATGAGTGGGGGATGAGAAATATTGTATCATCCGGTTTTAGGACCTGCATTATAATTTTATTTTATCCTAATATGTAAACGTTTAATCTCTTTTGTTAAGCCACACTCATATTCAAATTGTCACAAAAAGTTAATATTTTAAATTTTAGTGAAATTGCCGCATGAGTGGTACTTGTATTAGTATATATCTGATAGAAATGGTTAAGAAAAATTTGATAAAATGAATTTAAAAGTTAGAGTTCAAAGTTATAATATGTATAAAATTGAAACGGTCTTTATAGCTGATAGAAAAAAAAAATTAAATAAAATTAAAATAACATGTTATACATTTTTAAGCAATGTATGAAATATAGGTATACGAGTAGTTCTAAAATATATTTAAAACTTGATACATTTTACTTGTCATATTTTGTAAAATAAAATATTTATAAATGCTTTTTTTGTCAAAGTATTTCTTATAAATTATTATAGACAATGGTATTAGAATCAATGGTATAGAAATAACATTATGTTTTTTGTTCATTTTTGTAATAATCCAAGAAAAATATCAGTAAATAGATAAAAAATATCAGTAAAAAGGAGGTAGCACATCATTACATTCTTATAATCAAATATGATTATAATTAATATTAATAATAAATATAATAATTAAAATTATGCTATAACTTCTAGTAGAAAAAAACGTATGCCTACGTATGAACATAATAATTACCTATATTAGTTGTATTATTATACATAATATTTTTATTCATAATTTGAAGTTTTTCACCTAGAGTTCTTCAATTTATGTTTATTGATAAGTATAAATTTTGTTCATTTTCAAAGAAAACATTTAAGTTTATTATTTTTACTTTTTTTTGATAAATGTGGTTTCTAAGTTTTATCATAATTTAATACTTTATAACATCTGGGGTTATCACATTGTATCTTTGTGATTTTATATTTGTTTTATTAGTTTTGAATGACAAAACTTTGATATTTTGTAAAATATTTCTCCAAGCCTATTAGGATTGAATAACTATTGTTACCAACATCAACTGTAATATGATAATTATATTATAATTAAATAATCATGTAAGCTTTTAGCTTTTTATAAATTTTAATATATTTTTTTTTTCTGTTTTAGGTAAGTCTTATAGCATGTCAAACCAGATGGTGTGTCATATAATAACTTATTTTTATGTCAATTATTGATAAACGGAAAAACTAGGAAAGTATAACTAATAATTAATTGACATTTTTTTACCATTATATGAATGAAAAAAATTCATGTTTACAATTTCGTCTTGCACAGTTTCCTTACTATCAACAAAATATTAACTTTAAAAATAATTTTTCAATTTTATTTTATCTATTAAAATAACCTGAGGCTATATTATTGTAGAATAAAATAGATTTTTGAAATTAAATACTAGAATATCGTTTGAAATTTTGTTTTTGCGACTAAAAATATATAAATAAGGTTTTTATAGTTGATTTTGTATTTAATTGTATTTGTATAAAATAACAGTTGGTGTTTATTTTATTTAATCTTAGGGTAAATTATTATCAAAAAGTTATTTTGTCGCTTAAAAGTTTCAACAAGATAAGTTATAATTTTATAATTATCGTCTTGTTTTGGATGTTCACATTTTTGATAAAAATCTTTTTTAAATATCATCATTGGCATTCAAAATTGTTTTAAAAAACTGGGTATGAATCTTGGATCGATCATCAATTTTTACTTATTAATCACACTCAAATTGGTTCATATTTTCAAGCAATTCGAGTTATTTAACTTGAAAAATACATATATTGAATTAATTTTTACCTCTCTTGAAATTCGAGTTACCAAGACTCGACTCTGTAAGATACATCAATCTTCGTTCAGTATGGTTTTGTGATTTTGACTAATTATCATATTTTAATGTTAATGATATATTCGGTGTATATTTTCCTTTTTCCAATTTGAATTTACAACTTCATGAGTTGTAAATGTAGACTAATTATATTTTGGAATTTTATTCTTATTGCAGTTAAATTTTTTACGGTACTTAAACAATCAATTAATAGTATTAATCGAAGAAAATTATTTATTTTAATATTTGAAACGTAGTGTTCATTTAATATATTTTATTCTATTATTTATCATCTGAAACAGTGAAATCGAATTCGTATTGTATAACACTTGTCATAAGTGGGATAAATACCCCAGATCCTTTTTAAGTGGTGGATTGGTGGATGACTTAAGAGTGCTAGATATAATATTGTTATTATTGTATGATATCATGTTCTATAATATTAGATAATTACTAGATAGTAAGTACTTGTAGTTCACAGGTGCACAGTGCTTTTTAATTATAATTTTTTTGGTGAGTGTATCCATGAGTAGGGTTTACCCTAGTGATATAAAAAAGGTTCGACGCCACTGATCTGAAACCATTTAAGATGCAATAAAATGGAAGATTGAATAATGTTAGTCCTAAAATGTATGGGTTAGGCAACTACACAATTCCTAAGTTTAAAGAAGTAGGCTACCTGTTTTACATGGTTGCGTTTCAAATTTATCGTATATTTATAGTATCCTACACACGAGATCTGTTTATTTCCATACAAATGAGTGTGTTGAAATTTAGAAAAACGACAAAGACAAGGATAGAAAACAAGTTATAAATATACATAGATGGAAGTGGTTGAGTTAATATGATTAAATTCGATAGTCACGATAGTTAGGTTAGGGGAAGTATTGTGGACGATTTGGTCTGTTGCAATGGCCAACATGGTTTATAAAATTCGTACATATACTTAATTTATAACAATCGTGATACACTATGAACTAATAGAGTAACTACACGTAATAAGGATTTTAAGATACCGATTTATTCGGTTGACCTCCGCTACTAGACTCAATAGTGGTTACCAATTCAACGCGACACGCAATCAGAATAATTAGCGTAATTAGGACTTAATTTTGGTTGGGGGATGTGGGGAGTTAAAGATTTTAAATCTTTTCAATCCAACTTCTAATAATTTTTTCTTCATCATTTATATACAATGATTACGTTATAGTGACTGGATATTACATTAACATTTTAAAATATTTTTATTTTAAATTAAATTACTATATACTTTTCAATAGCTTCTGTACTACTTTATAAATTAGTAAATTTTTATATTATTAAATTAGTAACTTTAAACTGAGTTGATTTATTAGTCGCTTATGTTTTGTGTTTTATGGTAAATTAAAAAAAATTAGCTTTTATAAAGACACTGGCAATAGATTTTATTATATTAGATTTATTTAATCCATTTTTTTTTTTTATATAAAATATATTAATAAATATTTATTATTGTTAATGTTGAATATCGATTATTGCATATATTCTTTATATTGATATCGTTGTGGATGTATTAATTATTTTTTTCGACTTCCAAAGTATTGTTTACATGGAAACAATTGGATTTTATTTCTCCGTTCGTCTTTATATCGTTATCATCTCATGTATATTAAAAAAAATCAATCGTTTTTCCTTCACCAAGTTTTCGAACTACTCATAGAAGTTTAGAGTCTGGTCACGTACTTGGCGCAGAGCACGCCCTTTTACTGTTTTTAGCCTTTTACTGTTTCCGACCAATAGAAAGTTTTTTTTCTTTACAACTTGAAAACCACTAGTTTTACTGACATCAGTAGAAAAAAATTGTATTTTTCAAAGACATATTTTATGTATGATAATACTGATGTTAGACAAAAATAGTTTTTGTATAGTTTCTGTAAAATAAATTATGTAGAATAGATAATTTTATAAGAATGGACATTTTGTAGGATAAACCTTGATGAATTGAAAAATTAAATTAATATCTATTTACTCATAGAGTTAAGGTTAGACAAGTTATACATAGCCGTTGTTATAATTATAATTTTTACTTAGTTTGTGACTCAAAAGATCAAAATTAAAATAGTTTATGTTTATAAAAATAGTAATCTACAAAATTGTTTTATTTTGTATTTTGCTTTAACTTTTATTAGTAATTTATTTAGTAAATAGATTTGAAATAAAGTAGCATCGATTAAGGATTAAAGAAAACATTTCTGACCGCTGAAACGCTCTAGTTTATTTTAGATCTAGTTCAATCATTAGAGGAATTTGGTTTACAAATTTATGTTTAAATTTGTCTATGGTTAACCATTTGATTGATGCATGGTTGTATGAATATTTTTGAAGAAACATTAAAAAAATTTATTTGTAAATGTATGATTGTTATACATTAATGTATGTTTTATGTATTTTTATAAGTATTGTGCTTTTGAAAAAATTAAGTTTAATGGAGTTTGAACGTTGTTCATATAAAACCATTTTTTAGATTTTCCAAATTTTAACTTTTTTGATTATTTTTATGATAAATTTTCAGATAGGTACGAGTATAACAATTATTAATCTTATAAATATTCTATTGTCTATAGTTTTTTCAGTTTGCATATTATGTTATACATTTTTAGAAAATTGCATTTATATTTATTAAATAGTTCACGCAAATAAATAATAATAATGATATTTAAATACAATGATCTTTTAGTTTTTTAAGTAAAAATCATAATATTCTGCAACAAATGTAGGCACATTTATGAATTTGTGATCAAAAACAATTTTGCCGAGTAGGAATGAATAATCATTATTCAACGTTGAACTACTTGTGTTTTCGTAGGTGGTTAGGACCATTCCCGTTTATGTATATTTATAATATTTGTTTTTGTTTCATACATCCACATGGTACCAAATAAAACTTAAATAATACCGTTTATGAAAACTTTTGGTAGAAATCACCGTACTGCACTGAACCATTTCTTCTTCCTGCAATTGTTATTTGTCCGGGAGGCTTTAATAATAATGCGCTAGAAAGGGGGAGCGAGCATGTTCATTCACGTATATAGAATAAATTTGACTTTTAAATGAGAATGAAAACACAAGATACTTTTATGTTCTGCTTTTAGTTTTTCCTATTACATTTTTATATCTTTTATTTTTATGTAATACGCTGACTGCAAGTATCACCCAATTAGGAGCTATTTATTATCATAACCATATATGATGGTCATAAATTGCATAACTATAAATTTAATCAAATTAAACTCGTTGATAAACATTGTCAATCTATTATTTGTTATTATAGTCTTACATAAATTTATTTTAATTATTTTAATTGTTAAACATTTAACATTTATTTGTGTAAAAAGGTGACACAGTAATGTTACACGAGTTCAATACATCATCCATCAATTAACCCTTTCATTATTTAACACCTTGTTTGCATAATAATCTGAGTTTTAGAATACTCTTTTTGTTTATTCGAACAAGTTTTTAGTGTCTTACGATAAGCGCAAAGTTATTGAAGCGTTTATATCGGTTACCGCCTCCGACTTTTGTGTCATTTTCTCGTTTTCTTACAATTATAAATATAGTAATATAAAAAAATATTATAATAAAATACTATTATAACTATTAATCATAATAGCTGTATAGTATGGTGATTAATTGAAAAATTTGTCTCAATATGATTACGTAGCAGGAATAAATTATTTTTTTATGACTTAATTTACAAAAATTGTGCTTAATAATTTGGCATGTTCTGGTTTTTAAAAACTTGAAAATATTATTTTTTTTAAATAAATGCTTGAGGTAAGGTACTTTTAAAATTATCGAAAATATAAAACATGTGGTTTTACAGGATCATAATTATATGAATATGTCACATTTTGAAAATGTTTTTTTGTGAAAATGTATTAGGTATAATATGTATTGATTCGGTGTAAGGTCAAAAATTGCGAGATTTCCCTTATATTTTTTATTCAATTTTGTCATTGAACAAATTACGTCTTCGTGTTTTTGCACTCAAGATTGCACTCCACTACAACTGCCCTCTCTTTAAAATTTACGAGTGACTCACGCTAGAAAACTGTATTATATTGTACGAGTATAATGATCGTTCTCCATGCTCTATTGACTTGGACGTTTATTATTATGATTTAGTTTATTGTTCTCGAAAAAAGTTAAATCATTTATTTAGATTTTAGATCTAGATTTTACTATTATTTGAACTAAATTTTATAATTGATACTCTCCCTGAATAAAGCGGTTCAGTGGTTCAACAGGAGTGATCGTGAAAATAAGTATCGTACGTCTCACATTTTTATATTATATAATTATAATTAGAAGGTTAGTTATTTATATTTTCTGAGTTGATAATATGAACTTTGTATGTATCTATCGATTTTTTACATACTATTATAACTAATTTGAAAGTGATAAAAAAGCTTTTTTTTATTTATTTTATTCGTTCATTAAATATCTTATAGTCCGTTATTTTTATTGCTCTTAAATATTATACTTTTTGAAATTTGGCCAAATAAAAATAGGTGGACTTATATATTTTGTACGATTGTATAACTTTTAATTATTATTTTTTATTTAAAAAAAATTTGTATTAGAGAACTCTATAATTGATATTGAGGTATAACAATAATTAATTAATGATTATAATATTATATTTTTTATAAAAAATAAATCTTAGGCAGATAATATGGTGTTAAAAAATTACCATCATAACTATACTTATTAATCCTTATTATGGAAGTGATATGTATTGCATTACGTGTAACAAAATAGAAATTGAGTTTATTCATCATTTACTAATCCTTAATTTACGCTAATTAAATACGGCCAATGAAAAATTTCATTTCAGCCTATACTGTAATTACAGATTTTTAATTTTAAAGTTTATAAATAATACATATTTATATATTACTATTATGGTAATATATAAATAATAAAAAAGCAGGAAAAACTAGACAACATTTTTAAGTGTAATAATTACTGATATTTTGCCGAAAAATGAATCCGTCATACTTCCTTTAAACTGCGTTATTAAATTTTTTTAAAGTAATTATTTATAAATCCATGCATGATGTTTACGATATATATTTTTTTAAACTCTTTTAACTAGCTATAATCATGTTCTTTATTTAATATTTTCATTTGCATACCTTTTTTTATTGATCATTTAGGTATTCATTTCGTATATATATATACAATCTACATATAAATACATATATACATAGTAGATGTATATATTTATATTAACTTGTACAATATATGTGTAATTTATTTAACGTCCCTGTTTTCAGAATTAAGGATGACAATAGAATTTATGGTTTTCATCAGTGTATGTAAACTTTTGAACATTGTCGCATATCCGAAATAGGTTTCCTTTTTTTGGTTTTTGATAGCAGGATGAATACAAATATATGTATTTTCAGAGGTTTTTATGCTATCAGTCGGGCACAATTTATCTTTCTAACTACTAAAAACCTTTAGCTCCCACAACGGTTGTACCATCATCAATCACTTTATCCGTTGGTAAAGTTTTCCATATGTTTGAGCCTTATAAGTACATTGCTTATCTGGAATCCAAATGTCATGACAACCATAAGGACAGCATTTTTGTACTCGTTTTTATACGTTTACTATTTTCGTTTGCTGGTAAACTTGTTGGATCTCTCCTTCCATATTTTAAATGTTTTATTGCTTGTCTTAGTTTTTATCAATGCATCCTTTTAAACTATTTACATATAAAATATTATTTTTAATTGCTTTTTTAAGTATTTGATTGGAATATTTATGATTTATTTTTTGTTGCAAATAAATACTGACGTAAACCATTAATATGATGAATTGATAAATTTTATTTATTTATTTTTTTTTTTTTGGTAAAATGTCTAAGGATTTCTCCTTGGTGATTAAAAAACTTTTTACTCTTATCTTTTTGAAGACAAATAGTGGTAGGTCAGAGTTATGTGGACATTGTTTGGGAAATTGAATTGAGATGCAATTCTTGTACATAATACGATGGTTAAAAAGTCAGATAGAGGATAATCCTCACTTCAAAAGTGCATTACACTTTATTTTTTCTTCAACTACTTATCTAAGTAAATTTTCATTAAAGTTTGTTCGTTAATGGAGTCGATTTACTAAATTTGTTATGTTAATATATGGATTTTAATTTCGATAAAATCGATAAAAAAAAATAATTTAAAAATATAAATTATAATTAGTATCGAAATTAATTAATATTTTGTGTGAAGTTTATATATAATAATATGTTAAATACATTTTGTAAATAAATTATTAATTATATAATTATTTCATTTGAAGTTATAATATACGTATTTTAAGTAACGTAACTATTGTAAATATTGAATTGGAAAATGTTTTATTTGTGCCTCATGAGAGTTGTATTATTATTTTACTGCAATTTTTTTATTGATACTATTCGTATCATCATTATGAAATAGTTTTTATAGGATTTCAACATTTTTTGGATGCTAATTTTTAAGCTATTGGAGAAAGTCATTGATTAGAATTATATTAGTGTTAATCCAAGGCCAAATACCTAATGAATTATTCAATCCTTACTATGTCCGGTTACAATATCCGTTCCTTATTTTGGGATGCATGCCAAAATGTACCATTTGATGATTTTTATTTCCTTGTATCATGTTTTAAATCGTATTTAATGATGTTTATTAATGATAATTTTGATAACACAACAAAGAACCTAAAATAAACTAGTTTTGGTTGCTGATTTAATAATTATACATAGCTTATTTATTTTATACAATTATTATGTAGTATTATGTAATCAGAATTAAATTTAATTATTGAAAATATAAATATTCTAAACCACCCCAAGAAAATTGGGAACACAAATACATATTTTGTAATATTTTTTTATTTTTTTTTTGGTTGATACGGTTTTGGGGTCCATGTTAACAAATGTAATTTTTCATATTATTAATTTTTTTTTGCGAGTATTGTATCCATAGTGACTAAATACTAGTATTATTGTTGAGGTTATGTGACCTTTTTAAATTATATTCATCATTTTAGCCTTTTGAGGTAACATTATTTTTATTATTAAAATTAATTTATTTTATTTTTTTAGTGTTGTTTACATAAAATTAATTAAATTAAATCTTTAAAAATTTAATCATAGGCGGAATTTAGGGGCCATGAGGAAGAAGTTGCTTTTCCAGAAAAAATATTGTCGGGACAAACTTATCATTTTGCTCCCTCCTACGTTAAATATTATTTAAACATTTTTTATAAAATATTTATGTTAAAATTACGTTCGTACAATCGTATAACAAAATTATTCCCCATGTTAAGTAAGATCAATACTATTAATATTATCAATATTTCCATAAATTAATATAAACTAATGCATTAATGTACATGTACATTGATTAAATATACAATATAGTATATTTAATCAATACTTTTAAAACATAATATAACATATTACATTTATATTAGTTGATATACTTATCGTCTTATCAGTTATCATACACATAGTAAGTAAGTAAAAATATACAATATATACATAACTTAAATGTGTGTAGATTTTTAATTTGGTCGATAAATTGTGATTAATTCCCCCCCCCCCCCCCATAAATAGGAGCCAAGTGTCGCCTATGAATTTAATAGTCCATTTCATATTTTATATAGTATGGTTAATAATTTCTATGTATGTTTAAAGACTATTATAAAATGTTTCTAATATAATTAATTTAATTAATTTTCGGAAATGATTATTTGCTGTCAAATAAAATCGCTTATAAGGTCAATTTGTATCAAATTGTTAACCCATGAAATATAAAATAAATATAAATACTGCTTAAATGTTATTTTCAATATGTCATTATATTATTAGATAATTAGTATATTTACTAATACCCTTGAAATTGATGTAGCGTATATTACATAGATAATATATAATATTTAAATCGTTTTCTTCTAAGTTGTCGAAATCTAATTTTCCGAATCCAAATTCGCCGACATCTCAGTTTGTCGACTCCCTATTCGCCGACTACTTGTTATTTTTTTTTGAAGTTTAAGTAACTTAAGTTTTCTCACTGGTATCGGATTATAGTTTTTTTTTGAGGTTTAATATCGAATTCAAAATTTTGTTGTTGATTTTTTATTTAATTTAGAAATACATATATGCTATGTTGACCTATAGATCAGTTTAAAGTTGCATGTCATACATCTAAATGGTTAGTAGTCCGTGTTAGGGCTATGCCATAATTTTGGTTAATCGATTGTTTTTAATGAATGGTCGTTTATTGTTTATCGATTAATAATCACAGTCGAATAATCGAATAATTAATTAATTGGATAATCTACGATCAACTATTGGTTAATCGATTACAATCGAAATCATATGAATATTTGATTATTGTGGAAAATAAATAATCATTTAGCATTATTCCGTGTCTGATTAAGTCATAAAATGGCTCCATATATTTCGGTAAAACATTCATACATCTTTATTTAAATATGTGTCCACAGAATAGTCCATAAGTTTTGTTAAGTCTCATTATATAGGTTTAAACAACTAATATTTTATTATTATTTTATAAATATTTAATTTTTTACTTACTTTCATTTTATTTCAAAAACTACGATTAGCGAATTTAACTCAATAATAATCATTGAAAAATTAAGATATCGATGAAGAAGAATTTCGATGAAATAGAAATGTTTTCAAAATCATATAAAACTAGTTATTTGTCCGTGAATTGGGATTTAGCAACGTGGGCATAAACCATTTAAATAAGGTTGCAATTTTATATTTATATAATATAGGTTTTTAGTGTATATAAAATATGATAAATAAATAAATATTATTGGAACTATATGAGATATGACTATAATAGGATTAAATGATGCAGTATATAAAGTTAAATCTGCAGATATAAGAATAAAAAAAAAACGTTAAAATTTATTTTCAGAAAATTAGTTTTTGATTGGATTTTTACATCACAGTTTGAAATAAATGCAAATTATACGTTTTTAAATTATACTATTATAGATTTACCGTAATATTGCGTACTGACGCGTCTTATTGGTGAATGATAATGTATTTTCTTGTTTTGCGGCTCCAGAGTTCTACTCTACTGTATAGCACTCTGTTGGATGTCCTTCTATTTGTTTTGTTAATCCTCACACGTTTCCTCTATAGATTTCAGTTGTGACGTAGGGGCTTTATATGACTCATTCGATTCGTCGTTAATGACTGCGGCGATGAAAACTCTTCCTTCGGTTTTCACCCTCTATGAAATTTAATATAATACAATACTATCGCGCCCTTGTTACCGAGCTGTTGATGACCCGAAATTATAATAATTTTGGGTTATAGGTTGTCAGATAATTATATTTTATCCAATTAGTTTTTATTACAGTAAAATTAATTAGTAGTACCCTCCTATAAAAAGCAATAGTAATAATTTTAGAAAATGTACTTTTAAATGTATTTTTTAATTTTAGAAAATGTAAATTCACAAAGAACTTTTCTGGATATAATGCGAAAAATTAAATATTCTAAAAATATTGATGCGTTAGTTAAACGTAATACACTTCGAGAGTGCATATTTAATGTGTATAATGCTATTGATATATTGAGTTATATGAATTAATTTATATTTATTTAAAATGTCCCATTTTCTAGTTATGTTAATATGTATTTCCATGTTTTCATTACAATATTTGTTTCTACTATTTATGCTTTATGTTTTATATTTTAAGCTTTAATTTGGGATACGTTTTTATGAGCCTCATTGAAATATTACATATTAGGTATAAAAATATTTTATAAAGATTTTTTAAATATATTTATTTTTAAAAAACAAAAGTATTATTATTGTATTTATGTTGAATGTGATTATTAAATTGTATGTAAATAAAAAAAAAAATAAAATAATGCGGGTTGATAACGATAAAGTAACAGTTATAATTTCAATTTCGTATGGTTAAAACATTGTTATTCGTATATTATAATTTATAATTAAATATTTGATTAAATTATAACAATGGTATGCAAATTACATTTAAGTGCAATATTTTTATAATGGTTAATCTGAGAGTCTGATAATCTGATATTTTTAAAATGGTTAATTCCTCAAATTAAATTCTTTCATTAATTACTGTAATGAATTCTTAATAATATTTCATTAAGTTAACTTTTTAAAAAAGAAAATGAATTTCATTTTTTTTTTTTAGATAAAATGCATTTTTTTTTTAAGTATTGAATGTATTTTAATATGGAATATTTTTTGGATGTTATTAATATTAATTAATATTAATTATTATTTATTATTTATTAATTAATATTAATTAAAATATTAATTTATATTTATATTTTTGTGAACATGCTAAAGAGATACAATAAATCTGTTTTTCTTAAGTTATATTGTATTTTAGGTAAAATATGAAAGAATTACCATACATTTTATATTAAATAATATATAACTTATTTTTACAAACAAAAATTAATTATTTATATTATGATATTAATATATTAAAAGTTGTACATTATTATATTACTAATGAAGTGGTTTCTATTAACTATTACTTAAAATTATATTAATAATGAGCAGTCATTTTAATGTCTAAATTAATATAATATCTAATTTAAAAATGAAATGAAAATTACTGTCTTATTGTTATTTCTTCAGTACCTCTTTAACTCATTCGTTTATGTAAAAAGTAAAAACTATGAGATATCCCTATTTAACAGCTACGTAACTATATTATGGTATTGATTGAAAGGTTTTGCCTATGTCTGGTAGTAGTGAGGTACTTTTATGCTTCGGTGTTGCTTAATGTGAACGATACCCGAAACTATTCACTATCCTCTGGGAGTTGAAAAATTACTCGTTATTGACGTTCAGAACCCGACACCGACCAAACCCTATTTAGTTACCGTGGTAGGTCAGTTACCTTGCACGTGCGGTATAACAACCGTTACGATAATCACCAAGGCTATTTTCCTTCATTATTATGCTACTGACGTTACCTTGCAGGTGTGTGAGTTCGCTAATTAGTCAGTAGACATAATGTACGAGGGTGCATACGTGTGATATGTCAAATGATGAACCGTGTGATCGTTATACTAACTTTTATTCCTTTTCATACTACCTGGTACAATATGGACCAAATTATGGAGAAATAAATATACATTTTTTTAAATGTTTTTGTATTTTATTCTAAAACCTTTTTAGTAGTTTTGTTTTTTAATTCTTCTGCAAATTAATTAATTTAACAAAAATTACGTTGAATAATATTATTTCAAACACACGAAGCATGATTATTTTAACATTAACTATTCATTTATTGGTTTATTTATATCTTTAAAAAAATTATTTTTATTTAATTTAAAGTTAACTACACAATAATGTTGATCTATTTTTAATAGTTGTAATTGACAATAATTAAATGGTTATTTCTATAATATCTCGTAATATGTATATCCTATACATTTATTGATAGGATTATTATCCGATAGTAGTATCAATTTTATTTCCATTTGAATTTTTTTTGATCTTATTTGATTTAAAATTTATTCTATTTCACCAACATGGCTGTGTTGAAGATATTTTCCCCTATCGCTGGCATATTTTTAGGAGGTACATAAATTATAGTTCAAGTCTCCTACCACCAACCGGTACACAAGCTGAGAAATTACGAGATTTAAATACGATCTTGGCCAGCACGATTCGCATCATCATGCGCATAATTTAACGTCAGACGCATATCGTATAAGACAAAATTATATTTCTTACCTCTTCACTATCCCTAAAAACCATTTTGTTGTTGGATATTACCATACCCGATCATCATTCAAACGCCTTTGTGATTCTAAAAGCTTATATATAGTTACACAATTCATTTATTTTTATAATTTTTGTTTTATTATTGGATATGTGAATTTATCTATAAGAAAATGTATAAATAGATACATAGTCTTTTTAAGTGAATATAATTTCTGATACTCGTTTGTTAATTAGGTACATCATATTTTGTATGCGAACATAGCTGAACAGTACAAATAGCATTAAAATTATTTTATTATTAGTTTTCGTCCTTCGTGTTTCCAATATTATCAAGCACTTAACAGTTATTTAATCGAAATTACTAAGTTAAATTTAAAAATTATAAATATACAAAAAATTGTCTTGTTTAATAAATATTATATGAGTACTTCTTAATTAGTAAGGTTTTATTAATTTTTCATTTTTTTAGAAAGCATATTTTTTTAAGAATTTAAAATATATACGGGTGTATGTTTGTAGTTTTATTTTAAAATTAATATTACATACAATAATCTAAAATTAAATTGGATATATTAAAATAAACTAATTTAACATACATTTTTAAAGTATATAATTATCAAGTTACCCAAGATTTTCAAAGGAAGTAAGTTTAAAACAATAATTTTTATTTTATTTATAATTTTAATTTTCTAAAGTTATTTTTAATACAAAAGTTTATAATTCTACTATTAATACATATCATAATTTATTTCCTGTGATTCGATTCTAACAAATTATTTGGCATGTCTTCAAAATTTGTGTTAATACTTCTAATAATGAGAAAATGGAACAACAATGAATGTTTGAATTGTTTGGAATATAATAATATAGTATAAACATCGTCATATTAACTGCAGCTAATCATTACCCCTTGTGTTCTATATTTTTGACTTCAAAATCGTTTGTTTCTATTTTTGAGACTGTAATTGAATTTTTTATATAATTTAAATCATTATAATACTTATGATAGAATACATTTATAAAATATTAAAACCATAACTTGATTCAGTGAAATATTAAATATAAAAGATAACATTATAATAAATAATTAATTTATAGTCAATTAATCTTTTATAATCTTGATTACAGTGGAAGTTTATTGTGCAATTGCGCATAACTTTTATATTACCAAGCCATTTTATTTTTTCACTTATAGACGCAAAAAGGTAAATTTATTGTAAACAATGAACTTTAGAATTTTTCTATTTATAGTTATCCTAAAGTTCCCTGTATAATAAAGTATGATAAAGTAATCTTTTTCAGAGTAAACTATTTGGATATAAAGAAAAATGAAGTCAAGAATCTACTTTGGACATGTTATATTTCTAAAATATTTTTTTATCGTATAGGGGTGTCAAACTTCTACTGGCTTTAAATTATAATATTCATTGTTTGGAAAGATTGGTTGTACATCACTAAATAATAATTGAAAGTTAGAGTTAAAAATATTTGAAAACTATTAATATTTGTTAGTTAAAGGTACTACTTGGATAATTGTTTAGAAAAACAAAAAAAATATTAATTAGTTACTTGAGTGGATCAGTTTGAAGTATGTTTATTTTATATTTGAAAAATTAAATTCTTAAATTTTTGTGAGTAATAAATGTAGTATTCAATAAATAATTTGTTATTGGTCGTGATCATGGATTAACTACTTCTTTTTGCTTTTTATATGTGACATTGTTAAAATAATTTAGTTCAAGTCCTACATACTATTATACTTCTATTTACTACCTCATCTTTAAAATATTTTATTATCAAAGAAAAATATTAAAACTTTGTTCAGAATTAATTTTCAAACGGTGTTTAAACGTCCGGTGCCTATTTATATTATATAGTTAGAAATATGAGTGAACGTTCACCATTTAATTGTATCAAGTTAAAAACAAATTAATGAAGTATAATAGTTAATCCAAGAAAAATTTCCTCTTCATCTTGATTGATCAAAATGGTTAATAATTCTCATGCGTGTAGAATAACAAGATTTTATGAGTATCAAGTGTTTGATAAATATATAAATATTTTATAGGTTTTTTTTTTCGAATAGTCCAAATACTCATTCCAAGTTTCTCCAAGTTTTTTTTTTTAATTTGTTTGATATGGATGACATAGTATCATCCACATAGATTATGCGAGTGTGTTATAGTTGTGAAAATCTGGAGTAAAAAAATATTATGCATCGGCACGGGTTTTGAATGCAGTGGTAACGAAGTCCATGTACATATATGATGGTCGCCATATTATTGTTTTGGGAATAGGTATTCCGTGGCTGGATACTAAAATAAAGTTGAGGTCTATGAAAGAGTATTCTTTGAAAAAAAATTAATTATTAGATTATGTAAACAAGTAATATTTGGTATCCTTTTAATAACTTATAAGTATATTGTATTAGTAGTGAATTGTTTACGTTTAGAAGAAAATTTCTACATTTTCTGTTAATGGGAAGGTTGGTGGATAAGTGATTAGGTGACTCGTCTATACATATAAATATAAGTTTCGGCGCCACTGGCCCTACGTGTCTATAGTCGACATATATTTATTGGATCACCACATTTTAACGTTTCACTTACGATTTCAAACCTATATTAGTGTAGGGTATCCACGTTGTACAGCTGAGGAGAGATAGTACTCCGTCATAGAGAAGGGATGAGATGCCAAACCTTATAAAATACTATTTTATCGTACCAATCTACATTTATTAAATGTTGTTAATTTACAATGATTATGCATCATATGTATTATGTCAATATCTATAATAATTATAAATTAACCAATGCATATGGTTTCTGATGTTATTTATTTAAATTTGTATATTTTGTTACAATATCGAACTTTAAAACAATAAAAATACATACCTATATATTTTTATTTTTATTTATTTGGAAGTATGGGATCTTAAGACGCATATACACGATCGAACAAAAGTGACGATAGCTCATGCATGTTCGCGTGCGACCTGTTGTGCGATCGTGTAAACGTGTGCGTGAACATTTGAATCCATTTGTCATTGTTCGTCGAATAGGTAATATGGCGAGCCGCTCACTTTCGGTACTTTGGTCGTACTCAAAGAAAAACCGCGCGTATTCGAGTCATCGTGTGAACGGTTATTTTGATTTTGTGTTGTGGGTCGAACGCTAATGACACTTTGGAATAGCAGCGAATGGGTAAATATTGTTCGACGCATGGTATGTGTCGCACATTTTGTACAAATAATCGAACGAAATTCATTCAAATGCTTATGTATGCTTACATGTGCGATGCACAAATATGCTCTCGTGTGTACTCGCCCTTAGAATTCGATTTTGATTTTATGAAAAATTAATCTGTTTTTTTTTTTTTTTTTTTTTAATTTTGTTTACTCTCAAAATTATGGCAATGCGCTGGTACATATATGAGATTATCATACATTATATTGATACATTAACATAAATTAAATATATACACTATGAAGAAAAAATAATTAGGATGCCTGCACTAAGGATATAGATATTACCACGAAAGAATGAGAATTGAAAATCTGGTGGATATGGAGGAAGATTTAATAGGAGTTAATTTGGAAAGGAGTTACGTGCGAGGACGGAAAATAATGAAAAAGTGAGGTAACATATTTTTATTTTACTGTTCGGTTAGTTACCGTCAATCATTTTCTTACGTTGTCTATCTTACTAATTTGTATTTAGCTCATGACAAATTACTCAGCTTAAATTAATGGCTCGTACCTTATGTTAAAAATGCTTACATTCTAAAAATATATTTATGCAGTAATGGAAAAGTTGAACTTTTTCTTTTATTTTTGTTTAATTTATTATTAGTATTTCTCCAGTTCGTTACTACTGTGATCCTTGAAAGTCTATTCATATATGGTTAGTGTAAATATGAAAAAACAATTATCATATAGTAATCTGTCATCTTATTCGTGACAGTAGAATTTTAACTAAGCCTTAATTTATAAATTTATTTCGAGTCTTTCGTTTTGAAGTTTAAAAAATTAAGTATCTATACATATTAACTATTTTATTATTTATAATTTAATTTAATTTTAATAAAACATAACATTTTATAAGTTTAGAAGTTAAGATTTTGTTCAAAGAAACATTCTGAGTTAGATTTTGTACCTATTTAAAAATAATTTGTTCATAGTTTCACGTCCTATTTATTTATTGAAATATATCTCGTATGTCGTTGCTTCAGATCCTCGCTATAGAGGATTTAATATTTTTTTCAGTTTTTAAATTTCATTGCTTTCCATTAATATGTATGAAAGTACGTGAAAAATAGTTTTTTTCTGATTGCAGTATATATTATACAATTTTTACGGTAGTTTAAATTGTGTTTACGTTTACAAAATATATCAATTTGTTATTAGTTAACCTTTAGTAATTTGTAATTAATTATTAAAGTTTGTTAATTCTTTATTATAAAGATATATTAAATATGCATTTAGTATTTTAAATGTGAAACATTTTATTAGTTATGTGAACGATCAAGGGTTAGTCCCGTTTAATATAAGATAATAAGAATAAAGGTAAACTTTAATAGCAAAAAAAAAAAGAAGATCTTAGATAAAAAGAATAATATAATATGAAAACTAAATATTTATAAATATATATTGAAATACAAAATCATTTAAGCGATTATGTTTTGTACTATTTCCTTTGGATATAATACTGGCCAAGCTTAAAATGAAACATTCGAAGTGTATACTGAACATCGCTGTGTGTTTGACATGTAATCGGCTTTATATTATATACCTCGTGCAGAACTAACAACTATGTAACTTTAATTCCTTGTTCTCTATATTTTTATTTTTCCATTCGAGTATTTCTGTATTTTTATAAATAATATGTTTTTTTTTTTTTTTTTTTTTTTAAATAGTATTATTAATTATTTTGAACACTGAAATATATTCTAAACCGTTAATATTTTATGTAGTTATATCTAAAACGCTGAACCATCTATTTACTTTATTTTAAGTCATACTTATTATTTTTTTAAGACGAATTTTTTTTTTAAATCTATTGTTGATTTAAATTCTAGGTTACCCTCATTATGCGCATTTTATTGTAAACAGCAATTATTAATAATATTAATAACTTATGATAATTATAATAACAATGAATACTATCGAGGATAAATTATAAATTATATAGATTAATGAATTATGGGATGCTAGAACAGTTTTGTGTAGATGATGGATCTGGATCAAATATTACTTGTTTTATTTATGTATTCAATGTGATAATTTTTATAAAATTGAATTTTTCATGATATTAAAAATATATTGTTATTTATGTTATACGAAAAAAATCAAAATTAATAAATTTAATTCATATTATTATCCAATTTAAATTAAATAATCTATGTTCAATTTCTATATTTCATCATTTTTATCCTAAAACTTGTGTGTTTTACTTTTCTTAATAGTATCTACATTTTTAATTAAATTTTTTTAATATGTTTAGTATGTAAGAACAAAATAAAACTTCAAATAATTTATTAATTTATTATTAAGTGGAAAAATTAAAAAAATATTAATTATAAAAAAAAATGTAAGAATGAAAGTCTCTTTATATGATAGCTGCACCTCGTATCTATTTATTGAAGCACTATCAGATTTCTATTCCAATTGCACAAAGTTTATTTTTTACTTTAGTAGAAGAGTAAAATATTAAAATTGTTTTATTATTTAATTGAAAAATATATTACATTGCTGTTGAAGGATTAATATATATGTTTATAAATTATATTATATTTTTCTATTTATAATATTTTATTTTTAAGATCAAACTAACATAACAAACATCATAATAATGCTAAATTACAGTTAACATAGCTTTAATAATTATACGATTAATAACCAACCGAATCTTAGGCATAATTTATAGGTATCTAGAAATTTTTTTGATATTGTTGCTAATTTTTCTTTTGTTTTTTCGCTTGTAAAGATGAGTATCAATTTTAACAACTATTTTTTTGTGTACGGTGAACATATTAACTTTGTTCTACACAAATTGATTTATATTTACTAAGAGTTTTGTCATAATTGGATGAGTGACAAATGACAAATTATTTAGCATCAATCAGAATTCACATCATAATATATAATACGAGTTGTGAATTTTCTATTGTATGGAAACATACTGCAATCCCGGTTTGTTTTGTGAATTAAATGTTATTCGTGGTTGTTGCTGAATAAGAAGAGTGGAGCCTGAGCAAGACAAAATGATCGGGACGGGTTGGGACGAGAAACGAGCGTAACTCATATTATTATAATAAGATTCCTTCGGGGATAAACCAACCGACCGACGGAAATCTCATCCGCCGTTTCCATAAATAATTTATTATTTTGGATATGCATGGTGGTGCCCAGAAATATGGCATAACGTTGGCGGTTATAAATCATTTTAAAATGTCGCTGTGAAGCCAAAACGGAAAACCGTTATCAAATATTTGTACAGGAGAGAGTTAGGGAAGGAGCATGGTGCCGCCGTCGCTATGTATACCGTTACTTGGGTGTGGTTGGGCCGAAGGGTGTTATGGTGTAGAGCAAAATGAAAGAAGGGATGTTTGCATTGGAGACCTGCCCACAACAACGGAGAATATTAAGGGAAATTAAATATTTGGTATGGTCTGTAATCCGATACAATAAGGTAGTCACCGACAAAATTAGAGTTTCATTTCTTGTTTACGTGTATGTAAGTTCGCTGTTACTTAAAATAAATGCTTGTCACAATCTCGTAAGTAAGGGTATTATGATTTATGATTGTTCGGACTAGGTAAATTATTTAAGGATAAATTTATTTGATTACTTATTCGAGAAATATAAGTAGTAATTAAACATGCATCGATTAAGGCGGCTTTAGTTTTTGTTTGGTATTTGTCTGACAGAATCTTTTGAAAAAAAAATATAATATTATGTGTCTTGTTGGGATATGAGATTAATTTTATTTTTTATTAAAATATATATGATATACTATTATGCATGAGCAAATGCTAACATTACTTTTCAAAATTGTTTTATTTTTTTATATGCATTTTATTATACAATCGACTTACATATTTCCAGTAAAATCATTTTTGGAACATAACATAAATGCATGTTTGTGTATTTTTTAAGATAAATTATTTTTTATTCAATAGGTGTATAGTTTTGTACAAATATGAATTAGGGTCTTACAGAAATTGTTGGCTAAAATCTTATCATTAAGAATCGAATATATATTAAAGATATTATAATTTACTGTATAGATTGGCACCGTATTTTGGCAGCTGTTTTATTACTTATTTTCATAGTTATTATATTTTTAATATCTAAAATTACTTTTCGCAAACAAAAATGTCTTTTTAAATTATTTGCTATGGATTTGAGCCAGAGTTTTTGTTTCTTAAATTTCTTTCAAAAAGCGAGAAAAAAATAATTAATCATAAATGAAATAAGTTAAATGTGAATACAGTTTAATTTATTTGTTATGATTATTGTTAAAAGAAGTTTGTTATTATTGATTTTTATAATGAAAGGTGAAATCGAGTATATTATTATTCATGTGAAATTATATACGTTTATTTGTTTGATAATTACATGAAAAATTAATATATTAAAAAAAAAAAACTATTGGCTATGTTTGGAAACATTGTTAATCGATTTCATAACAATAAAAAGTTATTATCAACAACATCCAAAATAGTTGGTGTATCGATAAATAAATAAAATATAAATAAATCTTGGAATGACTATAAAGTAATACTATTGTGAGGATAAGAAATGTTTGTGTATGGGAGAAGAGTGTTTGGGAGAAAAATACAGACCAAAGCGATATCCTTACCCCCGGGAATATCCGGGTGCCATTAACTGTCCACCCCTCTATCCATAGGTTAGATTTCTTTAGACCCTTCGTTGTCAGTCAAATTGCCCGGTCCATTTTGTGTTGCTTGCCACCTAAAAATATTTTATCTCCACTACATATACTTTTAAAACGCCATTTTCAGTCCTTCAATGCGCTGATAGAACTGAAACTTTTACGAGTTAATGAGTGAGTACATTAGACTTGCTTTGACATTGGACTAAAGTAAAAAATAATTCTTGTGACTGCGAATCTCGGTTGTTTCAGAATGACAAAAAAAAAAAAAAATTATTTGAAGTTTACCATTTTAGAGTTTTGTTACTTTTATCTTAATTAGTACGAAGAATATTATAAGTTAATATATATTGTAGGTACTTCATTAAAGATTCTGTTAGATACGATATTATTGTTGTGGGGCGTTTTTAGGTTACTTTCTTGTTTGCTAATAAACTAGATTTTTAACTTCTTTTTAATAGTATTATTTTTTGTTTGAACTTAAACTTTGTAAACTTAACAATTTAGCTAAAATGAATGAAAAATATTTTACTCGACAAGTATTTACTTATATATAAAAGCATATTTTTATAGGCCAGCATAAAAATAATATTTTATGTCTTAAATATTAACTTTTTAATTATTAAGTGTCAAAATATATATCTAAAGTCATGTTAAAAAAATTAAAGATTATAGTTTTATAATTATATTTCATTACAAAATTTGGTTAATTTTTTAAATTTATTTTATAACAAAAACTGAATTATTTTATTAATTAATTTTTATTAATTTATGTTCTGGTTTATAAATGAATTTATAATTATTTATGAACCATTCGTTATTTTACTATCCATTTCTGACGATCTAATGTTTGAACCGCGTGAAGCATGTCTTAATCGATGAAGTTTGTTTAATTTTTAAAAAAATATATTGAATAATGTATGAAAAAAAAAAAAAAATATTGTGTAGATTCTAAATTGTAGAACACAAAATTTAAATAGTTAAACGTATCAAGTATTTGAATGATGTTATTATTCCGTTATAATTGTAGTAATTTGAAGTACATTTAAAACCATATATTGAATACAGTACTTCATATTTGTTAAAAAATAATTTACTATTATATACTAAGATATTAATAAGTTAATCACAAGATGGCATTGACTAAAATTACGGGATTTTTTTTTTACATCATAGAGTAGTGGACAAATCGATTAACTCGATCACCTGACTCTTATTATTTATAAGCACAATGTAAAAACGCGCAAAATTTTGCAAATTGTGCGCGCTGACGATATTTGTGTTTGTTTTGAATTGTTATCCGTTAGCCAATTTATCATTACCACGCGTTGTATATTAGGATTTTTAATCTCGTTTTCATCTGTTCGTTCGTCGTTTTAATTTTGAATATATAAACGAAAAAAAAAAAAAATGGCTCGTCGGTGTTTATTTGATTGTGAAATTGAAAATTTAGTCAATATTGGTCATGATTCGAACTTATCGTCATTATCAAGTGACGAAGATGATGAAGAAAATCACACTTTTTCAGCCAACGAATTCCAACAACTGCTGAACGAGTTTTCAGAAGATATAGATTTTGAAAATATGGAGGTTGAAATGGACACCGCTAATGATGTAAATATTTTAAATATTATTGACGAATTAAATGATAATAATAGCACTCAAGATTTTATTGACAACGATGTACCAATTGACTTAACGTATATCAAACCACCTACATCTGTACTTCAAAATCCTCCTAATAATTATTTGTGTTTTTTTCGATAATTTTAAACCAATCGACAAACAAAATATAAAATGGAATTCAGTACAATTATTTACGTCAGTTCCGTCAATAAACTCGGTGCATCATCACATCGAAACATTACTTCATCTAATCGAATATTTCACAAAATATTTTGCTGAAAATATGGCTAAATTCACCAACATATACGCTGAACAAAAAAAAAAAAAAAACGTCTAATTTTGAAAAAACTACGTCATTAGAAATAAAAAAAATTGTGGCAATTCATTCGCTTTTCTACGTTTTAAAATATCCTCGAACCCGTATGTATTGGGAAAATAAATATAAAGTATATATAATTACAAATAATATGACCAGAAACCGTTTTTATGCATTAAGAATGCATTTTCATGTGATCGATAATCTAACTATACCCGAAAATAATAACGATTTTTTATTAAAGTCCGTCCTCTGTATGACTCATTTTTAAAACGATGCAAGGAATTACCTGTCGAAAATAATTTATCAGTAGATGAACAAATTATTCCTTATAAAGGTAAACTTAAAATAAAACAATAAATTAGAGGTAAGCCTACTCCGTGAGGCGTGAAAAACTATCTTTTATGAGGCGAAAGTGGTATGGTATACAATTTTATATTGTACTAAGAAACCACTCCTGAATTGACAGAAAATTTAAAAAAATAAAAAAATTCGGCCTTGGTGGTGCAATAGTATTAAAATTAGCGGAAAATTAAAAAAAAAATTTCCATTATTTATATTTTGACAACTTTTTTTCATCGCACAATTTATTTTGTGTGTTACTAAAAAATAAAATATTTGCTGCTGGTTCAATTAGAGTGAATGGATTCGCAAACCCACCATTTTTGTCTAACAAAACATTGGCCAAAATGGGTCGTGGTTCATGTTATGAGCTGATATCAAATCACAATATTGGATTGATAAAATGGTTTGATAATAAAGCCGTACATTTAGGATCGAATTTTATTTTATCTGGTACTTCAGTTATGGTGGATCGCTTCGACAAAAAAAAAATAAAACTACCGTGTCCATTGAACAGCCTGAAGTTGTTTACAAGTACAATCAAAGCATGCTTGGCGTGGACAAACATGATCAAATGGTAAGTTATTACAGAACATTTTTGAAGTCAAAAAAGTGGATGTTACGAATGATTTTCTACGTTTTTAACGTGGAAATTGGTAAATTGTTGGTTAGAGTATGTCAGAGATTCAAACCATTTGATTATTATGAAAAAAGATCAAATGGACTTACTTCATTTCAAGCAACGGTTGGCAGAATGTTTAATGTATGTTGGCAGCTCGGTGTCTTCAGGAGGAAGAAAAAGAGGACGACCTCAATTACAATCACCGTCTTTAGAATTTATATCACCTGAAATCAAAGCAAAGTATAGACCAGTAGACAGCAACCCAATAAAAGAAACTAGGAAAGACAATTACGGCCATTTTACAAATTTTGACAAACGAAAAGAAGCTATTCGATACAAACACGAAAATTGTAAAGGACGAACACATGTTCTGTGCATGAAATGTAATGTACACTTATGTTTTACACCCAAAAAAAAATTCTTTTTATCAATTTTATAAATAATTTTTATTTTAGAAGCTGTATTGATGATTTTATAAAAGTTTTATATTGTTTTTTTTTTTTATATTTTTTTCAAAAGTTGTATTAATTATTTTATAACAGATTTTATTACGTTTTATTATATTATTTTATTTATTGTTTAATATTTTATTATTATATTATTATTATTATTATTATTATTATTATTATTATTATTATTATTATTATTTTATTTTATTTCATAATGTTTTTGTTTTATAATTTATAGTTATAACAGTTGTTTATTGTTATATTAAAAGAGTGGTAATTACGTTAACCCTTTCGGCCCCCTTGCACATTTCAATGTGCACATAATTTTCTTATTATATATATTTGATGGTGTATTATCAAAATTTGATAATGATATATAATGAAAGTATAATATGTTCTACAATCAAAAATTACGTTTATGTTACCCCAAATGTGGTATTTAACATTAATTTTAACAATTTTTTTTACCACATGGTTAACTGGTCAAAGCTGATAGTGTTTAAAGATGGATTTGGATTAATAAATTATATATACGCAAGCAAGTGCGTATTAATTAATTATTCACAATTTAATTGTCGTTCAAGCTTTAGGTTACCGTTAAAATTGTTATCGTAAAGAAACAAGAAAACCAAAAATTTATAATAATAATGAAGTTGCTTATATTGAGCATTTACATATATATGTATAATATGTATACATTGTTGCAACAGGGTTATGGACGTGTATATTTGTTAAGATATTAATGATTTGTGGTCTACATGAAATATAATATAGGTTCATTCGGGATAATTTATACATCACAGAATTGTCGGTTATAATTAGGTTGTTTGGCTTTTCGGACGTAGGTGGTGAGATCAATCGGGTTGTTTTTAAGCTATCTTAGTAAGTCTATTCGAATTATGTGATACATTAAAAGAAATACAAAATTTTACTGCAGTTGAATAGGAGAACGAGGTGATTTGAAAACAAATCATGCAAAGAATCTTCCGTTAGTATCTTTGATATCTAAATGTCCGATTTTTTCCAATACTATGCATATTCATTAAAAGTATTGTAAGTATATCCATCATATTACACTTAAAGATATTTATACAGAATGAAATAGATCATTAAATATCTACCAACATCTATTAGATATTACATTGTATCTTGGACAATATCCATCAATCATCAATGTTTTTAATACTACTATGTACGCGATGGAGCGACGGAATATAATACCTAAACATGGCGAGTGCGTACACGTAATAATTACGACATGCAGTGTGTCTAGTTCTAAAGAACAAAATGATGAACCGTAACGACGTATACGCGTACAGGTCAACTCCATAACGTGAATGACATGGATACGATGGTAGATTATTATCATATTATCATATTATTTATATATAATTATATATATATATATATATATATATATATATATATATATATATATATATAGTATATATAATTCTATAATAGTATACAATTATAGTGTATGGTATGTATTGCAATAACGCGACACAAGAGATCAATAAAGTCACAGTGTTTATTTTACGGAATGAGACGACCTAGCCTAACTTTTTGTCAGTAAATGAAAATGTAGCGTTCGAAGCACCAATGTGCTTAATTTGAACTTTTGGTACAGTAAAGGTGACCAATCATAGAATTACTATACATTGCTACGGGGCCCGAACGTTGCTAAACATTGCTAAACAATATTATACGCTTATGCGTGTGAATGATATAGTGGATTATTAATGAATGTCCAAAGTATCCATGTTAAATCTAGTCCATAAGCCATCTCTTATGAATATTTATACAGTAGTCTTGCTGATCCGGACTCTATGTGAGTCAACGAAAATCCGGTTTAAATGAAATCATTTTTTTTTTTCAATCTATTAATAAATATATTAAAAAAAAAAAAATAAAAAAATAAAATCTTATTTATAAATTCAAAATGTATTGATTTATTTTACGTTACACATTATATGTATTATATCAATACTGTTTAGAAATTGTTTAGAAAATTATAAAAATTACTTAAGACATTGAACACACTTGAAAAAGTCCGTGATATTCTTTTCTTATGTCGTAGAGGTACCTACAATTATGCACATACATATGAACCTAAATATATATATTAGTGATGATTTGAACCGAACATTTTCAAAGTATTTAAACTCGAACCGAATTGAACTATTAACATATTTCATCGAACTGAATTTCGAACTCATAATTTTTTTTCTTTTATAAATAGATTGAAATTATTAAAATTTTACTTACATTGTACACCAATTCTGTGGTGGAAGCCAACACGTGTCTCCGTGCGCTCCTCTCGTAATTAATTATAATTGCACTCATAGTGTTCACTATCCAGCGACAATGAGTAAATCTTAGTTGTAACTTAGAGTTTCTTTATTCGCAACCTAGCTGCAGTGTTTTTTTTTTATGTTAAACTTAACAACGTCGCTTATAAGCTTTTAAAAATCGTCGTTTAATAACCTCACATAAGTTCGCCGTACTCACACTACTGCGTTATTACGCAATAGTGCATACGAGTTCTCCTTATCTACGACCGCCACCAAGTGGTCTAGATAAACAAACACACGCCGCCGCCGCCGTCGCCGCAGTTAATTATGAATAATATTAATAATAAAGCTAATCAGCAAATTGGTAAACAAAAAACAACAACGTCCAGTCAGCCAAATAATTCAATCCCTCACGCTTCTAATTCCAAGTATGATGTCGTAACTTCAAATAAAAATTCAATTGACAATTCTACTTTCGTTATAAAAAAAGGTAAAAGAAATCTCTCTTCATCTTCTCAAAGCTCATCGACAAGCTATCAGGTCAATAATAAATCGCAAAATATTATAAAAAAAAAACCAAACTGTTTAAATCAACTAATCGGTTTGAAATCCTAAATCAACTTGATGAGCCTGACTTAAACTCGTCTTCGCAACAGCTGCCTTTCGAACAAAATAATAAAATCTCAGACGAAGTATTCAAACCACCGCCTCCTATTTTTGTAAGGGGCGTGGATAACTATGTAACTATAGACGTATGTACAGCTTTAATTGAATTAATTGGTGTAGATAATTTCTTCTATAAATCGTCTGCTGACCGTTTAAAAATACAAACATCGAATCCCGAATCATACAGGACACTTACTCACTTTTTAAAAGAACAAGAAGCTGAATTTCATACGTATCAGCTTAAGCAAGATAAACCACTCCGTGTCGTCATACGTAACCTTCATCCAACCACCAATGTAGACACAACTAAAGAAGAACTTGAAGTTCGATTGTTTGAAATAAGACGTGTTACAAATGTTCTCCATAAAGTAACAAAAATTCCACTTCCGCTATTTTTCGTAGACTTAGAGCCATCAATCAAGTCAGCTGAAATCTTTAATCTGTCCTCACTGTTACACACGAAAATTAAAGTTGAAGAGCCCTACAAATCTAAAACAATCAGCCAATGTACAAATTGTCAGGATTACGGACACACAAAAACCTACTGTGGAACCTCCCACGCTGCGTCCGCTGTGGCTTAAATCACAAGTCCCCTGACTGTCCAATTCAACGCTCGGATCCACCAAAGTGCGCTCTCTGTGCAGGCGATCATCCTGCAAGTTACAAAGGCTGTTCCATCTACAAGGATCTCCAGCGTGCCAAAAAACCATACACCAAAAGTAACTTTGTTCCAACTAACACAAGATTTAATACCACAACTGTTAGAGATAGTCATCCAATAAATGACACCCACCCAATTCAGCCCGATCGTCATTTCTCCACCTATGCACAGGCTACTTCTGGTAAGTCAGCTATTAACTCAACTCCTTCAACCGCAGTTGATTTGAATTCTACTATCACAAACTTCCTTGAGGATTTCAAATCACTGATAAATCCTCTAATATCCCTACTTGCCAATGTAATCGAAAAACTTCTTGCTAAACAATATGTCAGATAAATCACTTTTAATTCTTCAATTTAATGCAAACGGAATAAAAAATCACCTCAACGAACTCCAAACAGTTCTATACAATTCACGAATTGACTTAGCACTAATTACTGAAACCCATCTCACCAAATACTCCAACATTTATATACCTGGGTATAAGTTTTTAAAAGCCGACCATCCTGATAACACGGCTCATGGTGGTGTCGCTACTATCATAAAAAATTCTATTCAATTTCAACCTCTTCCACATTTTTGTTTTGATTATTTACAATCCTGTGCCCTAATCCTAAAGTTAAATAATATTTCTATTACTATTGCAGCCATTTACTCTTCTCCAAAACATAAGATTATATTAGAAATCAAAATTATACTAATTACTTTAACTCGATTCATAACAATTGCATTGTAGGTGGTGACTTCATTGCAAAACACCATTCCTGGGGTTGCCGTGCAAACAACCCGCGTGGTCAGGTTCTTCACAATTTTGTAACTAGAGGAAATCTAAAAGTTCTTGCTCCACCAGGTCCGACTTATTGGCCGACCTCAGCTCGTGAAAACCCAGATATTCTAGATATTTTCATTACAAACATCCCAAAAAACATTCACTGCACTACGGAGAATATACTCGACTTAAATTCTGACCATTCCTCAGTACTGCTAACTCTTATTGTCTCTCTTCCTCTTCGACAGGAATCCCCGAAATTATTTAATCATACCACTAATAAAATAAAATTTCATGAAATTGTCCACCAACAAATTAAATTAAACATTAAATTAAAATCCTATGACGACCTGGATCTAGTTGTTAACAATCTCACAAACCTCATTCAAACTGCAGCTTGGTCATCTACAGTCACCTCTCTCAACCCTTCTAAGACTCCTGATATACCAGTCCACATTCGCGAAATCATTGTTGAAAAACGTAGGTCAAGGGCTCTTTACCAACGAACCCGTCTGCCTTCACACAAGCAAAAATAGAATAAAATTGCCAACCATCTAAAAAAATTGTTAGCTAAATTCAAAAAAAATCTCTTGAAAGCTTTCTAACTAATCTCTAAAATGATAGTAGTCTTTGGAAAGCAACAAAAAATGCGTGCAAAACTAAAGCTCCAAACGTTCCAATAAAAAAAAAAAAACGATGGTAGCTTTGCTATATCTGATACAGGTAAAGCCGAACTGTTCAAACTCCATCTATCTGAAATTTTTCAGCCTCACCCTGATATTACCTCTCCTAATAACATCAATTCTGTGGAAGAGTTTCTAAACTCCCCTCTACCAGTAGCTCACCCTGTCAAACACTTCTCTCCGAATGAAGTTAAATATGCTATTGATAAATACCCTCTCAAAAAATCTCCCGGGTTTGATTATATTACTGCTGAAGTTGCCAGATGCCTGCCAAAAAAAGCGATTATCCACCTCATACATTTATTTAACTCTGTTCTCAGGCTCTTATATTTTCCTATCTTCTGGAAATTCTTGATTATTATTCTTGTTCCAAAGCCCAATAACCCTCCTGACTCCATCTCTTGTTACCCAAGTAACAAAAATACTTAATATCACTATAATATTTACTATTAATTATAAAGTATAAAAATTAATTGTAGATTGTTTGATTAAGAATATTATCAAGTTTAACTTTCGAACTTACATAATTGGTAAATAGTTCGGTTCAATTTTCTCTCATTTTAAGTTCAATTCGGTTCGACCCATCACTAATATATATAAACCAGTGGTTCGCCGATTATTGAAATTGATTGTTTCATAATTTCTTCATGGTCAGTTTTAAGTTTTTTCTTTTACACAGTAATTCTTATAAACACTTAATAACTACTAAATACGTATAAAGGAATATAATGCTACTTTGTACATTGCAATGTGACTGATGATAATTAATAGAAAGACCTATACATTTTGTGACGGTCTTATAACATATCTATTTTAAACTTTAACTGTTATAATACTAAAAATAATCACATAGTTTTGTCAGTTATATTCAAACGTTATTAAGTTATGACGTAAATTATTCTCATAGTGTTAGTTTCATTAAACTGCCAAATATAGTAGAATTGTGTAGTTTAGTGTAATTATTATTAATTATTGTTATCATATTATAATTGGTGCTTTTATATAAAATAAATTTATATTTTTAAATTTTTTTTTTGAGTATCATCATCATCTCTAATTTTTAAATAAAAACAACTTTTAAATTTAATTGAAAAACATCTATTGTAAATAATTTACTTTTTTTTCTATCATGGGTGCTATAATGTAAACATGTCGACAAAATTAATGTTTGACTTCATTTGGATTTGGGACTAATATTTTCTAAGTGTTTATGATTATTCATTAATTTTTCCCCTTAATTTTGTTTGTTCTATCACTTTATTTTTGGGCTTAAGCCTGGTATATTATTTTAAAGTCTCTTATTCGCACAAGTAAAACACTGCAACCACTGATAACCAGCCGTTTTCCATTAGAGACTTACTGTTTTATTATAGATTATAAATTTCCCACTTTCATCAGTTCTTTTTCATGCTGTTTACCAGAAATTACCTTGTAAGCTTTTACGGAATTTACTGTAATTTTGCTTTTTGCATTTACCCCTCTGAAATCATGTTTACATAGATTTCTGTTTTAGAATAGAATTTTGAAGTCGTTATAAATTTATAAATCAATTCTGTGAAAAAAGAACAAAATATGATTATAAATCAATTTCGCTGACGTACGTATTTTCTGATAATCATCAAATATAGTGGAAAAATATCTATATTTTATTAAAATGTATACACATTTTCATTTTATTCATATAAATGTATTAGATAAATACAATTAAGTAAGACGATGTAGTAATAACAACATACATACAGTATAGTATAGTGATATTTTAGTACCATAGTAAATTATATGTAACAGTATTATTATGAAATAAAAAACGTATAGTTTTTGATAGTTTTTTTTTTCGTAAATGAAGTAAAGAAAAATTAATTTAGTGCTTTTTTATATATTACTGGATATTAGTGATATGATGTATGATATTCATAGTTTATTAGTACATTAATATTTTTACTGCGTTATTATTATTTTTAGTAACTACATCATTACTGATAGCAGACATTAATAACAACTGAAACTGACACTGGTATAAACTTATGTCTTAATTGGTTTTTTACCGGACCAATAATAAAATCGATTATCGATTATTGGAATCGGAACTATCGATAATGATAATAATGATATTGATAATGGTGTATATTAATATATAGTAATATTACTAATGGTGGACCGATATCAATAATCGATATTGTAGAAACTGTAGGTAAATCAGATAGTTGGGTTATAACTGACTTATTACTTTTAAATATTGGTTTATGGTGGATTCGAAGCAATAAAATGCAGTGCCGAATTAAGGGCCGATGCCGCCCTGGAGCAAATAATGTTGGCCCCCATCCCCCTCTAAGAAATAAAGTTTAATTGAAACCAAAAAAAAAAAAATCCTGGTTTCTGCGTATAAATTAAAAAATAAAATACTATTATAAAATATAAGTACCTACCTAATATAATAATTAATCTACTTCAACTAAAAAGTATAAATAGGTATATGTTTAATGTCACCGAATAGTTTTGCAA
This sequence comes from Sipha flava, assembly GCF_003268045.1. Taxonomy (NCBI): domain Eukaryota; kingdom Metazoa; phylum Arthropoda; class Insecta; order Hemiptera; family Aphididae; genus Sipha; species Sipha flava. Next base: position 767,578 of record NW_020271727.1, read on the forward strand.
AGAATTTTTTCAAACTAATGGAAAATACAATTATAATATTAATAAATTGGTTCAAAATATACAGATAATAATTAAAGCAATTTTTAATATTAACTTCAGTTAAAAAAAAAAAAAAAACTATAACCATATTAACAATATATTATATATTATTTTTTTGTTTAATAATATTATTTATTTATCTTTAAATATATTTTTTTTATGGATTTAATAGTTACAAGTTTTTATGTGAGTTCTTCTCACTTCATTTCCTCAATCAAATCAGATTCTATGCATAAAATTGGTAAATTGGACATTTTTTCTTGTATTAATGACGATCTTAAATAATTTTTTTGAGGCTATTTTATTTATGCCGCCTCACTAAATTAATAATCCGTAAGTATAAAATTATAATAATTTTATATTATTAATATAATAAATAATGTTAATAATGTTAATATATGTTAATAATGCCGCCCTAGAGCAAATGCTCCTTTTACACCTAGGTTAATCCGGCCTTGATAAAATGTCGGACTGACAGTAAGTTTTAAATCAAAAATATAAATATTGAAATCAGCTTTAACTGTTACATCTATTTATGTATACATTTTCATAAAAATATTTTCCTTATTGAGAATCAACCACAATTAAAGCTATGGTTTCAAACATAATTCGACGGACAAGATAAACAATTAACTTTGCTGTTTCGGTTATATCTTAAACTAGACTACGCCATTATGTGCCTGAAAACTAATTATATTAAATGCATACGGTCATTAACCTAAGTGTGTGTTAGAGTTAGCAGATAAAATTATTAGTTGAGTTCAATTTGTTAAGGACAATAAAAGTCCATAAGTGGTAACATTATATGGTTTACTTGCCGTAAAATTGCTAGGTGATACGTATTTTTTATTTTATAAAAATCTCAACGAATCAAAGGGTTTAAATATATTTATATTTATAAAATTATTAGATTTATATGTGAAGTTCAATTATAGAATATATTCATATTCTATGCTCTTTTTTTCTTCAAAGTAGATTATGCAAATCATTGTTTAAATATGTTGTGTTATATACTGCTGTTAACGTTGACATAACATTAAATAAATTTATAATAGGTTGATTATTATATGTGTATTGTTCTCGATCATTGAGCTGAATTTATAATTATAAATATATGAGTTGTACCTGATTTTAAAGTAATATAGTAGTTGCTAAATATTCAAGGGGAAATATATAGAGAAATTATTCATGTTTTCAATATTGAACTGGTGCCGGATTTATAACTGAGTTCATTGGTCGATGTGGAATCACGCCAGTGACCGTTTCTACGCTATTCAAACTGTAGTTAATGGTGAATTTATCGACATAAAGAACGTCCAATTTAGGGTAACAAATATAAAAAGGGGAAAATGATTTCTATTTCAATGAATAACGTAGTGCAAGGGTGTTTAGAAGCATTTGGAGAGTTACATCGACTTTGCTGCTGCCCTTGATGAATGAAATCAACCGAGTGTGAACATATTTTAAAAGAACAGTCGTAATTCACTTAAATGGCCTCGTTGTGTTTACTTTTAACATGACGGGGTGTGTGAATTGTACCACTACTGAAACTTCACAGCAGTAGGGTTATTATTGGTGACCCACAACGACGCTGGCCATTGCCGTCATGGCTAAAGGTTTTTGATAAATACTACCCATGGTTTTCAAATAAACTTATAATGGAATATTGTGTTAAATTGAAAATTTTTATTTTCTAATTATTATTATGATTTCTGCTTTTTGTCCCCATAAAACCAATATCAAATTTATAAATTATATTTTTATTTGTAACTATAAGATTTTTTGATCGATCTATTATTATAGATTGTAAATATAAATTACGATGATGACCATTCGAAAATTAATAATTGTTTATTTAAGTTTGATGTATTTTGACCTTGTTTTTACTTAATAATTAATTGAATTGTTTACGAAAGTGTACGATTTGATAAAATGAACTAAACAATGCTTAACTACTTATAAGATCCGTTTGAATCATTATTTAATTAATTTTTCTTTTTACTGGAGTTGAAATATATAATAAATAATAATACATATATTAGTTTTATACGTTTGTATAAAATGTATAAATTGTCTAGTATAAAATATTTAATAAACAAAAATACATTTATAATTTAAAATTTAAATTATTATGAGAAAATTGTATTGCTATGATTATTTTATTTTGGACATATATTATAAATCGTAGTACTCGTGATATTCATAATATTTTTGTATTATTAAATTTTACTTTAAAAATTAGAGTATAGTATATTATAGATATACTACTATAATCTAGAACTATTTACTTTTTAAATAAAGTACAAAAATAGTTTTTGTTCAATTATAAAGTTTCATTCAAATTCAGCTCTACTTAAAGATGGTTGAAATAATCAGGCAGTTCATGCGAAAAATATTGCTTTTTACTTACAGAGTTAATGGTGAAATGCTTTTTTAGATTCTTTTGATTTTACAGGTATTAAAAAAATTGCAATAGAACTTTCTAATACAGTAAATAAGTAAATTTTTAGCTTTAGGATTTACCAGGGTCAACTTCCCAGTCAGAAAGTTTTCTAACTCAATGGTTCTCAATATTTTTTGTATAATGACACCCTAATTTAGATTCATAAAAATAGCGACACATTTGTAACAGTTAATGGATTTTCGGAATTTAAAAATTATAAACCTTTTTAAATTAATACATTTATATGTTGGCATTTTATTTAAAAAAAAAAAAAATTAATTTACTTAGTTAAACAGTATTACTTAATAAATAATTGGGCCTGCATAGGTCTTCGGTTGACAAACTTAAGCGTAATTTAGTCTCAATATCTTTTTTTGGTTTTTGTTATTTCTAATGTTGAAAATGTTGATACATACATATATGATATTGACATAACTGCGAAATTTTCAATTCTTATTCGTTCCTTCTAGTGTTTTGCAGAGTAATCTGAAACGAATAATTTTTAGACATATAAAATTTATTTTTTGACGTTGTATTTGATGATATTTCTAATAAATGAGATAAGAATCAATAATAATATTCTTACAATTGTTTTTCTTGTGTGGTTTTTATTAATCCATCATAATGCCGTAATAATATATATGTTTATTCTTTGAAAGCTTACAATTTTAATTAATAATATTTAACTATGCGCACGACGGTAATACGTGAGACACTAGTGTGTTGTGACGCACCGGTTGAGAACCACGATTCTATGAATATAGTACTGATCATATATTTCGATAATCCACAAATATCTACTGAATCGTTTGAATTTTCGAACGTTCCAGAAAGCTATTGAGTACCTATTACTGCAAACTTAATTGGACAAAAAACCCAAATTTCATCAAATGAGTATTAGTTATATTTATTTGTTCATAATGTTAATGTTTTAGTTTAAAGTTTAACAATTGTATACGGGTATGTTATGTTTTTAATTTATAATTTATACACTTGCATTAATTATTTTTTTTTTCTTAATATTTAATCAAGACTAAGGAGGTATCAAAATAAATAGAAAATTATATTTTCTTTTATGTATACACAAATATTATAAATATTCCATATAATTAACTTAGTAACATTTGAATTTTACTTTGATTTATAAATATATTCTATTTTTTGTTGCAATATTTTGTTATTTTATGTTTATATAGGTTATATATTCGTTAATGTAATATTTGTAGGGTACTTATTTTAAAATATTGTTTCCAAAAAATCTGAAATATTCATTTGTTGACCTGATTTATTAAAATAATTCTATAATAAAATTATAAATTTTTAAATGTAAAAACATATTTATCACTTAAGAAAATAATAACTATAAAAATAATATCAAAAGGTTAAAATTATATATTTTATTATATTTTTTAATAAATAATCATATAAAAACTATATTAATATGGTATAATCTTATATATCGAAATAATGTATAAAAATAATGATAAGATTATTTATTTTAGTGAATAGCTGTGTAAAAAATATATTTAACTATGGTTTCAATTGACTCGTGAAGGAGGTAAATATTTATATATTTTTTTAATAGTAATGTTAATTTATAAATAAAATTTAAAATAAAAAAAACTGAGTATGTTTTTTTATTAGTAATTTTTTGAAAATATGAAATTATACTTCAAGGAAATTTTATTTATAAGTAATTATTGATATTTTTAGAAATATTTTTAATATAATTAATTTTAATTTAGAGTATTAACTACAAACCAATTTTTATTTATTTTTTAATTAATTAATTTATAATGATATTTTCTCGATTCTGAGAAAATTTATTGCGAATTCTGAAACATTGAGAAATTTGAGGGTTCTTATAATACTGTTTTTTATTTTATTTAACTGTAACCAAACTTTTGTGAATTTTTTATTCAAGTATCTAATATGAATACAATTATTAATTAGTTATTGAAAAACTCAAAGAAAACTAAACTATATAGAACTAATATAATATACGAGTATAACTATATAGTATAATTATATAGAACATTTTTCGGTATAGCGTTATCTTTCTCGTTATGAAAAATTTAAATAAACGCTTTATTTCATCCACATACGATTCTGATAAAGAAGGAAGTTTTAGATTTGTAATTTTAATGTATTTTTAAATCTTATCTTAAGCTATTTTATCTAATATTAAAAATGTATATGGTTCGAATAATATTATTTTATTTCTATTTGTATTGAAATTATTATATATTAATATACATATACTATTCATTTTTTGTGTAAAAATATGTAAATAATTTTATTAATCAACGGGTTATAAATTTTATTTGTTATATATTAAGTATTATACCTACTAAATTGGTATCATAAAATAAGAATTTAAATGTGATTTTTGTTTTAGAATCAGATATTTACTCTAGGTTTTCCAGAATTCTAATCACATTATATTGTTTTGCTACTAAACATTTAATTTATTTTATATTCTCAGATGTATAATTGAAATTAATAGTTATTATACCTAAATAAACTGTAAAAATTCTATTAAGACTCTATAATATGTGTAGCGAATTACCCTATTTTATTATGTGTTTTGTTTCCAATATAATTTTTTTTTTTTTTTTTTTTTTTTTTAGTATACCATATACGCATAAACAGTTCACACATCTTGTTTTAAAAATTTTCCTTAAACAATATTTTTTTTTCTCGTTTCTTGCTACTGACGTACATGCGTGAAGAAGCTGCCAGATTTTGAATACTTTTCATAAATGTATGAGGCCATCCGTGTGTTCAACCCCTAGTTTTTGTTTATAACTGATTTTAATTAATTCACCCTCATCTCTGATGAGTAAATGGACATACATGTCCTCCCGCAGTGCATAGTGTTATGAATGCATATGAATTTCGGTGATCAGATGACGAGTTGGTAGTGCGTCGTATGCGCGCCGGGAGGAGATGGATAGTGGTGAGCTGTGGTAAAGGCAGAAGTGATGCACTCTTAACTTTCGGTTGCTCTATGACCACGCTTTGTCCCTTTTTTGACAATATTAGAATGTCAATAAGGATTATGCTAATCCTTATTTCTCTTGGTCTCGTTCCCCAGGGACTCGTAGGCAACGTTATTTCATGTGTGATGATGAATAATGAATATTATTTGCACGTATGGAAAAATTACGCTTACATTGACGACGAACAAGTTTTGATCTCCAAAGTATTAAGTATAATATGTGTTTGTGAAAAGTTCGTACCAAATGCTTGCTGGAAATTTCATAGATATATATTATGTTTAACTATATATTTGAATTTTTATATGCAGTTTGGTGTTGTATTCAGATATTTTTATTAGTTATTTTGATTAATTTGTTAAACACCAATTTTGGTATAAAAATAAAATAGCAATAATATTTTAAATTGGTAGATCGTATAGCATATTTCATAATGATAATTGATTTATTATAAAATATACATTTTATTATAAAATGTCATGACTAAGTTCGAAGTTTAATCTTATCGTGTAATAATTCATAAATTAATAGTTAAAATATTACAATTCGAAAAAAAAATTAAATAATAAAAAAAAGCTTATTAAAACTAATTTAAACAACATAATTTTTATGATAAGAATATTTTATGTACCATAATATACTTATTTTTAAATACATCGTTTTTTTTTTGTGTGTAAATAAATATTTTATGTGATAATTTAAATGAGTTTTACATAAGTTTACACGAGCGTGTTATTATTTTGAGAAATTGGATTCTCAATTAATCTCCACTTCAAACAATGTTATTTTGAAAACATTTTTATTTATTTTTTTGTACCATATGTATCTGAAAATACATTAAACCTTTATTGTTTACTCTTCTGAAAACGAAACAACCCTTGATAATAACCTGATGTTCTGTTGCCAAGGGTGTAATGTTTGTACAATGTATTTAATAGAGTTGCATTGCTATTATTGCATTAATGTATATTTATAATTATAATAAAATAATATTTCTAATAATTGAACATTGATATGACGTAGAAAACCTTATGAAATTAATTTTAAGATGATAATGTATAAAGCAAAAAACGGCGGTTTATTTATTATTTTCAATTTTAGGCTACACTTATCATTACCAAATTAAAACCAAGTATTTTAACTCCATAATATATTTATTTAAATACTTAAATTTTTTTGATGAGTGTAATTGAAAATACTGTCAAATTTTCATTTATTGCGTTTGTTAAAATTGAATAAGAAATTATATTATTAGAAATAAACTGATAAAATATATTCATCATAGAATAACCATTTGATATTACAATTTTTTAATTGTTTTTTTTTTTAGATCTTTATAAATTATTTTCTAAATTTCTAATATTTATAAACTATTTTATTTTGATATTTGATATGGACAAAATAAATAAAAAAAAGTTTTGGGTGTAACGATATTTTGTGAATAGCTTAACTGATTATTTCACATTGCTTTTATTTTTAGAAAAATGTTCAATTAAATGTTTAATTAGGTAATTTTTTCCTAATATTCAATAATTGAATGTAAAATATTTAATGTACTTAGTATGTATTCTTTATAAACGTAGAAGATAGCTTGAAAATCTTTGTTGGGCATCATACTCTTAATTTTATTTTTTTTTTTTTATATAAATTAGGATTTAGTGTAGGTTTTGATTTATTTAAGGACTATTTGTACTTTTCATTCATTGTACCTCATAATTGATATACACCTTATGTATAATTTATATTATAGTTCTACATATTTAATTTATAGTTGTGGTGCTTATGTTATTTGGGTTAGGTCTACGTGTTTTCGATTAATCAAACCATGTATATAATGTGTACGATATGTTATATAATATATATATGTATATTATAAAATAAGGAGTATAATAATGTGTAAAGGTCTGTAGTTTCCTTTGAAGTTGGTGGTCTTTACTTCGTCAAAGTAAATAGGGATTTCATTAGATATAAATAAACTAAATATTTTATTCTTCCTTTGTTATTTACTTATAGTTAAATTTTATATATGCTTTCACTCGTGTTAAACTTATATAAAGGAAAAAATATTTGGATGGTGTGTGAAAAAAAAAAAACTTCATCGTCTTTGTTGTGTTTTGGACTTATGTATGTGCTTCCGTTATCTCGGTCACTCCCGTTGGCTGTCTGGGTAATATGTGTTCTCTTCAAAAACGAACCGACCGTGAAATTGGATGTTTTTAAACTTCTATAGTTTGATATGTTCCAAGTTAATTTCGTAAAAATAATTATAGTGACCTATACGATGCGTTATTTTGTGTTATAATAATTTTTATTTATAATGCATGCATTAGCTTTTTTTTTATTTTTTGCTGCTATTTTATACACAATACACAATTGTTCGATAATAGAAAAAATAAAACTTTTTTTTAAATATAATGTTTTGTATTTTATTTTGTTATTTGTAAATCTTCAATTGAGATATTTACTTTAGCTAAAAGTGTTACTGTTGTTTAATTAGATGCTTACGAATTGTTTCTATATTATCTTTAAAAAAAATCTCTGATGTGCTTTGGTGATTATTTTCAAATTAGGGCGAATTAAAAATATATATTTATTTCTCAGTTGAAATAATACCCTGGAATTATGTAAATTATTCGTATTATGTTAACTAACTGTTTGTATAGATTTAAAACAGATTAAAAGCTTCCATAGCGTTACACACGAGATTCCGTAAAAAAAGGACAAGCGTGATTTTAAAATATCTCTATTAAATTTAAATTTTTATTCATTTTAACCCAGTTTCTTCTATTCTAAAATATTTATTCATTTTATTACGGAACTTGAAAAACATTTTTTAAATTTAATATTTTACATATATTTATGTAACTGTTATTGATTCATTAAATGTATTATTTAACATTATTGTAATAGTATACATTTCACAATGCTTAGTAGTTATTACTAATAGCTTTAATTAAAAAATTAAGATGGAAAACTTTATTTTTTCATCAGATTTGTTTTATAATGGAAATATTGAGGTGACTGATGAAAATAATATTTACTTAAAAGTTCATATTCATAATCAAATCTTATGTTTAAAATATTGATTAATATTAAAAACATATAATTGTAATTATGTTCCAAGGAATATGTTTTAGTATTTATTACTTTCATTCCTAGGTAGGGTAATACCTATAGATTTTTTCAATATATTATGTATTTAAATGCTTGTATCTTAAAATATTAATACTATGTAAATAATTTAAAAACTGCTTAATAAATATTTATTATTATTAATATTAAAATGATTATTATGATATATGAGTGAATATTACGTATTAAGTGACCTGGTGAATTTATCAATATGTATAAATAATTATCGATTCAATTGCTAATTATGCTCTAATTTTTATTAAATACCTAAGCGTAAGTATTAGTTAGTATAATGTAACATTGGAAAGTAAGAACTCCTATTAAATTGTTATGCATTGCATTTAAAATTACGCTAGTAAAATCCATTATCGTTGTGCTACCATTTACGGCAAGTTAGAAACTCTTATTTAAACAAAAGCAGTCGTTATAGCTTCGGCCTCAATGAATATTCATTTCAATTTCGTGAGAAGGGATGGAATTTCAATAAATATTCAATCTCTTTTTGGGGCCAACAGTGACACTGGTCCCTACAAAAAGCTCTGGGTGTAATTAATTGGACTCAAAGAAATTAGGTAGTTGCTTTAGTTGTATAATTATATAACCAAATTTATACGGATCATTATTTTATATGCTGTTTTTTTAAAGAAAATAAGTGAAATTCTTCAAAGTTTCTCATAGAATTAATTTGCAAACTTTCAATAATTTTGAAATCTATAATTTTTCAATACTTTTTCTTATGACTATAATAAAATTTGAATATGTTTTTTATTCTGAATTCATGTTAATTTTGTTTATTATGTTTATATATATATATATATATCAGCTATTTAACAATTAATTCGATTTAATTTGAATAGTATTAATAATATTTACTGTATATTGTTTATAAATTTCAATCAATAATTACATATAATATACCTACATAATATTCTTCATAATTTCATCCAAAGTTCATTTAAACGGTTATGATCCGTTTATAACTATTTAATATTATTGTTTATTCATTTATTTATTTACATATTAATATAAGAATATTAACCATTAAATATTTTTTAATTTAAATTTAATTTTTTATTATTTTATGATATAATATTACTACCAATATAGAAGTAGGTACTAGTAATTTTCAAAGTTAACAATATTAATTTATTTTGGTACTATATGTTTACGGTTTTTATATTTAACTTGTAATTGGAGACATAATATTATTGTTTTTATTAATTACACAATTTGTAACTAAGTAATAGCTCATGGTTTCCTGATGAATATTATAAGTGAAAAAGGGTTTGGTCACTTATCCCATGGGCCCTAGTCATGATTTTAGTCGTTCACGAGTTAACTATCATGATTATAAAACGTTTGTATTGACATGTATATAAAATACACATATATAACTTAAAAGAGTATCTTATATGGAGGATGTAAGTGGGTAGGTTTGTTTTGCAGCTGACTCAATGCGTTTCTTTTATGTTTAATACCATACCAGAGGATAATCAAAATTAATCAAAAGTCGCTGTCGGTACCGTATGCGTACAATATACACCGCACCCTTTTACACAACTATCAACTTTCGTTAGAGGGGGTTGTTGGTAAATCCTTATAAATGGCGTCCCAGTTGACTGACGATTTTTCTTCATTTTCCTGAAATCTCTTTCCATGTATATTTATAAATTACTGCGGAAAAAAACAAACTAATTTTAATATTGAAGAAAAACGTGCGTAGATATTAGCCTCCTATGCCTTCTGACTCCTTTCCGTTTCAATAATGCTATCGATCCATTTCGAATTTGTTGATCTCCGACGTTGATATCGAGGGTGTTTCTACTACGTCATTAATCACGCACTGCATTAGCTTAACATTGATAATAACTGTTAACCAGCTAGATATTAATTAGATTTATTGTATAAGCTATTTAAAGTCAGATTTAATTAAAGTTTCAGTTGACGAGATTATACAAGAGTTTAACATTTTTCTAAATAGCCATTAGAATTACCATGGTTTCATTAATTTATACCTAATATACACAATTTTAAATAAACAAATAAATTATACTACATTTAATTTAAAAAATTAAATTGGTTTTTAGTAAAAACTATAAATTTTAAACATACATTGTTGTAAATATAGTGTTAGTCTTAATATTAAGTAATGAAATTGTATAAATTTGTTTAAAAATATTTTATTCTTATACTGCGAACAAAACTAAACTACAACAATATTTTTTTTAGCGTATACTATTTTTAAATGCATGACTCTAAGTTTGAAATTTTAAAATTTAATATTTAATTTAACAAATAACTATCTCTCTTGTAGATATATATTATTGTCTAGATTAAAATTTTTTATACTTTTATAGAATTGGTAAATGTTATTATGTATATTAGGGATTATAATATACATTTTTTTTAACAGTTATTTAAATATAACAAAATATATCTAACTATATAATTTCTAATACTTCGTTATTGTGTTTTTAAATATTTCCATTATATATATATTATGTGAAAGTTATTAAAAAGAAATTTCTATTAGGTATATTTAATGTTTGAATAAAGTTTCGTATATGTTATATTTTCTCAGTTCAAACTATTTGCCAACGAATGTATAGCTAATAATCAAATGATATTTGGGAAACAAGAAACAATAATTATTATGATAGCTACCATAAATGTCGTTGTCTACCGTTTAGATTATTAATTACTACTTATAATGTCACGTGAGTAGTTCTAGAGAGGAAACAAAGACAAAGTTGTAAGTAAGACGACAGTCTCAAGATAGTTAATCTCATCATTGAAAATTTACGCCTTATTCCATAGCTATTACTCAAATACCTACCTACTTAGCTAGCATATAATGTTAATTGCAATGGTCTTATTATATACATGTATTTTGTTTCATAAAGTTATACTTTTAAACTATGGAAATTATATTTGAGTAAAATATTTATAATACTAAAAATTAAAATTAGCTAAAATGGTTGTTACACAAAGTCGTTAGAAAATTATTTTACATTTTATTAGCGGAATCGGTTTCATTAATATTTTTGTTCTAAACCAATATTTAATTTTTCTGTTTCTTTGATCAAATTTTCTAACTGTAAATTGATGTATACATTTTTTCAATGTAGCTTCCTTTATCACGAATTATACGTAAGCGATACATTTAATTTGGTTAATTAATTATTTAATGATGAATATCTCCAATATGGAGAAAAAACTTAAAACTTGGACATTTTAAGATGTAAAATGTTTAAATAATTTAAGCTTAACTAACATCAAATTTCAAGGCTAATTCAAAGCCTTTTATTTTATCTAGTACTATCAAATATCAACATGATTAAGCTGAACAACTTAAATTTTATTAAGTTATAATACATTATTAAGGAAATAATTTTTTTAATGTAGTTATGATTTCAAATTACTATTTTTAAAAACATATATGGATATTATAATTTTATTTTTTATTCATCTTTCTCTCTCTCCATTTCTATCTTTTAAGCATATTATCATAGACATAGTAAAATAATATTTGTTCCATAATTATTTATTGCACTGTTTTGCTAGATACATTTGAAAATGATAGCCCTTTTTACAAATCATACATATAAATCTATAGTAATACTTATCACATTGGCTTATTTTCGAATTTAAAATTCTTAGCTTGATACATTGAGAGAACATAGTTGTGGTTTAATACCAAACAAGAAAACATAATCCTTTTTTGAAGGAAGTGCAAGTATGCTAAATACTTCCTGGTAGTATTACTGAAATGAATTATAATATTTTTCACTATTAAGCTCTTAATGGTAAACATTTAATATTAAACATTTTAATGAATTTATTTAGGCACATCTTTATTAATTTTACGATACCGTTGTTATTAATGCTTGGTTTTTAAATTACACATTTTTTATAATCTTTCAGTGATGATTTTTATGAATAAAAATAAATAAATTTAGTAATCATTTAATCTTTAGAATCTTTATTTATTTTCTTATATCTAGTGCAAAACTCCCAAATTTATTAAATTTATGTGTATTTTACTATTTTATATTAATTATATTTACATGATTACTATAAGATAAATTGAATGTAACATCATTATAGTGTAACTGACATTGTAAAGACATTTTTGGTTTAAGCTAAATTCCAAAGAATGTTGTGGGATGAAGAAATTTTGAATAAGTTTTTGAAATAATATTTGGAATGTTTATTAGCGGGATCAGTACATATGCCTGATATTCAATTGCCTGACATCATTTGCCTGACACTACATTTGTCCGACAATCTCAAATTATATTATAAATAAATATGTGTCAACAATTATTAAAAATTTCAATAAAATATTATATTATACCTATTATGTTATTTACAAATTAATGTTAAATTTTAAAATTATACAACTAATAATTGTGTCAAAAATTAATAATAACACAAACATTATACTACTTACAATTTAATGTTATGAGCGATTCCTCTTAGAAATGATAAATATGATCGATTTTCCCTGTCACTTATAATTGCACTAATACGTTTTTCTCTTTCAGCGTATTCTTTGCGAGTTGAAGTATGTGCCCTTCCACGAATTATATATTCAGCTCTCCGTTCCATTTGAATTTGCTCTTTTTTAATTCCTTCGATAATTGTATAAACACCAAAATGACATTTTCCAACAAGAGTTTCAAAACGTCTATGCCAACCCTCTACGCGATTTTGAGTTCTAGGAATTCCCAATTCCATTTGCTCAAATACGGACCAAAATATTGGTGAAAATAAAGGAGCTGTACAACTTACATTACCTCCTCTCATTATCCTTTGAATTCTACCATGCACATAATTGTTCTCAAACCACTGCATTATCTCAGAAGCTTCTTCGGGAATAGTGGATTTTAATTCATCAAATGCACCTGGTATTTCGGAAGGTGGAAGAAAAGCAAGAGCAATAATCTGACGTAGTTTCAAACTAAATTCTTTATCTTTTCCATATCTTTTACTAAGAGAATTTGCTTGATTTTGACGCCATACACTTTGCCCTAGATGAAAAAGACAACCAATAAAATTAGTGTCTGGATATTCACGTATTGAAGCATTTATAGCCGTTTGCTCAGAATCAGTTAAAATTAATTGAGGATTTAAATTTAATTCATTTTCGGTTGCAAAATCATTTAAATTTTCAAAAAGGCGAGTATAACATTCTTCTGTTTTACTCGCCATTAAAGCATACACGAAAGGCAATATTTTTGAATTTTCTCTTGTTCCTACTACAGCATGGATTGTATATAATTGCCGAAAAAGTGATGATTGATTTACAATTTTGCTGTGCATATTGCTTTGAATTTTATACTTATTTCTTTGTTGTCCTTGGATATTATCGATCAGTACAAAATCAAAAAGATATGCAATTAAGCGGTGAGCAACCGGTTATATTAAAGATTTTTAAAAAAAAAAAAAAAAATGTACAGCTATATGGTTAATGGTGAATATTAATTATGCTATCAAACAATGAAAAACAATTATTTTTAATATGATTTTTATTTTACTTGTTTTATAAAATTGATCAATTACATACTTTAGTAATTATAAATTACTCCTTTAATTATAATGTGTAAACTGTTTTTTAAATATTTGTAAATTTATAACAATCAAAAGTAGATAGTTTTTTTATGTCGTGTGAATATTTTATTTATTTTTGGTTAAACATGGTAAGCATTAAAATAAAATTACATTTTATGATCCTAGAAAATATTAACTATTTATGACTTTATTTGGTACTTGTTACAAGAGCTTCAGTGTATCTCTGTAACTCATTTTGGTTTTGTATTTTTAACAGATTAAAGAGTATTAGTAAATTTAAGTGATTTTTGTATGATTTGTAATTTATATGTTCAATATCAAAATTTATTACTAACGTTAAAATTAGTGAACTATAATTCAGTTATATGTTTACATGTTGATAATTGTAATTTTAAATACAACTTTCGTTTAAATTGAATACCGTTCACGTATATATTATTATTTCTATTGTATGTATTTTCTGTTTTATTTACTTGCAAAATAGCTTTTTTGGTGCCAAGTCATTTACATCTGAAATGTCAGTCAGAGTATCTTTTCTTTGGCATCTGTACAATCGGTACTTCTTCCCCTTTATGTCGCTCTCGTAGTTTTTTTTTTTTGTTTCCGTATGACTAAAAAATAGCGCTTATGAAAAAGCAAAATTACATTGACCGAATTTAATCAAAATTTATTTGGGAGGGGGGGGGTCAAAATGTCTTTTAGATATATCCTATACACCATACATGATTTGGTATATATCTAAATACATAAGGATGTCATTTTCCTGATGTCTGAGCTGAAGTTTTATCGTACTTGTGTTTTAAACGACTTAGTATAGAGAGTGGTACTACTTGTAAATAAATGTTTATGCATGTATTCGAATCTGATAGTTTCACTTAGTAAGCATAGCCTTATTTTTTTGTCATATAGAATTATAAATTTTATTTATCCATTGTTAAAATACCTTGTATAATTCGTTCATTATACTGTCTTTTGTTTTTAAAATGTTAGTGGGTTTTTTTTTCGAATAACGAGGTAATAATATTATATAGGCTTATAGTTATATTTCATTTACAATGGAAATTGTGGTTTTGATGACACAATATTCATGGTTTAAATTGGTAGACTTAAAGTTAAGATAAATTTAACTTCTAACAAAATCTATAGGCTATAAAAAGGTTTAAAGTGGATGAACAATTGTCAATGGATATTCATGTTGTAAAAGAAACAAGGAATGGCCACGATTTTATCCCTTTCTTCAGTTGTAAAACTTTGTAATGGATCGAGTCAATTCGGATTAATGTTGAAAATTGTATTACTTTACACATGCTTAATATGAGTCTTAAGTCCTGTCCTAAATATTCACGAATGGTTATGATTATATATAATATAAATATTATTCCAATGAAAAAGTACTAATATACAAAGTACATGCAATTATAATATATTGTTTGAAGGTAAATATTCATATCAATTTTGAAATATCTTAAAATGCTATTTGAGTATGAATACATTAAATTACTGATATCATCTCACAGTTCAGCAAAATTAATTGGCCCCTAAGATCTCCTGATTTTTTGATGTGTGACTTTTTCTTGTGTGGCCATCTTAAATGTAAAGTGTACAGTACTTGTTCAACAACACTTCTCTAGTTAAAGACAAAAATCCAAGAAGAAATTGCTTTGATTCTCATGAAAATGTTACAGAGAGTTATGCAAAACCACAAAACATGTTTCCCGGAATGTATACTGAGAAACGGACACTATCTTTCTGACACTATTTTCAAACTTCAAATTTTCTGTTTTGAACCTTAAATGCCATATAATGTATTTTATGTTTTCCATAATAAATATTTGAAATAATTTTTTAAACTTTTGTGTGAGTTATTTCATATTTACTTGTTACTTTGGTTTATTTTGTATTTAAACAAGTTTATGTGTTGATAAACTATTGCCGTACTGATTTTATACTTTAAATATCGCTGCTATTTCGTAATATTTATACTACAATTTTATCTATATAGATGCCATATTTATACTGATAAAATGTAAGCAAATAATTAAGTAGAAGTTAATATTTTGTGACATCAAGTTGTACGTTTTTTTGTCGTGTTCTATCAATGATAAGTCTTTGTAGCATAACTATAATGGAGTAGAAGATACATATTTGTTTACATCTTATTAATACGATATATCATGTAGAAGAGCCTGATAAAAATTTAAAAAAATAAATATTTTATCTTGTTGCAAAATATGTTTAAATTGTGTTGCGTATAATTTTTTTTTCATAACTTTTACATCGTAAAATAACTAACATGAAATTGAATTTATTATGTTTCAGTGTCTGAACATAGCAGAATATTTTCTGGCAATAACACACATACGGATTACTTTAAGACTTTACTCAGGGATGGTAACAATATATTAATCGGAGCCAGGTAAATTATTTATTTATATTTTTTATATTTTATTTTATAAATATATTTATATTTAAAAAATATTTAGATTTGGCACAAGGAATAGTATAATTAAAACATAATTATTAACATGTCGAGCGTGTTATTCACTTTCGCTACCCCAGTTATTCATTTGATTCATATTTTTTAGTATTAATGTAAAAATATAATTTTCTTCTTTGAGTAAATCTATAAAAGTTTTTCTTCAAATCCGACATCACTTTTATGTACTTCAATATTAGTCCGTGTTGTTGGTTGTTTGCAATACTCCATGTCACTTATTCTGATACTATATTAAATTATAGTAATGATAAAAAGTCATATTGCTTTTATACAGTTATCATCTCGAATTGTTCATTGTTCATGGTATTATTACTTAATGTCTTTTATAATTTTTGCTATTTTCGTTGACGCCTAAGCTTGTGCATAATTTTATAAAAATAATTACTAATAATTAATAATAATTACTGGTGTATGCCTTTATAAAGTAAATTAACACCTGTTATACGTTTTATCGTATTATATACTCATATGTTTTGTTTATTATATGTGTGTAAGTTGGTCGGGTTTTTACTTATTTACTTATTTATGTTGTCTCTTATACTAGGAAACTAAGGAAATTTTCAGATTATTAGACTATCACTGGGATTTTTGGTCTCGTCAGCAGCTTTATAATAATATCACTATCCAATTTTGTTTTAGCCATTTGAACTTTTTATATCCATATAAGGTATCTAGTATTTCACTGTTTAATTGCCCGAAGCTTTTCTCGAATTTTGTCATCATCGAAGCACAAATCACATGTCGTGTTCCAGGAGGCAGACGACATATACACATCTGCGGATCATTCGCAACAATATGTCAATTATGTTGTACTATAACCTTTATTTGAGCTCCATTTTTAAATGTTCAGAGGCATTTATGACATTTTAGAATTTCCATTTAAAAATGACTTTCTAATTGTCTTATAACTCATGTCGAAATCCCAGGGATATTGTTCTGAATTCATCTAGTACCCAAATAATCCAGGCAAACAATATTTGTCACTAAATTTACATTAAATTTGATAATATGTTATGTTCAATTCTTGATCTCAGCTTATATGTTGCAAGTTATATTATTATTATTGCACGTTTTCATCGTCAATGTGGGATCATCGAAATCCTCTACAATCTACAGAATTGGCCGTTCATATGATACATGTCCGAAACTTTGGAATCCTGAACACGTATTCTGTGGGTAAAAGGTGCAGAGGAGATCAGTTTCTCCAGTAATTGGCTTTTCCCTTCTTATACTCTATCTCGTATAATTCTCAATATCTGCAGGAACCATTAACTGTCCGGAGAATGCCCCGTGGATGGCGTTGCTAATTGACTATACATACAGTCACGTTACACCCAAAAAGGGGCGCTTTTAATGCATTTTGAAAAGTCAAGATCAAAAGATTAAGTGAACATTTCCTTTTAAAAAAGGTCTTAAGTTGCTGTAAGTGTAAGTGCAAGTTTCGATAGATGAAGGAAAAGAAAAAAATCACAAAATAATAGCTCTCTTATTTATAAACTATACAAGTTATACAATAAAAACATATATTTTTTTTTAATGCTATTAATATATCATTTAATACAATTTCTTTATTAAATTTAGTTTTATTTTTATTTGTATTTACTTTTGTAATTATATCAAAAATTCTGATAATAATTATAATATATTTATAAAATTACCATAGAAAAAGTTTTAAATAATAAAAGATGTTCTCAAAATAAATTTTGTACGTAAAAAAGTGACATTTGTAAATTTGTATAAGTACTTCTAGTATTAGTGATTTTAAAAATGAATGATCTTTTCCTTCCACTAAATATTTGTATGTTTTTATGTTTTTTTTATAGTGATTTGATCACCGTCAATAATTTATAAATATTTCCTATCTTATCTTCAATAATACATTTACTATATATTTCATTTATTTTAAAATAACTTATATTGATGTATGATATAATGTTTTTTGCTATGAGGAAAACACTAGAATAATCCCAGCGTCAGCCTAAATTTGATATATAATATATAATGATAAATTTACGAAGTATAATAATGTTGCTGTTACCTGTTATAAAATATTTAAGAATGAAATACCTTTGTAATTAATAATTTCATATCCGTAGCATAAAAAAAAGTAATTTAGGCCGTCTGGTAATTGTCCATAAGTGTAAAAACATGCATCTGGCAACCCCTCACAAGAAGATATGGTTATAATTGTATTAGTTTTTATTGTTCTAATTGTTTTGTTTTTTTTTTTTCGAGGTTCCTCCTCCACATTGCTGCACATTTTCATAAACACCTTTAATTATATATAAAAAAAAAAAAAAATTACTAATTTATTTTGTATCATTTTATTCCATTAATTTTATTTTAATTAACATTAGTTTCTTAGAACAATTATATTGGCCTCGGCTATATGTTGATGAATTTCCATCAGTCGATACATCATAGCAATAGAGTATGAGTAAGATATGTTCTATATGGTGGGTTCCTTATTAAGAAATATAACAGATAATTCCAACAGTTCACGATCATCGTTTCTTACGTGTTTATTTTGAATCAATTCCTTACAAAAATTGACTATTTCATTTAATTTTTTATCAGTATACCTAAGAATAATATTTGGGTTTGCTGTGATAAATTTTGACGGATTAATTTCTGACCAATAAGACTGAAATCGTATAAAAAGTCGGTTATTAGGTCCAGATGTAGCAGGAAGCAACACTGCTTGAAATGATGCTCCAATAACTAACTCAAATATATTATGCCTGCATGCTAGCTAAAACAAATTGTTTACAAGTTTACGTTCCAATACTAGTACACTTAGTATTTCCCAGTGTTTGAGGACGTCGTGTCAAAATACATGGCAACAATATTTTGGCTCAAGTTTCATTCTTGATCATTTAAACAATCAAAAATGGCTTGAGTCTGCACCTCTTCTATCGATGATAACAATTTTTTCATTTTAAGTAATTTGTCCTGTTTTCCTCCTGAAACCAATATTGGAAGGCGGGTTACATGCTCTCTGGATTTAAGATCAGACATTTTTTCCATCCCAGTGAACAGTTAAATTGCTATTTAATGTAAACGATTATTTTTTTAAAATTTGTTTCATTTTGTCACGATTTAGTTTTATTGTACTAGGACTACACGCGAAAGAATTAATATCTTCGACTAAACTTTTTACTGTAGCTCCGATAGTAAAATTTGCTTGCCGATCACTGACTTTAGTACTATTCAACGTAGCTGCTTATTCTGAGGTTATTAAAGGTGTCAATTTCTTCTTGCTTGCTATGATTTTTTTTGATTTTTTTTCTTCAACTTTGAAATCATCATCGGAATAATGGCGTATAAAGTAATATCATATTTATTGATATGACTGTATCTGAGAATATCATAAGAATAATAGTAATAAATAAGATAATTACAACATTAAGCTAGTATCGTATATACATATATATCGTATAATAAAACAAACTTTAAGTAGCTTGGGATGACTCAAAAAAATTTATATTATATTAATATTTATAAATAAACTATTTTTAGACTATGGATAATAACTTCAGGTGGTATGAGATTAAAATTGATGAGCATTGGTTTTTTAGATCACCCTAACACACACACACACACACACACACACACACACATATATATATATATATATATATATATATATATATAAAATATAACGTAAGATTAAATCTCGTATCTTTCTAAGCAAAAAACAAATGAGCCCTTAGACCCTTTGATGTGTTGATTTTTCATATTGTACGAAGAAGGAAGATTGGACGTTTAAACAATAACACGTCTGGTTAAAGCGACAAATGAACAGTATATACTCAATATGAAAATTTCGTTTGTTAAGTATTTCCACATTGCACATTTTGGTCAAATTATCAAAACTAATCAAAAGTGAAGCGATGGATTTTAGAATGCATTGTTTATATTTTTTTTTATTAACGGGAATATAGTATTGGTGTATTACAGGTAAATTTTAGTGTTCGAATTAGTAAAATTTGATGTACTAGTAAAGATTCTATAGTTGTGTCCACGACGTATTCTAACAATTAAGTGTATTTAGGTTATATTCAACGTGAGTTATATTTGTAATATTGATAAATCAAAATATCGTTTAAATGAGTATTGTTTATTCTTTAAGTATTGTTTTTAAAAATTATTAACTATTCAGTTTTAATATTACTATATAATATCTAATGCAATTTAAATATAATTTCTATAAAATAATGATAAATAATAATAATTACATCATAACTAATTATAATTAAAATTAATATAAATTATTTTGATTATTAAGTATTTATATGGTAATCAATTTTTTATATTTGAACACCTATTATAAAAAATTAACTTTAAAATAAATCATAGTCATAAATCATGTTTTAATAAACTTAAGTTTAAGCTTGAGTTATTTTAAATCTTTTTACTTAAATTTTATCTTTTATTTTTTTATAAACTAATTGACACACAGAAGTTCTGTTGAAGTATTTAAATTGTTTGAATAATTTCGAAATTGTGTAGGTATTATATTAGTTGATGGAAATGAAGATAACTGATTTGGTGTTAATGAACTCTAAACAAATGTATATTTTAAATACTACGTTGGTTACGTATTTAATGTATTGTGCATTTATATATTAATCAATCACTCAAAAAAAAATCTTTATTGTGCAATTATACAATTTTACTTAACATAAATTAAAGTTAATGTCTTTTTGACATTTGGAAAAAGAAAACAGGATTGTTCTTACTTTATAATATGTATGTGTAATAAGTATATCAATTATAATAATTTTCAAATGCTAGACGCAAAAATTGATAAAGAGTTGTACTTTTTGGGTTGGTTGTATCATGGAATTTTTCGTCATGGAATTTAAAGCTAACATAAAATAATAAATAACCGTGGTCACTCTATACGTAATCAATAATATCTCCCAAAAAGTTTACAGTGTCATTTTGATTCCTTAGGGTCATGGTTGACTCGCTCATAATTATTATCTTATGGTTATATGTTGTGTTTGTGTTTCTTTTCTCCATCTCTCTACCTTTCTATATATATATATATATATAGAAAATAAAATAATATAATATATATTATTTTATTTACTTTAGAGTTTGGTCAAAAGAAGGGTGTTCGATTGAAAAAGTGAAAATAACAATCTTACGAGCGTTGGGAGGTCCCCCAGCGAGTAAAGTCCCTTGACACCAAACTTGTGGCCAATATTGCTTATACTCTCTTCGTATCGCCTATATTATATATGTTAGAGCTCTGCAGAATCGGCTTCTGATAATTGGATCTCTCGGGGAAAAAAAAAAGCTTCTGACCGAATATTGTTTTTAGTGAGCTATTCTAAGATACTGGACAAAACCAACTTTTTCATTAATTTTTGGAAACTTTCAACTTAGTTATACTCTGTAGAATGCTTGTGAATTGGTAATTCCTTCGTTTTGTAGTAGTTATAAGTTCTTATTTTCATATTATGTTTGAATCTATAACATAATTTTTTTTTTATATACACATACACGTGTAATATATTTATATGAATAATTTTAATTAAAATAGTAAAAAATAAAAAATAAAGTTGTATTTTTAAGTACTTAGTTTAGGTAGTTTTATACTTAACTATTGTCCAGTTCCAGTTAAACGATAAGGTATGGGATTTTTTTCAGTTCAAATAAAATTATTTCTTGAAAGGTAATGACTGTATATGGGAGTTGTGTCTACAAATAACGTTATAAATATTTTATTGAAATTTTAAGTTTTTATTTAAATTTATTATACATATATATTTATGTATTTATTCAATTAAAATAATTGTATTGTTTGCAAGAAATCTTCAATATTATTATATTGATTTTATTATAGTTGGGTATATTGGTAATTGGCCTTTTATACTATTTTGGGTCAATCTACATAAATATTGAATCATTTTACATTTTAATTAAATTCTAATAGCCAATATGGTATGTTGTAATTTTATTTTTGAAAATTTAAGCGTATGTGAAATTATTCATATTGTAGGTTATATATCAAACAATTGAGGTATTTTATAATATTGTGAGATGTGAGAATAACAATTTTATTTTTTGTTTTTTATAGGAATGCAGTGTATAATATAAGTTTGGTTGATCTCTCTGAAAATCAAGTAAGTACTATAATGTTTAAAATCATTAAAACGCACAATTTTGGATTTCGAGTTATTTTGTACTATCATCTAACATCAACAAAACATTAAGTATTAGTTGTGTTTGCAAATGTTTGAATTGCGTGAACATCATAATTTGTTTTCTTTGCGTGTTTTTATGTATGTATTACGTTTTTGATGAATTTCTATATCGTCCAATATGTTTTTAACAATTTTTACTAAGAAACAGCTGTAACAATAATTTTGAAACGAATTGGTAGAAAATTGTGTTATATTTATTGTATACATTTAAGAAACTGTAAGTGTTGCAGTATTAATTACATAAGATATATGTAGGTAATATATATATTTATATATATAGTTTTTTATCCTACAAGAGTGTTCTGATCATCATAATATATTGCATGAACTTAACGCAGATAAAATAGATATTTTTTTTTATTAAAGTTAATTAATTATGTTCTTCGCGTATTTAATTTTATACTAAAATTATTATTATTATAAATTTCAATATAATTAAAAAATAATAATTTAAAAATGTTTATTCTGTAAATTATAGTTGAAATTTTTATCATTTTTGAGTTTTAATACACTACATAATAAACAAAAATTTTCACTTATCGTCCCTTTTTATTAAATTCCTAAGAAAAAGTATTTATTTGATTACGTTTAATAAAATATATTATTTATGCTAACTTGTTAATTTTATATTCTAAAATAAAATTATCAAAATTCTTTAATCATATGTATTTTTTTTACCGATAACTGTACGTGGAATAAATGAATATTTAATCTATTCTTTACTTTATCTTTCATTGTGTATTAAATATTTTAAGGTTATTTCTTAAAACATTGATACATAAAAATAAATAAATAAAAATAGTAAAACTCGGGCAACGTATAAGTAGATTTTTGTGTGTTCGGAAAAGCTCAACTGGCAACATCGTCTTGAGACGTTAACAACTATAGAGGGGGACGAATTATCGATCGCGACAGACTGAAAACACTATACAGGCGGATTCAAAAAAACCTCAAACTCGAACGTTATAAATATTTTAAAGAACACACTTTTGTGTAGTTAAACT
The DNA here is from genome assembly GCF_003268045.1 of Sipha flava. Lineage (NCBI taxonomy): Eukaryota > Metazoa > Arthropoda > Insecta > Hemiptera > Aphididae > Sipha > Sipha flava. The sequence goes on from NW_020271727.1 coordinate 791,484, forward strand.
TATTTCAAACTCTGTTAAAGTAAAAAATATTTTTTAATTCAGTTCAAATTAACTGCACCGTGTGATCAGATTTATGTTCTCAGCATTTACTGTAATTGGTTGGAAAAAATGTTATTTTTTTATGCTTATCTAATTACTTATTATGAGTTGACAAAGGCTATTATATTTTTATTATTCATATTTTATTATCAAATAATGTAAACGTATAACACGCAAACATCCGCATTTTATTATTCTACTCCTATTAAGTTAGCAAAAATATAAAGAGTCTAAAGCTTATTATTCTTTTTATATTATTTAAAATTACTTTTGTTGGTAAATTAAACAACTTTTAATCAGTTTTTTCAGTATATTTAAAATGAAAATAATGCTTAGTACCTAACCAAAAAAATGTATACATGAATATTATTATTAAAAAATATTATAGTTGGTTGTATAGATTGAATATATATGTTAAATGTGTCATTCTTCCAATGAATTGCCTACACATAAAAATAAAGCAATATTGGTTCATTTGTTTTAGGCATTTATATAATATTACACGTACATCAAAAATTGACTACAATATATTGATACGTTTTTTAAAAAATAAAATTTAACAATTACTTAACTTTTAAATAAATTAAAATAATAACATATTTAATTTAATATGTAATCTTGCAAGTCATAAGCATGTACATTTATTTAAAAATAAATGATTATCTCTATAAATATCTTGATGTATCGTTATATCAGTAAATCCTTTTGAGAAATTCTGTATAATATTATGCAAGTACAAAAATGAATATCCTTACATTTGAATCTGATATTTAATATTTTTTTGGTAATGATTATAATGATATTTATTTAAAAGAGAGTAAAACGTTTTGACTTGTTAGTATAAATTATTTTATGAATAGTTTGTTCATGAAATTGTGTAGATACTTACATCGTCGCAGTATTTCAGTTTTGCGTTTAAGAAAAGTGTACAAAATAATAATAATAATTATTATAATAATACGTTGCAGCGTTTACCCTAAAGACAATTGGAATTAATTTATGAGAACATTATAATAATAATTATTACTGAAATGTGTATTGCCTTTTGGTTATAATAATGAGCTTACGACGATATAGAAGTTTTTTTTTATGAGAAGTGGGGAATAACAGATAAAAATTATTCTTGCAGAAAGGTTGTTGGCGTTGGTTGCGATTATCAGAGTAAACGACCATCGACAATGTTGTTTCCTATTTTTGTAGCTCAGCGTTCTTTACTGACCATCGACAGCCATTTTGTTTTTATGTCGAGCTCCTATTGATGCGGTCCAGCTTTTACCAACGTTATCGTAGAACAATTCCGCCATTGCTATACGGATATTACAATATTCTTTTATTTCATGTATGAACACAATAACTGTAGTTATTTCGATCTAACATTGTATTTTACTATGCTCTCGTCAAGTTATGTGATAATAAAATAAGTAATTGTAATAATAACTGGGGATTCTGGTAAAGGTCTTATGATATTGCCAGTCCAGATGGATTTATTCTAATTGCCATTTTACTAAAAAGAGAATAGCATTGTATATTTTTAAAATGGTGCAGTGTAGCTGCACATTTTAAATATTGATATATATTTTTATTAAATAATTCTTTCGACTTTATATTTGAGTAAAGTAAAAACACAAAGTATGAGATGAAATACTAATAATATTATATAATTGAGATTGTATTGATCTTTATGGGAGGGTTCATACAAATTTATAAAGAAAAATGGGAGTGTACTTTAATCATTAATATTTTTAAAATTTTCTTTTTAAATTAATTTGTTCAACTATTATAATATATATATATATATATATATATATATTATACGTTTTTATAAATAGTAAAATTTAAAAAAAAAAATCATTCTTACTAGTAAAATAAATTGTTCAGTTTCTGTTAAAATTAAATAAATGTATACTAGGAATATTTTCGTGGAGTATGAATTTTAAATTATAATATTCTGATAAATAATTATACAATCAAAGAATATAATATCCAATTAAATGTTATAATCGATGGTTTTATTTTTATCTAAATATTTTATGTTATAAACCTTAGTTACTGCGTTGGCGTATTATGATATTATTCGTTATGTACATTCATCATTATTAAATGATTTGGATTGTGTTATGACAATAGTTCGCGAACGCACGGAAATCATATTTTAAATTCATATAAAATGTATATTCGTGCAACTGCATGTATGTGTATCATTTATTTATATCAGTGGACACATCTAGTTTTTTTTCGATATTTTTGCTTTTTGAACAATACATTTAGCTATCGAACTTTCAAATGTCATTCATTTGTCTCGTCGTTCGCATTAATTTTTCTGTTGTCTGCGACGACGATGGCGGAACTGACCGTTCATGCACATAGTGGAATTGGAAAGAGGATGTGAGGAGCAAATTTATAACGCACGTTTCGTGCATAATTAATGGCGTGTTCGATTTTCCATGCCAAAAACTGTTTTTCGCGCTAAACGGATAGGGTGAGTGGTTACCCTATAAATGGCAAAGAGGGAAGGGTGAAGAGATCGGATGCTGTATGTGCATTTCACATAAATATAATGCTACTGCTATTGCTGCATGTACATAGTGTTTATGTGCGCGTGTATGTGGTTGCTGTGTCCTATATATAACGTATAGTATACAGGTATATGTGCGCAGAATATTGTCAACACGAAATGCAAATGTTTATTCGACCTATCCGCCCCCTGGACGACTGGCCGGTTGTCCGGTCGGCGCTAAAGGTTCAACCCTAATCGTAACATGCTTGTGGGTGCGCGTTTAACAAATATAATAATAAGTGATCACGGCACCCAATATTTTAGCTGTATACATCTATCTTGTTGTACACACGTGTTGTTGTTAAAAGTTGAAATTAATCCATTAAAAGGTTTTTCTACAAGCGTCCGCATACGACGACTGAGTGAATAAATCACTAGCGATTAAACAGAGAAAAGCAATCTCATATTATGATATGTAATCGATACCGCGCACCATTATACTCAAACAACTTACTTTTTGCACCAAACATCCGTCGAAATGAATGTTTTTACACTACCGGTAGCTCGGTGTACGTGATTCGTGTGTTATATTATATCTGTGACTGTGCGCGTAAAAATGATCATCCCAAATTTTGAGTATAATTTAAAACGGTGGTGCATATGGTTGTAGTCGTTCTCTTGTAAATTGCAATCCGCTCCAGGCATTTCGCCACATTGCGTTGTATACTCTTCTCGTGAAGAAACCACCGACGATGTCATGAAAAACAGGAAGGTGGTTAACGTGGAGTTAGCACATAGTGTAGATGACGTGTATATCTATATGTATTCGCCATCTGTTTCAAGGAAGTTTTATTCACACCAAACTTTGTAAAAATCTAAATTTTCCTCTCTGTACAACCCTCTTCTTCTTTCTTAACTTTGTCTCCTTTATTAAAATTCGCGTTTCGAACAAATGAATTCACCCAAGTCACACGCTGCACGGCGGGTGCGTAATGATAATAAATACGTGTACATTTTACACGATATGTCGTTTAGTGCTGCGCGATACTCGAGTGCGTGGGCTTTTGCTTATTTTTCGTTTTCATTTTTTCCCCTTTAAACGCATAAAATATTATATTTGAAGAAATCACGTCAATATTAAAAAAAGTGTGAAAAAACTTGGTCTATTTTGTCGATTTTGTTATGATAATAATGTCGTAACCGTTTCCCTAATGGCTGCTGGTGGCGATGTAGCATAGAACCTGCGTTTTTCCGGTGCGATAAAGAACGTATAGTTCGCTGTTATTCGTCTTTTTCTCTCTTTCTCTGTCTCTCTTTCTCTACTCTCTTACTTTCTTTTTACTTCTCTGACACCCTCTTATCCGCCAATCCTTCTTTCCCATTCCTAAAACGAAAAAAATATATATGTGTCTATATAATAAATCACTCTCTAATGTCATCCGTTTTGCATACGACAAGACTATGGATTCCCTCCACCACGCACGCCATCGTTACGTTCCGCGTGAGTATAACATATAAACAACAATAATGTTTCCACACAATCGCTTAGTGATGGTAACGATGGTGGAGGGATTGGATAGAAGGAAGAATTTAAGATTAAGTCTTTCCCTTGACTAATCTCGTAACTTTACGCGTCTATATTTATATATTTATTTGCGTTATAAATAATGGCTCCTTTTAAAATCAGCTACTAATACTATTCTCTTATTTTCTCTCTTTCTCTCTATCATCTTTGAATTTAATGGTCTTACATGCTTAGAAGTGAACTATCACATATTTAATTACATTTATTGTTGGATACAATTGGTAAATAATATATATACTTGAAAGTTTACTGTAGGCAATAATATTGATATGAAACACTTATGTATAACAATTTAGTAAACGAGACCGCAAATATATGAATACATTTTTATATTTTACATTAGTTATAAAAAATTAAAATAGAGCATTTTATTTTCTTTATTTTTAAATAACGTTTTGAGATACTCCTAGATTTGTATTTTATAGTTATTATTATTTTGTACTGTATTTATCATTTGTGTGCTGTAACATAACTATGCAGTTGCAAAACAACTGCATAGTTATGTTACAGCAAAATTATTTAAATTATTTAAATTATTTAAGTTTCGAATATAATTTGTTTACAAAAGTACTTAGAGTTCACCTGATAAAAGAGAATTGATTTACCTTCATAATATTGACTTAATTTAGGTACTTAATCAACATGTGCTTCAAGGTATATTTCTGTAGTCTGCAGAATAACATAATGTTAAAACAAAATTCAAAGATAAAATTTCTTTTTTGATGTACACTTACACAGTTAAACTTCATTAAAATCTTAATGGTTCTTAACATAATTATTTGGTTTAATATTATTTTGGTTGTACTTATATATTATATTTATTAAGCAAATAGCTATTATTAACACGTCGCATCATCACTAGATACTCAGCCTTGGAGTCGGGTTGTGGTTGTATATAACATAGTATATTCAATAAAAAATAATAGTTATTTATTTTTATCTTATTTTTATTTTATTATTATTCAACTCAGTTGAAATCCAATCAAACAGTTTACTCGCAATTAATTTATACTGACATTTATAATGCTTATCGTTGTTAGGTTTTTAGTATAAAATACATCAAGACAAGGAATTTTTATGATTTTCAAATGATAACTTTACTGAGATGTATTTTTGACAGATCTATAAAGGTTTTTTATTTTTTTTTTGCTGTTGACCAAACTAGTAATAAGTAGATAATAACTAGTAATAATTTCCTATCATATATCTCTTACGATGGTAATAATCGATACAATATTTCTTGTTGAATTATAAGAAGTATATTACCGTATATTGTACGTATATTGTATATTACTTACAAGAATAATTTATATAGATAAACGTTTTATTTAAAAATGTATTGCCATAGTTACAGGTTTTGGAAGAAATTTAAAATCTAATGATATCATTTATTATTTAGCTTTTTATGATTTCATATAAATATAAATATTTTGTTTTGAATACTAAAACAAATTGACAATCTTGCCTAACATTATCTAAACGTTATTTTGTATAAGAAAAAAACAGTAATTAAAACAAAGTAAATTTGTTTAAAGCTTATATAAGGCGTTTTGTTTGAGCTACACCTATTGGAAGTATTTGAAATTATCAAAGTTTAATAATAAAATTACATTATAAACCCTGTTTAAATATAAAACATTATTATAATCTCATTTTAGTTTATAAAAAAATATTCAGTTATTATTTAATGCATTTTTAATCAATGGATTTTCATTATGATAAATTTGTATTTATTTATATTTATGAATTTCAGTAGTTACAAAATGTAATTTTTACCATCGCTAATGTACTTATGATATTTTGTCAAAAAATAAAAGGAGGTTATTGAAAAAAATGCTGACCCGCTGTTACTTTATTTAGTTTACATTTTTCATATACTACTAATTTTTATTCAAAATAACGCATTACTTTAAAATTTTTTTGTTATAATAATATATAATATATTTTTTTTTATGAAAATTATAATATTTTTTTTTAATTTTATATTAATTATAAACTAGTTTGACCACTATATGTGCTCTTAATCCACTTGAATATAATGTGTTTCTTATTATGATCATAGGTGTTTATAAGTTAAGTTTTGATAGAAGGAATGATCAGAAAAAAAGTCGTATATTTTTATTCTAATTTCATATCTTAGTTACAATAATAATGTTATTTATTGTACTTTAAGGTCATATTTTTTTTTCGGATAAGGGAATTACCTACTCCCTCCCCATTGGATGTCCATTATTATGATTAATATTTAATTTTAATATGTATTTAATTTATTTTAATATTCGGTTAGTTAACTATTAAAAGGATTTCTAAAATCATATGTCTTGTAATATAGTTAGTTGGAAAATTATGTCAGCCCATGGTTGTCCAAAAGTTTTGCATACAGTTTAAGATGATACGCCCTTTGCAGAAAGGGATTTCATGTTCATTATACTAGGACATTTAGACGAAGAATTTCTTGGTCATGATGACAGAGGAAAAGGGTAACATTTGCCGGATTTCTATTTTCTTTTGGTAGGTAGAAGCTTTCGGCAAAGTTTACTTCACTTAACCCTTGTCTGTTTCTGACATAATATTTATAAATAACGAGCTTTGTAGATTTTTAAAATTACTTAACTTCGTTATAGTGACAATGGAGATTTACTCATTAAAATTTAGTGGATATGTTCTATTTTATCATCCTTTATATTAATTAATAGTGTATGTACAGAGCCATCTTTGACTATGCAGAGGATCTTCGGCTCACATTATTTAGGAGTCCTTTTAGAAGCAAAAGTACGATTATTATATCTCATTATCTAATAATTTCCAAATTATAAAAAACATTTGATATTTGAAACGATATTTTTAGACATCTATTATATACCTTATATATTTTTACTTCTTTGTTCAAAAACTTATTATATATATTATTTTATCACGGAAACATAACAATAAGTTACTTTATAGCAGAATGTAACGTACGCCGATAATTTGTTGTTATTCAAATTTATTGTTAAATATGTAATCGTTGTATTTATAGCTTTTAGATTTTATATTTAATATAATTGATTATTATTTTCAAATTATAACTTTTTATTTGAGTTTGAAAATCATATATTTAGTTGAAATAGGTTGTGCCAATATGTTAAATCGTATAGATGTAAATTATATTTTTCAGGGCCTTCGTTGGTCGGGGTCCTTGAGCTCGTGCCTCACGTGCTATTAGAGTAAAGATGCAATTGTATTTGTATATTTTATTTATAGTAAACATGTACATGTATTATTATATTTTCAATTTAAAATTACAAGCATGGTACTCTGAAAAATGTTAAGTGTTGGTTAATATTGGTTGATATCTACATTATAACGGTAAACTTTTCTAAAGGTATGCACAAAGTTTATTGTACAGCATAAATTGTTTTACATGAATATTTAAACTTAAATCGATATATTACTATCAAAGTACATATAAGTACCCATAATATACATAGTACATTTTTAATGGTTCATTATGAACAAATTTGAGATTTGTACCTATATGGTTTTTATTTTTATTTTATTTTTTCATTTTCAGAGATTGGAATGGCATTCAACTGACGCCGATTATAAAATATGCTTAGTCAAGGGTAAAGACGAGGTAAGATATTTATTTGGTTTAAATTTTTAAAATTATATTGTTTACATTTTTAACATTATTGTGAAATCCATTAAACTGGAATTAGGAACTACTTTGTGTAAATAATAAAACTGAAATCCAAACTAGAACCTAATAATATCAAAACAAATAGTTTTAGTGTTTTTAGTTTTTGACATGTGTTGTAATATACATCAATTTTATATACAAGTATATGTAGTACGTAGGTTAACTTTTATGTATACGTAAATTATGATGAATGGATGATGACGGGTCGATTAATACTATTACTATGAATAATTTGATAGCTGCCTTTGACGTTATATATTTTTTATATATAATATAAAAAAGTAATCCGATTCAAACATTTATGACTAGAAATAGGTGAAATATAATTTAATCATATATATGAAAATATAATTAAAATGTTATTAACACTTATAATATTCAAAATGTGTTATTAACCGAAATCAGAACTAAAATATATTTTTCCAATTATTGAACTGCTACTGAAACCGAATAAATGTTAAGATTCCGAATCCTGAAGTCGAAATTATTTTCCTTTTTCATGTTCCCTATTGCGATAAAATTGTTTTCTGTCAAATATAAGACTTCGTAACATAAACAAAATTATTGAAACATATATTACATTTTTATTACAATATTGTATGATATTTTATTATATGCTCTCTACATTTTTATAGAAAAAAAAAAAAAAAAAAAATTATATATTTGACATAAATAATATTTTTTCTCACATATGATATATGAAACCGTTTTATTAAACAAACACCATGGTTTCTACCAGGGTATTGAATTTGTTCAGTAATGGTTTTCATATAGTGCCAAAAATAAAAAATATCAGTTGTCACTACCAAGTAAACTGATGAGATGATTTAATCCTCTATTGATTTTAGTTTACTCATATGTCTTACTATATTATTGCATTGATGCATATTTGAATGTTATTCTTCTATTTTCTATATTATTTGAATTCTGGTAGGTGTTAGATCTTTGCGTGATAATTTTATTAAAAAAAATATTTAATTATTTTACCTTTCTTTTTAAAACTTCATTGATTATAATAATATTATGAAGAAATTAACGATTTTATTAGTCATCTTTTTATCTGTTTCGTTTTATTTTTTATGATATTTATTTTATAAATTTTTGAAGTTATAATTTGAAAGTTTCTTTACTTATTTATTTATTTGTATTCTTTGCGTAATTCATCTTGTATATAGAAATTATGTATCTAAAGTTATTAGTCAAAATACTTGGAACTTGTCAAAAACTGTTCAACGATTCATCTAGACTTGGTTACAGTTTTTTCACTTGCATTTCTTTGCTTCCTAGCTTATAGTTATCATTAAATATGCCCTTCGGCACTAAATATGGTGTCATCTCCGGGTACTGTCGATCAATCAACAAACCCAAACTACGCCTCTCTAGACTCTGAACTTGAATAAGTATTTTACGGAGGGGTAAAGACACTTTTAAAGTTTAATAAGATGTGATATTGAGCTTTTCTACCGAAAAGGTTGGATTAGTATGAAACGTGAAAAAATAGTCATCCATCATATGTGTCTTCAACATCATCATTACCTGTGACTAGGAATGATATTTACTTCAACTTATGTTTCCATTGTTTTTATTATGAAATCATTCAAAAAAAAATTTCAAATTCTTTATCAAAGTTTATACTATTGAAATGATTATTATATTAAGATTATAATACTACTATATTAAATTATATTTTTATTTATTTTTTTTTTATTTGTACTGCTATAATTTGTATTAAATACTATTTTGTTTGGAAGTTTAATTTATTTATTAATGACTGAATAGTATTTTATGCTTATAAAGTATTAAATTCTACGTTTTAGAAATTAAATGATGCAGAATTTTTTTCATTAAAATGTTTTTTGTTTTTGTAAATATTTCATAATTTGAAATTTAAATAAATTATTTATGATAGGTAAATTGATTATAATTACTGAATTTTTATAAAATGTTCGGGGTATAAATGTTAAGTGATGTATAAAATTATTCTATTTTTACAATGAATTAATTACATATTTCATTACATGAAATTTAATATCCAACCTTAAGTTTTCAATTTTAATGAATCAATTTTTCTTTTAATGTTATAAGAATTTATTTTTAACGGAGTAGTTTTATCATTAAAAATATTTTTTTTAAAATATATGCTTTCAAATTAATTTTAATCTAAAAAGAGTAATTTTGCAAACTGGAAGAATTTTTTTTTTTTTTTTTGATTTATAATCAGAACATAGTAGTAATACATGTTATTAGTGTAGTGTAATGTCTATTGATATAAAATTTGTTTTATATAATTTTAGTGTTTTTTCTATACATATTCATTCAAATTGTTTATACATATTTATAATGGTTCACCGATGACTCTACTTTAGAAAACATAGTAATGCATAAATTTTTGTTTTTATAAAGTAATATTGTAACACGGCGCTTTGTATAGTCAAATGTGATACATATATTCGTATGTGTTATTTCGATTGATAGAAATGTTACCTGTCTACAGTATTATGATTATTTTGAAATTAGACACTCTTTATATTCAAATAATTGATATCATAAAAATATGTATATTACTTTTCAAAAGTTGTATTGATAAAATAACTGTTATTTTAGAAATGTTGGAATTTCATGGTATCTGTAATGCAAAAATGTTTTTATCGGTACAATATTTGCACATGGTTTTGTGTTTTTTAAATACTTTTTTTTTTATAAAACAAAAAATACATAAACTTTTTTATTACATTTTTTCTTTTTTGCTGACAGCTGATAATTAATGAGTACGATAAACATAGCTGCTATTCGTTAACATAACTGTGTGTTAATTTTGTCGATCCTGACAGTCCTGAATTGTTGGATTCATTAATAATTTAATTCATTATTAAATCTAAAGGCTATTGGTAATGATAGATTGTGTACTTTACAGTACGAGTCACTCAATTATATATACGGAATGTATGCTATTAGTTTTAAAATGGGACCTGATGTCCAGCGAAATAAAATTGATTCAACCATATTTTAATCAATTATTTCCATGTATAAAACTTACAAGTATAATTGATAGTAAAACTGTTTTAGTGTTTATTTAGTTTAAATAAAAAAAAAAAAAATGCATTTACAACGGTTATTGCTGCTGTAAAAAAAATATTGATTTGAAAATGTTTTGGTTTTTACTTAATATATTATTAACTAAAGGTATACTATAATTACTTTGATGTATACTTAAGACTGGAATAAAGTCATAATCAAGAAGGCTACTCAGTTGGTACTCATTTTCATACAAGAAGTAAAATTTTATTTAATACATTTATTGACAATCATAAATATTTTAGAAGAATGAAAGTTGTTTATAATATATCGTTTCAAAATAGAATTAATTTTATAAAGAAACTGATCTATATTACAATTATATGTGTTTTGGTAGTATAATTTTATTAGCTTGCATATTTACGGTAAATTAAAATTTGATACGTACATAGCAAAATAACTAAGTTGTCAATTATTTTATAGTAAAATTATTTTTTTAATACATTTTCATACATAAAATTTATAATTTTACGTGCAAATAAATTATGCTACATATTTTAACATGTAATTGATAATGAAGATTAAGTAAAAAAATTACACTAGAAATTTCATACATCTTTACATATGTAACTTAATATATTATAAAATGTGATGTCTATTGTAGTGTATATAATCATTAACTACAGTTTTCTCTCGAATTAACGGTGAATCTGGGTTCTTCGTTATTGGTAGCTTTTGAATGGGCGACTATATGATCGTTTAGCGATCACACTGTTCTGCTCCTTAACATGTTTCAAACATGAATAATAAACTTAAGTTATCATAATGATTATTTGAATTTAGTTATTATTATTATTGTTTATATTTTTTTTTTCAAAGTATTGGACGGTTTAAAAAGAAAGTATGAAAGACAAAAGCCAATAAGGAAGAATATCCTATTTCCCCTTATATTACCAAGAATAGACGTATTATTTTATTTTTCTACTACAATATTTCATTTTTCTATTTTCAAATATTTATCATTACTTTTCATTAGAGCAGAAGAATTATATGCACTTGGTAAATCCTAACTATGTTAATCTTAATTGTTAATTTAAATTGGTTTTCAATTGCTATCGAGTAAACAAATATTTTTGCTTATATCAAAATGAATATCTATATTTATTTTGATATTTTTTTAATTTCCATAGTATATTTGAATTGATGATTTTAAAAATGTCATGAGTAACATATATTATTTATCTAATAAAAAAAGTATGCCTAAAGACTTTTTTAACTAAATGCATAGAAACACTTGATTAGTATACGTTTTTACTAATATCTTAATTTCATAAAATATGTGACTCATGACGTTTCTTCAATCATAGATTCATTTATGTAATTTCCATTTACTGTATAATTGAAACGTATTGCTTTTATAACTCTTAATTATTTGATTTTTTTATATAACTGTTACTTGTTTATTTATATTTCAAAATTACAGAAAATATACTGAACACAACATTTTGTTTTTAGAATAGGAATAAAATACTATATAAATTTAGAATTTTACTTTTATTCTTTACAAGTGTATCAATGTATTGATTACTAATGTGTACCTGTAATTAATATATATTTTTTGTTTAAATAATTGTTTATGAAATCTGATATTAATTTTGAAATTTTGAACTTGCTTGTCTAAGAACGCGTATATAATAAAAAAAAAAAAAATCGCCGTGACAAGAAACAAGCCTCGTGGGAGTCGTTTAAGCTTTGTTTCATGCACATACTTCTTTAATTTATTTATCTTTATTATTTTGTCAGTTCGAGCATTTATGAATATGTATATAAAAAGCAGAATAATAATAATATTTTTAATAACAATAACGAGCGTTGGTTTTAATATTTCTACAAAATAATCTTACCGACACATTAGTTTAAAAATTATGTAACTACAAACTAATGCAGGAAAAATAGGCCTGAAATTCTTCTACTTTTATGCCGATAAAAATAAAATATTGTTTCCTTAGTTAGTATAACATTCATAATTAAATATATTATTAAAGATAATATATTTTTTAACGTCTCATTTGCATAGTTGAAAAAATATTTTATTAATTTTTAAAAATAATTGTAACTGTTAACGTATTAAATTTAGAAATAACTAAATTTTTGATAAGATATAACATTTCATATGAAAGCTAATCATAGCTTTTATTTTTTTTTAAATGATTACGCCTCGGTTTATTAAATTACCTTCATGATTTTCAGGCTGTTTCTTTTTAATTTTTTTTTTTTAATTTTATCATTTATGAATGTATAGAAAATGATAATAAGTTTTATTATTTTTGCAAGGAAAAAATAATAATATATGAAGTCGTGTAGTCTAAGAAACTTTTAAAATAATAAAGCTAATTGATTTATAGCATTGATCCAATTGAATAAAATTGAAAATTATTTTCATCCTATGTACATACTTTTAAAACCAATAGTTTCTATGTTTTGGCTGTCAAATATTCTAAAACTAGTTGTCCTGTTAATGAATTAACAATGAATATTGAACATCGAGAGTTTCCTAAGATTATTTTATCAAATATTCATCATAATTGTACAGAAATAATAACTGTTACCAAAACATTAAATTTAGTGTTCGTTCAATTCAGTTTTCTTAGTACTAACTCTCAATTACTGTTATCCATTAGAATTATTCGATTTCTGATTGATTTTTTTTATTTGGGCTTAAATCCTTAAATGGTAGCCATTGCAAATTAATCATAGTTAAACAGCTATTATGCCATTACAGTGCATTGTGTTTCAATTTACAGTGTGTTGGTTGTTACATCATGTATAGTTGATAGTAGACTTGCCAAACGAATAATATATAATATTGTAGAGCGAACGCATAACAACGTATGTTAAATATATATATATATATATATATATATATTATGAAAATATAATGTAGATATAATTATATATCAACATTGATATATAATCAACATTGGTCACTGTGTTGGTAATTTTTTATTACATAATTTACTTTGCTCAAGATACGATCAATAAATAGAATATCCTATAAGTATATAGGACTTATATAAACTATAAGTATTTTATTTTAAAGTCGGAGCAAATTATACTTAATAGCTATAGAAAATTAAATTTTTGGTTAGTATCCATGTCTGTGTGATTTTTTTGATTTTTACTTGGTATTTAACATAAAAATATCATAATAAGAAAATAGGCTTACTGAAAATGAAATTTTCTGAAAAATTAATGATGAAGCAGCTTTCTTTTTCTATATATATCTGAACATTTGTAAGATCGATTTGAAAAATATGTATATATATGTATGTATGTATGTATGTATGTATATTAATTTATAATTTATAAATACTATTATTATTGTTGCTTTAATTGTTTATTAATTTAAATAAGCTCTATGGCAGTGTACTCGTATACTGAATTTATTAATCAGAGTATTTAAATTTTTTTTTGGCAATTTTAAAATTCATAAACCCCACTACAGTTATAATCTTACGATTTACGGTTTATAATTGTATTGTGTTATATTTGATATTAATTGTAGTAAAATGTTCCTTGATCTAAAATATTAAATTGTTTTACATTTTATATATATTTATTTAATATTATTTTATATATTATAATAATATTATATTATTATATACATTGATATTAGAAAATTACATTTTAATGGGAAATATTATTTTAGAATTTGACTAAAGTGAGGACAAATTGCACGACATAGAAAGTTTTGGGTTAAATATTCCTATAACTAGGATTCTTCTGTTCAAAAATAGCCAAAACCTCATCAATAAATTTCAGCTGCACATAGTATCATCAATCACATTCCCTGTAAAACTAAACGTGACCAGAAAACCTTCATTGGAAGAAAAAAAAAAGACGATGAAAGTTAAATATAATTCTATAAGAATATTGTTCAATGAAATTCTACCATAATATTAATGACGTGCATTTATTTGTAAATTACTACAATTTCTCTTGTTAGTCTACAATTGAAATAATATTACATAGTCTGAGTATATCCGGTTATTATTAGTGAAACTAAACTTTTCACTTGGAGTTATTTATATTCAATCATTATTTGAATTGGTTAAATATGCAACTGACAATAATTATTATCATTATGTGTAAGATATAAGTATATGTAGGGCATACGTGTTATGCAATTTACCATCTGAATATTTAAATTATGAGGAGATTTATTTAGACAAGAGTAAAATTATATTTTTATCTCTTATTTGACAAGGTTATTTTTTATTAAAATGCTGAGTTACTATTAACATAAATTAAATATTTTCATTTTCATACAACATTTAATTATTTATTATCATTTAATTTAGATTACGTTAATAATCAAGTATACCCATATTTATTTTAACAACACTCGTTTGCTCATCTTTGAATATTTATTTTTGTTCTCAGGACAATTGTCAAAATTATATTAGAGTGCTAGCGAAAATTTCTGCTAACCGTCTCCTGGTATGCGGTACGAATTCGTACAAGCCTCTTTGTCGAGAATACATTATAGAGGTAAGATGTACCAAAAGACTTAAAAACTTAAAATTAAAACTATTTCATATAAACTTTATACACATTTTTATTTCTAGCTGGGAAAATATGTCATGAGTAAAGAAAATCCGGGACAAGCGGTATGTCCATATGACCCTAAACACAACAGTACATTCGCATATGTCGGTAAGTGAAAACATTGAATTTGAACATTGTTTAAATATTTCAGAAGCTGAGTACATATCATTTTTATCATTAGGATTGATTTTTTCTATAACTATGAATATAAGTTAACTTAAGTCTTATGAAATAAAAAAATTAATAAGTGTAATCAAAATGTGCTTTCTAAATAAATTGACATAAAGAATATCAATTTTAATTTCAGTTATGAAGGATTTATAACAGTCGTGACTAAATTGTAGTAAATTTAGTATTCTTAATAATGATTGTTTAATTTTGTATAATAAAGAAAATATTTATATTTCTTTTAAAGTTTTCATAAAAAATAATTATGTTATTTTAACCTCAACAGGTGAGCATTTATAGTGGTATCATGTTATTCCAAAATTACGTTTTCGTTTTTTTTAATTTAATTAAATTTTTTTTTCTGTAGAATAAAATTTATCTTTTTTAATTTAAAAATAAACTTTAAAGTTTAAAAATCAAAATGAGTATATTAACTTAATCATTGTTTTTAGAAATAGTAATAATTATTTTGTTTAATGTAGAACTAAATCTAAACCGTTTATCAGTCAAATTAAAAAATAATGCATTTAAATTTAATTTTAGATAATTTTGATTTAAATTGTTTTAAAAATTACTTAATACATTTGCAGATCGTAAATGTACCAAATTTGGTATTATTTATATGTATTTGTATATTTTTTTTTACTTTAGATGGAAATTTATTCTCCGCCACAGTAGCCGATTTTTCTAGCATGGACCCTATAATTTACAAAGAACAGTTACAGACCGAACAGTATGACTCTTTGAGTTTGAATGGTAATATCAATATTTCACTTTCTTTTGCTCTCATTATATACATACGCATGTATATATTTATACTTATATATTGTGTATGTTATATTCAAGTGTCGAACGAATAAGGACAGTATCTTAATTTTCTATGACATTGACAAGTTGTTTTTTTTTCAGCTCCACATTTTGTGCATTCCTATGCTCATGGCGATTTCGTCTACTTCTTCTTCAGAGAAACAGCTGTCGAATATATAAACTGCGGAAAAGTGAGTTATTATTATTTATTTTTCTCCTTCCCCGTTTTCCATAAATTTGTGTAACGAATTGGACCTATCTGACCCATGAAATGGCGGCTTTTTTTTTCATTTGATTCTTATGACAAATTACGGTAAACCTACCAAATGTTTCCCGAACTTTATTTTACCTATTTTGATTATTGAGTTGTACTGTTTCTATTAGGTTTGCATATTGTTTTTGTACTATTCAAACAGTTAAAATGAAAACAATAACTACTGCGAGCTTGGTAAAATGATTTATTATCAGATAATTTTCAAATGGTATGAAGTCATTCGATATATTTTTAAGCGAGTGTGATTATCTTAGTATATTAAATTCACCAGTGGGTTTATACGTAAGAGTTATGAACATTGCTTAAGGGATTACTCGAGTTGGCGGAAAATTGAGATGGAATATTCGGTTTAGATAACGTCAAACAGCTAGGCGACATGTTTTGTCTATTATTCGACATGGGTGGGTCGATTTACGCAAACACGATTTATCCATAAACTGGAGCTGAGTCTGAGCAGTAACTCGACGAATCGGTCGTCTTGAGGCTATGTTATTTACGTATGTCTACCGATTTACTGAGAATCTATGGATAATATGCAATCTGATAGTGCGCATCAGCTACAGAAATCACTTTCACGGAAGTACGAGTTCCACATTTTTTTTTTTTTCATATTATATACACTGTGTAGAACTACTCTAACCAATCGGAGGAGAAAATGATAATATAGCTTATTTTATATACTTATAAATATTGTTTTGATTTGCCTTTAATTTTAACAAAAATCACTATAAATGTAATTCCAAAACCATCATTTCATTAAATTACAAAATTTAATTTCATACACTATGAAGTTGACAAACAGTTATTGTTAGTCTCTATTCGACCGAAAGTAATTTCGGCTAACATAGGTTGGGCACTGATAAGTGATAATACTAGCCGAGCTCAACTTGTTAATAAACAAATATTAAAAATAGTTTTGATATTATAAATCGAAATATTCATCATAAAATTGACGTAAATTAAAATCCTGAAATCCACATTTTAATAAAAATTATTTTGAGCATTAGTTAGAATGAACGTGGTGTTCTCCATTCTAGGGAAAAAAATGTAGCTGGGGTACGCAAAAAAAAATAATAATAGAGAAGCTCCGTCCCCCTGCAAATCCCTCCCCTTTGAGTACTTCTTATGATTATTTATAAATTCAGTAGGTACAGTGAATCATTTCATAATTCGTCTAATTTAGATTTATGGTACCTTTTTTAATTGTAGATTTAATTTATGTAAAACTAGAATCAAACACTAATATCCTAATAATATTGTTTTAGTGTGCCCCTATATGACGATATAATTTTTATTACTTATTAAATGCCGTATTATTATTTTTTTTTTCATATATATTGTTAAAGTTAGTGTTTTTTATTTTTAAGTTATTCATTTTAATGAGAATTCACTCCGTGTGACATGTTAATTTGAAGTAAATATTCCTTTTATCGAGATTGTTATCAATGTATTTTTGCTAACATAAATTAATTTCTTTATGGTGTGTATATTAAAATTAATGCAGAAAAACGACAAACATATTAATGTTCCCATACATTTATATAGTTTATACGTAATATATCAAGTTATACGTGGTTTATTTTGAAATCTTACGAGATTTTTCTCAGTTGGATAAATTCGTTTTCTTTTTAAATTTTTTAATTTACGTTTGTCATTACCGAGTAATTTTATTAACCATTTTATTAACTACTCATAATTAAATTTGTTTGTAATATAAAGATTTCAAAGCTACTAAACCACAGATTTTTACTTGGGATATTTGTAACTGTAACGCGATGAAAGTATTATTTTAGAGCCTTGCTTCTTCAAAAGTTTGTAGTGGTTCGTCAAATACTTCCATACTGTGTTTAATAATAATACATTCAATATAATTATTTATCTGGGGCGTATTTTAGGAAGACGAAGAGGCGATCACGCCCTCTCCCCCGAATACGAATTCAAGGAATCAATTATGTGTGAGATAAATATTTTAAATTTTTTTAATGTGGATAATTTTATAACGAAATCAAATTAAGCGTGGCTGTGAATACTGAATTGGGCTTTTTGTCGGGTCTATACTTAGTTAAAAATCAAATAAAACATAAGCGTAACTTTTAAAACACAGATAGGTGTTAAAAAAAAAAAAAAAACTATACAAAAGTCAATTCTAAGTCGATCCGGCATTAGATTAAAAAAAAAAAACCATAAATATTAAGGATTCCCCAGATTTAAATTTTACCAACAATTTTACTTGTAAATATTGAGCTTGAATTTAAGAAAAAATTTGAGTCGTTCCCATAAAAGTAAGTCTAAATACGCCTCTGTAATTTATAAGACTACATCATTTGAATTTAATAAATTAACCAATTAAGTATATTCAAATATAGGTGTAATTTATAATTATTAAGTTTAATGTTTGTGGGTTAAATAAAGCCGTTAGAGGTTGTAAATGAAATGCCTATATACATTTTTACTCTTGACCAAAAATGAGTTTAACACACCACTAATGTAAAACTTATATAAATAATAGATCTATTACTTATTTAATTTTTTTTTTTAATAATTATCTATACATAAATCGAAAAAACTAATATACTCAATGAAGTATTATTCATATATTATTATTTTCACTACCTAATTTTGAAAGTTTTTCTTATGTCCATGGAATTTTTACACGTTTTTTTATTTTAGTACCTATATATTGCTGTAAGTTATACGCAATATAATTTTTATATTAAATTAATCTCATTAAATTGAAAAAAATTAATTTATGTATTTATTTATTTAATTTAATCAACCATGTTATAAAATATAAATTGTTCCATACGATCTCTTTCACTCATTATTGTTTTTTTTTAAGAGCATCGGTATACTGATTTCAAATTTAAAAAAACAATATCATTCACCCTTACCTGTATCCTTTTTATTTTTAGCATTATTTGTCTTATTTTATTGAATGGATTATTTAGATTTAAAAATGTAATAATGTGGATATTTCTTGTAATTAATTATATGTAGGAATTTAAATTTTATTTTATAATATAGCTAAAGGTTGTCTTAATTCACAAGCATTTTGATTTCTTCAATAAACAAGTATGCCTTTTCACTAAAACCTAAATCGAATCATATCGAAATCAATTAATTGCAATCCTTGTTAAAAATTCGAAACAAAATAAATAAAAATTGAATTAAATTTTTATAATTTAAAAGTGATTTTTTAATTTATTCTTTCTTTTTTCTATTTATTATTTTAATTTGTTTATTTTAGCTTATTTATAAACATTCATTCCAATACTTACATTTGTAGTTTGTAGTTGAAATTTTTAATATTTTTCATTGATTAAATCTTTTATACTTCAAAAGATAATTAAACTAAACTTAATAATGTTTCAAATTGTTACATAAGTTATATTATATATAAAATTTATAAAAATTTGATATAACATCAATTTGACCATTATTAAATTATGTTACATTTTCTTAATTATTGTGTATACAAAATATCTTTTTCTCGAAACAGTAACTACATTCGTATTTTAAATACAATGTTCCAAAATGATATTGTATTTACGTTACAAGTAATATTGTGTTTTGTCATATGTTCCATAATACTAAAACAAAAGATATCTAAATTTGACTAACTTTTTTTTTATTATAATAATTTTTTCTTCGTAGTGTTTAAGTTTGATAGAATAAAATATGTCTTAATTTTTTTCAATGGAGGCTTGTGGTGAAGTTAAAGATAAGTTACAATTAATAATTTACAATGTGTTATATTCTATTTCTGTTCTTACGAATACTTACGTTGTGTCATAAAATAGATTAGTGTTTCAGACTCGAATGTATTATGATCACTTTCAGAAACGTGTTAAGTCGTACAAGACTAATGGCTTTAAAATGCAAATTTTTGGAATTACATTTTGGTATTAAGTATATATATATATATATATATATATAGCTATTTTAATCCGTTGTATAGGTTAACGATACGGTTTGTTAAAGAAATTGTCTTGTAATCATTTATCATACTAAATAAAACAATGCGTATATGTACAAACAAGAATTATTATCTTACTTATATTATATATATATATATATATATAGTTAAAAGACGTATATTATTAACGTATTATTCTGAATAATAAGGGATGGGTTTCCTCTATTAACTACCTCTGTTTTTATTCGTTGACTTATTCTCACTTATTTTTATAATTGTTTACATATTTTTACTACTGCAATTTTTTATACGTACGTATGCTAGTGCATCTTTATATTAATGTACACATTTATTATTATTTGTTATATTACTCTATATATGTATATAAAAAATACATTTCTTTCCACATATATGTCCGTTTTAGTATACCTTTTTTTAATCATGTCCACTTCCATTTTTTTTTTACTGTTTTAATGACAAAATGGCTGCCGACAAAGGAACAGAAAGACAGTCTCTAGAGATTGCCTACCGCTCATTAATTCAACCACGCAATAAAGTGTATAACAGACGTAATAAATCGTATTTTTTTTTTTTTTTTTATACTGGTTTTTTCATCTCTTCATCTCTTAACATTTTATTATATCTTAGGTACTACTCTTAGTGTAAAAATTCCTATCAATTGACGGTGTGTAATTATATTTTTTGGTTTTTTCTTAGAACGTATTCTCTCGGGTCGCTAGAGTGTGTAAAAACGATCGTGGTGGACCCCAGCAGCTCAAAAATCGATGGACTTCGTACCTGAAGTCTCGTCTCAACTGTTCCGTACCCGGCGAGTTCCCCTTTTACTTCAACGAAATACGTGAGTATAATGTTATCCATATATCAATATAGAAGTAGATAAATTAGTGTGTATTAATTTATAATATTCGGATTGTATTAATTTTAATAAACTCTTGAAATTTGTTGGCCATGAAAAAATAATATAATTTACAAAATCAATTGTACTGTTTTTAAATATTTTTCAAATAATCGTCAATAACATATACGAAAAATGAATATAGTTTAAAATGTAAACGTATGTAACCCATTTAGTAATATTAATAAAAATGTAAATATCTAATTATAGCCATCTAATGTTAAGTTATATAAATTCCCTTCATACACGTATTTGACACTGAAATTAATTAATAAAAACTTAAAAGTTATCTACTTATCGCATTAAATAGTCTCATTATTATATTTGAAATCAATTTAACTTGTTCTTATTTTTTAGCATGCATTCATCGGTAATTTGTATGTTACACGTAATTGATATTTGAAATTTATGTTTTAACTTGAATTTAATGACTCATAAATCTCAATTAAATTATTTTATTGTTATAATGATTTTATATTATCAATATGTTGTGTAGGTAGTAATCATTAATGATAACAGTATTACCTAGGTATTTATGATATTAAAAAAATCGTGTTATTTTCTATTGTCATTATAACTATTCGCTGGTATGTTAAAAAAAAAAAAAAAAAATGTTGACAAATAATTTAAGTTTTATGAAACTGTCAACAAATAAAAATAAAAATTTTTAAATTTTAAAAATTAAAAATTATAAAATTAATCATTATTTAAGCTCGTTAAAACCAGGATACTTATTACATTATTTAATAATAATATAAATCATAATTTTTTATTGAATATTGGTAGAATAAATATTTTAATATTCACTTATAAGAATACCATTAACATATTTTTGTCTACAAAAATCTTAAGGTGATTTATTTACCTCGCTTCCTTGCATTCTAATTCTTATATTCTATTCTAATTCTATTGGAAATAAAACGAACAACAATACATTGTATTGGATTTTATTTGATATTATCATACTGTATATTCCCTGGGGTTTTAAAAAGAAATAATCGTTTGAGGTGATTTTATTATGAATAAAAAGTCACGTTTTGTGTATCCTACGGAAAAGTAAAACATACGAATAAGTAATTCAACTGAAACTGAAGTTTTCATAGAAAAACTTTTTTAACATGGTGTTTCTTTTACCCGACTACACAGTTCTAAAAAAGAAAAAAATTGAAGGAAAAGACTGTCTATTTTTTTCTTTTTTAAACTTATTATTATTTTTCATTTTCCACTTACTATCAAGGGAAAAAGTTCACCCTTGCCATTATGAAATGAATAAAATACATAGGGAAGCAGAATAAAATATGGGGTTTCACTTGTGGAAGAATTATTCGAGCACATTAAAGGTTACTCGCTTACGCATAGTTTTAATTATAAAACCACTTTCACCACGCTGAACTTATTTTGCCCTCTATCTCTACTTTTATTTTTCCTATTTTCATTTTCTTTCTCTTTTCCTCTCCCATTATTTCATGATTATCTATACGTTAATACTACGTATGACACAATAAAATGTAGTACAATAGTAAATTCATATATGTATTCAAAGTTAAAACTACGTATATGTTCAACTGTATAAAATGTTTATACATTCACACTGTACGTTTGGCATTAGAAATTTATACAAATAATGGTCATCTAAAATTTGTGATTTTCATTGAATTTTATTTTTTTAAACAATAAAATACAATTATATTACATTAACTCGTATTACACAAATATTTCATTTACACTTAGCTTATGCATCTTATAATTTTGTTCGCTATGATTATATAATATGAAATTTATAATTATCTTGTCAAAAAAAATTCAGTGTTTAACTGTAATGCAATTGTTTATCAATATTGCGTAATAAATATATTACTACTAGTATATGCATTCTCATCGACTTGTATATTTTTACTTAAATTTCGTAAAACTATTAAAAAATAGTTCCAGTCAAACCCCTGTATTTATCAATTTTAATATGTTGTCTTCAAAAATAACTCAGAAAACTTTTTATTTTTGCCTTCACTTATTTTATTCTTAATGGCCTAAGCGATGTTTTTGTAATTTTAAGTTATGTTTTCTGTGGCAGTCTTTGAAAATTAAATCTTGGGATTAATGATTGCATTTTCCATGTAAAACAATATATTTATAAATAAACTATCGTTTTAAAAGTATTATTCATAAAAAAAAACCAGTATTTTGAACAACTTTTCATAAAAAAAATAACTGGTCAAAATTGTCTTACAAAAAGCGCCATTTAAAAAAAAAAAAAAGAAGAAAAGATTTTACCTCGTTTTTCAGTTTCTGTTGTTTGTATATATTTTGATATTATAATTTTTTATATCTATCTTAATACGTATATAATATACTTTGTTGCTGAATTAAATAAAAATATAATTAAATGATAGTTCACTTTGATCGAAATACAAATATATTTTTTTTTTCGAGAACTTTAAAGAGTATATATAATTGTGAAAATAAATATTAACGTATATAAAAGTGAGCATTATAAAAAAACAATAAATGACAACTAAATGTACTGTCATAATACATAACAGAAAAATACATGATCAACTGCGTTTATCTATTTTCGTTCTTAACTAAATCCAATATGTATACATCTGGGACGACATATTATGAATGTAGTCAAATCATAATCATGAAAGTTTTGTTTGGGTCATATTTGTTTTTCTATTATGGTGCGTGAATCCGTATCGATTGAAATCGCATGTGATTTGATGGAATTACAACAACCATTAAAAATATTTTTATTGTATTTATATTTATATAAATATATATATATATATATATTTTGTTAACAGCCCAAGGGCTGGTTGGTAAATAATAAAAAAAAAAAATAACATTATATTTATAATATTTAAATTAAATAGTAGTTGATTTTAATATATATTTTATATCTTTGTGTACAAACGAATACGACCTCGTTCTATGTACCTATTATGTAAACGATATCTGAAAAAAGTTTGTATTTCTTCGAATCAATTAATTTATGTAGTTCATTAATGCTATTCCAAGACAAATTTGTTCAGTAATGCAATATTTATTCCCATTGAGCCTTGAGGGGAATAGTACAAACAACTACTGTTTCTTTTATTTTGATCGTGCTCCATGTGTACATTGTACTTGATCACAATAAACTATACAAATCGGTGTCTAAAAATATAAAAATAAAATAGAAATCGCACGATGCACGTGTACCAATTTCAAAATATATGATTCTAATATGATACTTAAATATATTGGCGCACATGTGTGTGTCATACTAGCAATGTCTTAGATTTTTAAAAATGGTATTTGAAGAACTAATTATACATTTTTCTTCCATCAGTCCAATCGATATTGTGAAGCGTACTAATTTTAAATACATATCTGAATTCTACATGAAGACTATTTCAATCAATTCACTTTTTTTTTTATTTAGTTTTTTTTTTTTTTTGTTATACAGTTAATGCAAAATAAAAAACGAAATTTAAAAAACAATGCTCTAATCGTTCTCAAGTATATCCGTTTTTAAAATATTATTTTCGAAATATCCATAAAACTGATAATGCTGGTAGATTTTGGTAAACATGTTTATTTATGATTTTATATCAACATATTATTACATTATTAAACAATCATTGAAACATTTGTTTTTGTATGTTCTCTCTTTTCAAATACACCTACAAACAAAATTTTTGGTAAGCCAAGAATGTTAATCCATAAATGTATATTGGTTTTACTCTTACTCAGATACACACACACACACACACACACACACACACACATACACACACCCATTTATACATGAATTTTTTAAATATTCAAGTACTTATATGTAATTAAAATGTGAGTTACATTGTTGTGGACTTAATACTTAATACTTAATATATACTGTAGATATATAATTCACCTATATATTACAGTCTAAATACGATTTTAAACTTCGTTCTTGAGTGAATGTGTCGTACGCTTAAAAGGTACAACACTTCAAAACCACTTTATCAGTCAAGTGTGTCCTAACACATTTGTGTTAATATATGTCACACTCATGCACTTATTAATACTGGCAACATATCCTTGACCCACAAGGGTAACTACCAATGACATTACAACCGCAACCACTACTACATTGAGTACACGCACGTGCCTTTATTTCACTGCCGTTTTTACAATTATTATTATAGGTATTCGTATTTTCTGTTTCTCGCTTGCAGAATCAGCAACTGACCTGGTGCAAGGAGTGTACGGCACCAAACAGCATTTCATGATGTACGGCGTATTCACAACCCCCGTCAATAGTATCACGGGGTCGGCGGTGTGTGCGTTTTCGTTGTCCGACATTCTCGATTCATTTGAGGGTGAATTCAAGGAGCAGAACTATATGAATGCCAACTGGTTACCGGTACCCGGGTCAAAGGTACCGGACCCTAGGCCGGGTCAGTGTGCCAACGACTCAAGAACGCTGCCCGATCTCACGCTCAACTTTATTAAAAGTCACTCGCTGATGGACGAAGCTGTACGGTCGTTCTACCAACAGCCTATTATCATCCGTACAAGTGTCAAGTAATTACCTATTTTCGTTAAATTAGATCTATGATACTTAAGCTTTGAAGTGTAATCCGACGTCCACGCACATTTTATAATTTTTTTTCGCTACGTTTGCATAGTTACAGGTTCACGGTGATTGCTGTGGATCCACAAGTCAAAACCATTGACGGAAAATTTTATGACGTCTTGTTCATCGGAACAGGTATTTATTCCGTTTTCATTAATGTTATGCAAATACACATATTATATATATATATATATTAGCTGAATTACTCTGCTTCGCACAGTATAGTCTTTACCGAGGCATCATTTTTAATGGATTAGTACCTTATACTATTTATAGCCTAGTTTGATTTAAGTGTTTAGTTATAAGACAAATACAATGAAATTTAAAATGAATAGGTATGATAGTTTAGGGTTTACGTTTAAATTCCTTGTTTTTCATCGTCTTTATCAGTGCCAATATATTTTAAAATCCATTCTTATTGTAAGTTTTGAGACTAAAGTATTGGGAGACCACTATGTCAACTTTCAAGTTCATATATATTGTCGTTTTTGATTTGTAACAATGATCAATGAGCGAGTGGTATTTTCATTTTTTTTAAATAGATTTTTATTTATTCATTGCTGAATTGCCTGGAGTTGCCTGGTGAGAAAATTGTGAGTATTCTACTTCTTTTAGGTGTTACTCTCTATAAGCTCTATGCCTTTTTCAGTGTGAATCACTCGAATAAACGGTTAAAATATTGTTTATAGTGTATGGTAATAGGTAAATTTTAAATATACCTATAATTTGCTGTGCTGTTATTAAATTTAAAGAAATGTTATTACTATTATCGTTACAGCAATATTAAATTTACTTTGGATCATTATGTATTTTTATTTCCTTTATCGAGAAAATTGTCAGTTAAAACTTTCAATTGAACTTTTTATTGAAGAGCATTTGGATAAACAATATTTTTTTTCAAATCAAAGGTTTTTCAGCGCGTAAGCAGACTAACAACAGTCTATATGAGAAATATGGATATTCCAAATTTACTCTATACATTTGTAGTGATTATCCTTGTGATTTGTTGATGGTCATTACAAAGGCAAGTTGAACTGGTAAATTGTGGATATATTTAAATTCGAATGTCATATCTGTTGGAAACATTAGGATTCGTGGCAACAGTGCATATTTTTCTTTAAATTTTCTTTTTAAAATTGGAGCTTTGATAATGTTGTTCATCAAATTTTTCACCGAAAACTTGGTATCATTGTAGAGTCATGGTTGATTGATGTTTCGTAGAAAAATGATGGGGATTTTCAATGTTAGAACATGTGGTGGCATGCTTGAAAAATCAAGTGAATTTAAGAATTCAGTTGGATAGTTGATAAATTTGTCTTGAATGAATTACAGTATCGATGGACTTGTAGGTTATCAAGTCTCTTAAATCTAACCTGGAATTCTGTTTTGAATTTTGAAATTGATTGTATTTTTTGATTTGACATCGTTGTTTTTGGCTGGTAATATGGCACTTGTATTGAACCACTAATGATTTCTATAATTTTGTGTTATATCTGGGAAAACTTTGTCAATTAACTTATAGGTGGTTGCTATGTTATAACAGAAATTTGTTGGCAATGTGATTTGTTAGTACTATTTATTGTAAGTGAGGTTATAATAAAAGTGTCAATAAACTAACACACTACCATTTGTTTTCTTGAATTTGGCGTTTCAATTAACTTTCTTTTGTATCTAATCAACGTACCGAAAAGTTCTTGTAAATAATCACTTGTATAGATGTAATAAAAAAGTAATGAGTTTTGTTTTAAGAGAATATAGATGTTCTTAGAAATTATTTTCAGTAAAATTGACAAAAATAATAAAATAAATAAAATAAACACAATAAATAAAATAGACACCTTTTTCTAGGTCTTCATCATTTTCTAGGTGTACACTGAGGTGTGACTGTGAATTTTCTTCCGGTTTTCGGTCGTTACAGCAACAACAAAATAGTAATTGCTCGTTCGGTCCTTTTCAGGTGTACTTATGCTTTGGTTTTATTATTTTTTTATGAAAAAGTTAGTTTAGATCAAAGGTTGTCATTCTCTAAGGTCGAATTTATCTTTTTGCTAAATTTCATCGTAATTGGTTTAGTTTTGGAAGGCATAATTCACATGCAAACATTAATTTATAAATTTCTCATCAATAGCAATATTCTCTTTTCGTTGTCTTGACTGAATAGCACTACAGATGTCTTCCTCGGTTGAGACATCAGTAGTTTGAACTTCTTCGACTATGTTCATAAATTCATCATAAAGTTCGGTTGATACGTTGGTGGTTTCAACTTTTTTTTGAATTTTGATATAGAAACATGAAAAGGTAATTTAGTTATTTTATGTCTCTACGACATCAATGAAATACCGGTAGCATCATAAACTTGCGTCAAATAGCATAGGTTTTTTTTTTTTTTTTTTTTTATCATATTTTTAAATGACGACTCATAATATACGTACAACTTTTACTTGCCCTGGTCTGTTTGAATCCAATAGACGAATGAGTCAATTAATTGTGAGTTCATCAAACGGTGACTACTGTATAATACTTATATTAAATTAATTAAAAAAATTTCTTCTCGGAATATAGTAGAACTACCACCACTTTATCTCTTATTTATAAACCAATATTAAACTTACAAATTGCATAATATTGATATCGCATATACGTGCACTGTAATTAAATCACATCACAAAAATTACCAAATCGATTTGGGTTCATTTTCACGCCTTGAATAAGTTTGTTCTATTTACGTGTACAACCTCCATAATTTCATCCCATTAATTTTCAATCATCTTAATTTACATGCAGATAGTAGGTTTATTGCTTGGTCCATAATTATTTATATAATTATGGATATAGATTATAATTTATAAACGTATATTTCTTGCGTAGACAGTGGAAAAGTCCTAAAAGCGATAAACGCAGCCAGCGCAGACACCAACGAAAAAGTGAGCCCGGTCGTCATTGAAGAGCTCTACGAGTTTGGAGGTCCTGGCACAACGGCCGCTGTACGAAACATAAAGATAGAAGACAAGAGGTTGCTGGTCATAACAGACAGACAAGTGGTATCACTTCCTCTGGATAGATGTCAAAATCCACTAATAGCAACTTGCAGGTAAATACATAGATAAATCAAAAATTATAAAATGAATAATTATATCTGTATCGAAAAGAAAACCACTATTGGCCCTAATGTTTCACATGTCTTATTATATCAACATAAAATGTATATAATACCCTCACACATGGTCTAGAAAAATGTTTTTCTTCGTAACTACTCTTACTTGACGATATTTTTTTTTTTTTTTTTTGAAACGTGGTTTTGGTTATCAAAGATTTAATTCAATTTCACTCGTAATTATGAGCAAGTTTATGTAGGTATAAAAATTTTTATTTGATATTTTATTAAAAATGCAATACTTTATTATGAAACTATTCGAATGTAAATAGTAAAAATTTTGTTTGATTTCACTCTATAAAAATTTAATAAAAATAGTGCTATGAAAACATAACAGTCAAATTACATTAACCGTATATTTATACGAGTACATCATTATACTAAATGTCAAAACTCTATATTTATTATTGTTTACTACTTATTTATTGTAATTTCACATTAATTATGATTGATTAATAACAACTGCTTCATTACTACAGCGAATGCATTGGTCTTCAAGATCCATATTGTGCATTCGATAAAATCAATAAAAAATGTCGTTCTATGCGTGAAGTGCCAACCAATCGATGGCACGAGTTCTACCAAAACATTCAAACAGGATTGCACCACGAATGTCCGTCGGGTAAGTACCATGTTTTTGAACCTGTCTAAACTATTTTTTCGTAGTCAAACCTTTATGTTACAAATAAAAATATGTATCATTAATAATTAAATGCGTTTATTTTTTGTTTTGTTTTTGCATACATTTTTATAGTTTCAAACAGAAAAGATGCAGGTATTGGATTCGCTTCAAACGCTCAAAGCGGTGCTATTGGCAAGTCGATTGAAGACATAGGCGACACGATAAACCTTTCTCAAGACGATCAAGCCCCGCCCTTCGGTGCGTAATGTATTCGAATGTCACTAGTTATTCTTTTTTCTCTTCAGTTTTTTGAATTTAATTTATTATTGTTTGTTTTTCAATAAGGCATCAATAACGACGACGTTAGAGTAGATGAACACGATGAAGGGAGCTACACGATGGAGACAGTTTTAACAGCCGTATTCGCTGCGTGTTTGGCCGCTCTGTTAACAGGTTTTCTGGCTGGTTACGCATGCGCTAGGAGGTGCACTAAGAGCGAAGACGATAACTTACCGTACCCAGACACCGAGTATGAATACTTCGAACAAAGGCATAATATGAATGCGTTAGTATATTAAGTCATTCAGTTATTTTTTTTAGATATTTTTATGAATGAAATGAGGAATTTTACAACGTGGTTTTTTTTTTTGCTTGAGTATTGACCAGAAGATTATTCGTATCATATCAATTATAAAAGATTTCTGATACCAAAGGTCATCTAGCTAGTTCATTGTGGGAGGGGAGGGGGCAATTTTAAGAATTTCTCAAAAGTTTTTAATAATTGCAAAAAACGGACGAATATTAATGACAAATAAGTTTACAATAAAATCGAATTTTTATTTTTATTTTAACTTAAAAATAATTATTGTGGTGGCTTATAGTTTTTACTGAATGCTTATTTTAAATTTTACTATTGATATAGGTGTAATTTTTAAAGTACTCTTATAAGCTCTTTATGAATAGTTGAAAATTTCCTGTACCTTAATTTTTTTCTTCAAAAATGTCAAAATAATTTTGGTTTGACAAAGATTCATGAATGTGTAATATATAGACCAAATAATTAAATAAATTTACAAAAATCTACTTCTTTTTCATTATTAAAAACTAATCAGATTTTCTATGCCCCCCCCCAAAAAAAAAAAAAAAAAAAAAAAAAAAAAAAACTAAAAAGACGCAATATATGTCTTATAATATAACAAAATTAAATTTTAACGAAATTGAATATATTTACAAATTTTCATTAAACGATGTTAGTTATAATTCTATAAATATTAACATTAGTAGTTCGAAATATTTATTGATTACTTACATTAAAATTTTTACACCATTTTGATGAATATTTCATAGTTTCAAAATTTGATTGATGTTTATTGGCACTCGAAATTTTTCTTATTAACAAATATAACTTGTGAAAGTTAAGATATTAAAAGTTCAACCTAACTTATTGAGAAATTAGGTTCTTCTACTATATAAACCATCTTAAGAAGTATAAACTGATCCATCTGATCTTTTTCACTCATCGTATTTTCGAGAGTAATAGTAAATTGGTTTCAATTTTAAAATAGCAATACAGCAATACTCTCCACCCATCCCACCAATTATCTTACCTGACCTAGGATTTCACCTTTTTTTTTTTTTTTTCATATAACTTGTTTGTGATGATATATTTAGTTATTACGTTCTAGTTTTTGATATTGTTAAGTTCAATTGTAATATCCATCGTAATTTAATTTTAAATGTTTGAGTTAAATCAAATTAAAGTATTATACTAAATAATTAGTTGAATTGATCATTTTTCATTTTATCATTTTATAATTTATAAATGTATTAAAAGATAACATAAAACTAAAAAAATAAATAATATGATCAATATTTAATAATATTTCTTGGTCATTTTCTCTTTAAAAGTTCATTAATATTATATTATATAATTTTAAAACGATATTATATAAGAATAATTTTATTAAATATAAATTATAGTAGTTTGTGAAATACATAATATAATTGATTGCTCATGAAATTCTTAAAACTACTTTATATGTGTATGGAGACTTTAGTAAATTTCAAAAAATAGTTTATATTTTTAAAGAAAAAGCTAAACCTTCACTATTCTTTTTTTTTTTTTTTTTTATTGTATATGTCATTTTAAGTAATAATTACAATTTAATTTTACTTTTATTATGTAAAATTCCGTTACTCTGATATTGTTTTTGGTATCTTAACACATATTATTTGTTAAAATAAATGTGTCTCAATATCAATAATTGTGTTACGATACTGATATTTCACGGAATGAGTCCAAGTGAAAACAACACAAAATTAACAAATATTTTAGTAAACAAATTACTAAAATTTATATTGATATAATGGCATGTTAAAAAAATGATTTAAACTTCCTGTACATAAAAATTTCGATTAAATTTATAGTTTAAATATTAATACATATGTATATTGTGTTGTGTGCAAAATTTTTTATTACCTTTACATTTTTTTACTGTATCGCCAAGTATCTAAGAAATAGTTTAATAGTGTGTCGCCGTTTAACAAAAATATGTTGACACTGTTCTAAATTTTCGTTTTCATTTTAATAATATTACATTTTTATTTTGATTGTTGATTTTACTAAAACAATTTTTTTTCTGATTTAACTTTGAAGTCATAATTTTATGAAGATGTTTTATTTAAATATTATATTTTTATCAAATTGATTGCACAACTTTTAAAAAGAATTCTACCAAAGTTCATTTAAAAAAAAAAAAAAGTACAATATTTATGTGTAGTAATTGTAGACACCTTTCTGGGAAACTTTCGTATTTACTACTGATTGCGCCACACTTTTAGCGAACTAGATAGAAATTTAATATACAATAATAATGCTGTTATAGCAACCACGAGGGGTTAAGAACCTTTTTGCTCCATCGTTCGAAGTTAATATATAATATTATTTTAACATTAACCCAACAGTAATGTTATGATTTCGATGATATTAATAATGATGATGATGATAATAATAATAACGACGACGAAAACTTTACTGAGTAGCCTTACAAAAATCGTTTAATTTCACCGTTCTGTTGTATTCAATAATTAATAGCCATTAAACGTTACAGGAGAAGACTCGGAGAACCCAAATTACTACCACAAGAAGAAGTCACGTATGCCGAGCCCGTATTAATACCTCCAAACAAAGTAATACACGGTTCACCCAAAGCTACTCTTAGACACGCGCCGATGCCACCGATGGGCTTTACCCAATTTCAACCGAACAGCGCTCAAGACAATTATTATTCACAGCAACAGAACATTCGTGATCATTTTGGAACTCTCCGGTCACAAAGGGAACACAAAGTAAATACGTCACGCCACGTAATTGCATTTATAATTGTCGACTGGGTTATGGTGGGGAGGAGAGTGAGGGTCATGTTTATGCCGCCACCACCGTTTCAGTTTTGATTTGAGATCAATAAAAAGCCATTTGCATTCTTCTGCGCAACTCCCAGCAAATGTTATTTCAGACACAGTACCATTATTTATTTTATGTGTATAAAATAATAATGAAAATAAAAAAAAATCTCTTAAATGTTGCCAATGTAAATCGTATTACTATAACTCTTCTGTAATATATTTATGATGTGTGTGTGTGTGAGTGATATTATAGCTTTAATATGGTTGCTGGTTTCCCAGTAAAAAAAATTAAAATAGTTGCGATATCGATTTTTTTTGCTTCGATATCGGTATTTTACAGTAATTTACGGTCATAAGAATTCGAACGTAGTTTTTGTTGCCTACCATTCCCTCTTTCCTTCGACGATTGTACCAACGTGTTAACCAACTGATACCAATTCCATGGATGTGTGAATTCCTGTGGGTCATATCGTCGCTTATCACGTATTAACGCGATTGAAGAAAAATGCGCACGTGAACTCGCACCACGCAATAACCCGTCGACGTGACGTCCATGTACAACATCGTATTGACGTAACACACATATCAAAACATATGCCTATTCGTGTATAGGTACAATTATAAAGGGTTCAAGAGAGGGTCAGAGTGGATTCTAAGTCATTAGTCGCACAATTAATGGGGACGAGGCAACGATCCTTGTGTACCACCAGTACTATGGCAAGCGAAAATTAAACGTCACCTTTTTAGCGGCCATTTTTCAATTAACTTATAGGCCAGCGTATCAATATAGTCTAGCTGTTCAGTTGACAATATCAAGGTTAAATACATAAACGCGACAGAAACAACATTTGCTATTATTTTTCGAAACTAAAGAGATTAGATAATGGTTTTTATTTTAAAAAGTTATCTGATTTCTTTAAGTCGGTATTAAAGTCATTGAAACATGAGGATCACTCGTGCGTACTAATAGCATTTCTTTCGTGGTTTTCGACTATCTTGAGTATCATTCCAATTCAAAATGCAAACACCAATCCAAGCTTTCTCTCGTATAAGAATGTGTACTTCGTTCGTATCACGGTATCTATATAGTGTACAATGTGGACATCTCTTTTAGTATTATAACTAGAAAAGTTTTTGCTTGAGAATTTATTCGACCTTAAATTAAAGAAAAAAAAATTATTGAGACTCCAGATGATCTGAAACCATTGACTGAACAAAAACATTTGTCTGTTCATATTTTAACATTATATGGTGTTACCAAAAAGATTAATTATATAATTTTATTTGAATTTCTGTACTGATAATTAATTTTTTCGGTGACTTGTTTTTATTTATATTTTTTTATAAAATACATATTTTCCTTACTGTTACTTAGTACAGTGTTTTTTAACCTGAGATTCGCGAATGATAGGTTTGAGAGTCGCCAAAAATAATGAACGAAATTATTTTTCCATGTTATTTAAAAATAAAATAAAGTTTATTATTTATTTTGTTAAATTTTTTAGTGAAAATTAATCAAAATTGTATAACACGTAAATATTTTATCGGTTATTAAATCAAATTTTGATAATCTACACCACATTATTTTTTTTAAGGGATCACATTAAAAAACAATAAAAAAATCCGATAAATGTTGAAAACTACTGACTTAGTAATGAAAAAGGAACAGTTCTCTTCATAATGATCATCGATACTTTTTAGAGTATATCTTTATTTTGAATATATAATATTAGTAAGGATTCTAAGTGAGCTCTATTTTTTTTATTTTTTATTTTTTGTCCAATCTATTTAATTTTTTTAAATAAACCTGTATTTTGAACAAATTCTAGTTTTTTTGTCGACTCAACTCAAAAAATAACTATCGTAGAGATATTTTCATTAAATACTATTAGTATGTTTTCTTAGCTTCCTCATTTATTATTCTTTTATAAAAAAATCTTTTTTTATAATCCTTTAAGTTTAAAACTTAGACAAGATATGATTAAATTTACGAAATCATGTAACATATTTGTAATAAAAAATGCATAAATCATCAATTTTAACGTTGAGAACTAGGTACATACAAATTTAAATTTATTGTCCTCAATAAATCACCAAAAAACTGCAAAAATATTTTTATACGCTTAAAAAATTAAAATTTTGTTTAAGTATGGTATTTAGCACAATTTTGATATTTGATCATTTTGGTAGTTTTATTGTTATAGAATAATAATTGATTTTAACAACTTAAAAAATTTACCAAGTACTTTAATTTAATATTAGTCTTTTATAGATTTATTAAAATGAAGAGGTACTAGAATTCTTAATTTATATTTTTTTTTAATATAGAGGCTTTTTTATTTGATATCCTTTGCTCAGAATCGTTTTTCAAAATTGTTGATACAATGATTTAAAACTGATAAAAAAAATTTAACTATATCAGTCTCCCGTTCCTGACATTATCTGATCCAAGTATCTCATCCAACCCCATCTCGTTTTTCTTAGCATTAGGTTACTGAGGCATCAAAAGTGTTTTTGGACCCTTCGCGCTCAAACTACTGACAGCATTTATTATATATCCAAAGTCCATTTGACTATCTTGTCACTTTTTCAGAACGATGGAAATAATTACCACCACCGAGACGGTTTCGGAACAACGCGCAGCGTGAAGAAAGTGTACCTCTGAGGCGCGTCGGAGGGGAGGGCTAGACCACCGCGTCAGCAAAACGCGAATGCTAGCAGCTCATCATCGCCTTCCCCTCCGAGCTCATCGCCGTCACCGCCGGCATCACCTTCATTGGCCCCACGCATAGCACCGCAACTGCAGCAGCAACAACAACAACAACAACAACAACAGCCACCACCAACGTCATCGCAACAACTGCAGCAGCAACAACAGCAGCAGCAACCACAAGCTCCATGCAGTTTTATCTACAGAGCTGGCGTATAATCCGTGCTATGGTTTACAAAATGTTTCTTTTTCTATGACTTGTAACATTTAAACGGCGACTCCGTTTAAAATAATAATAACAATTATTACTTGTATGATTATGTAACTTTTTGTAAAACTTATACGCGCTAAGTATAAAAGAGATCAAACATCTGAGTTATTTAATCGATTGTAGTTGCAATAAAGTACATATACATGTATACATGTGTATGTGTATACACAAACATATTTAACTATTATTATATCATCATAGACGTCGGTGCACGTTTCTATTTTCCAGTTGTTTTTTTTCTTTAGAAATGTAAGATTAGATATTTTTTCTAGATCGCTATACAAATAATTGATAAAATATGTGATAGTTATTTTAAAAGCCTTTATATATATATATATATTCTTTTTTTTTTATTTAGAATATAACTTTACACGCTTTAATTACGTAATTTATTTTCTAAACATAGTCTATTTAATATATTTATATTTTTTTTTTTGCTAAATATTTTAAAACCATTTATTTAGAAAAGTTAAATTATGAATATGTTTTAAAAGTCAGGTTATTTTGTTCTTTAATTTTATTATTAGATGAATTCCAATTTTTGTCTTGTAAATAGTCATTGCCAATGTATACATGTTTTAATTTTATTATTTTAGTTTTTATTTAACAAAACCAAAGCAAAAAATACTATATAAATAATATTATTATCAATACTTATTTTTCTAGCGACTTTAATTTTTAAAGAATAAAATAATCATAATATACTGATGTATAAATGGTCTAATATTTTTATTATTTTTCTAATAGCTATTTTATCATTTTTTAACATTTAAATTTATTATATTATTATATTCTGCTTTTTACTAACTATTATTATTATTATTATTATTATATTTAAAATTGTAAATAAGTTTGCCTTTTTCTATCACCCTTATTTATTTATAATTGAAAATTAAAATTAGAATACCTAAATAATTGGACACCAATGTTAAAACGAAAAAAATTAACTAATTTATCTTTGTAGTAGAATTAAGTTAAACATAGAATTGTTTTTTTCTTCATTTAATTATTTATATTTTAAATAATTATCAACTTATTTAGTTTCAGAAGTTTATATTCAGACAAACATGACCAACAGCAGAGACATTTTTGATGAACTTATTTGTTTCGGTATATATAATACTTAATTTATCAACCAACCAAATCTCAAAACCTAAACTATATTTTTAGTCATTTATATTTTCCAGCACATTTATTTTTACAATTTTTTATCACATTAATATATATCGTCTTCCATTGAAATATAATAATTTTTCATTGCACAATTATAAAGATTATCGATTTATTTCCACTCTCAATTTTTGACTTATTTTTTGTATAGTCTGTAGTAACTATCCCAAAGAATTGTATAATGACTTTTTTACTTTTACTATACCATTATACTAATGGGTTTAAAGTTGTTTATGTATTCCCTATGAAATATTTTCATTTATTTCTTGATCACTATGGGTTTTTAGATTATAATATTTGTTTTATTATGTATGCATATTTTTAATCTAAAAAAAAAAAAAAAAAATTCACATACATAATTATATACTCATTTTTTTTTTTTTTTTGATTATTAATATTATTATTATTTAAAAAATATGTTTCATATAATATTATGTGTTCAAATTTATGAAGTGGTCGTGTTCGTTAGCCTTGCATTTTTGGCTGTGTTCGAATTTCCAACGTGAACGATCATTTTGAAATGTTGACTTTAAAAAGGAATTTATTCTTATAAAATATGCGTCTTAGCACTTTCCTTTTAGTAATTTTATTAAATTTTTAACACTGGAATATTTGAATGTTAATTTTTATCTAATACCAATACTTACAGAAGTGTCTGTAAAATAATGAAAACTCTCATTAGCTTATTAACATTTTAATTATGTATGAAACAATTGATTATATGATGATTGTTGACAAACATATTATTAATGAAAAGAATGTTTCATGCAATAATTTAATATTTGTCAAAACCATCTTATCATAGAACTAGTGCAAACATATTAATTTGTTTATTATTCTAAAATTAAAAATTAGTGATGTAATTTAATGTATGTAAGTAACTCAAATGTTTATTTATTGTTTTTTTTTTTTTTTTTGTATGTCAAATAATTATTGATTATTATAATTATATAATTTAGTCCACCATGGGGTTCTACCTAATTTTTTGTATTTTGTTATACAAGTTATAAAGGTGGATTGTAATAGAAAAACTAAAGTTTCAAATCGAATTTAGTTTTCCAAACAAACTAAGTAGTTAGTTGAACAAAATATATAATGTTTAAAATATTTGACTGTGCTTAGTTTATTTTTCTATTAAATATTAAATATTATTGTCGCATGATATATAGGCGATAAAAATTTCATTGTAAATTTGAATAATGCTATAATTAACATTCCAAAAATTCTAATAAAAAAATAAAAAAAAAATTAAAAAAATATTGAGTACACGTAGTTGTATAATTTTTTAACTGTTAGTAATTTTATCAATTTATACTTAAAAAATAAATAAATAATTTGTATTTTATATCTTTTTTTTTCTTTTTTATATATAATTATTTTATTTACTTAGGAGAGTAGTTAAAAGTCTTTTATACTTTAGAGCTTGGCACTAACTTGTATGAAAATGGGCAATGAGACTGTAGAAGCTCTGAGATATAAAAATATTGCATGCTAAAATTTTAAAATTATCGCATACTGTATATTCATATGTATCTACGCGTAAGTTAGCATGTGAAAGTTCCATTTATTTATAAACATTTTTTTTATATTAATTTTTTTTTTTCATTTGTAAGTGAAATCAAACCAAACGTACTGATTGCATACCTAATATTAATTACGGTTATTATAATGGTTAATAGTTTACATATTAAATAAAAATAATTTCTATTAGAAATGTCTTGTGTGTTTTCATTTCATTCAATTAACATGAATAATATTTATCTATATTTATGAGATGATATATTTCTATAAATTATACATAGAAAGAAGAAAAACTTGGCTTTCTACTTTTGCCAAAATTAAAATTGTTTTTTATATGAATATATCTTGTAACTAGAAGAAAAGCTAAAATTATATCAATGATGTTAAACTGGATAGTACATTCATGAAGTCAAAAGCATAAATGTGTAATATGCTGGGTCTCCCTAAAACCGATTCGGTTGTCATAGTGAATTCATAGTGAAATCCATAGGCGCAATAGGGTTTTTAGCACCCCTGAGTTTAAATGTAGCACTCCTGTATTTTTTCTGAGCTATATAATCTATAGTAATAACAGTAAAACACTATTTAATATATTATATATTAATATATTTCATTTTATTTTCACAAATTTCAGCACCCCCAGTATTTGGGCTCTAGTTGCGCCCATGACAAAATCATAGTAAATGTTGTATAAATATTTTATTGAAACCATAATCAGTTGATATTGTTGGGTATAGTAACAATAATATATAATATAAGAATATGCAATAATTACAATAACTTAAACTATGATTCCACTACAAATTCACTATAGCAATCCAATCGTTGTTAGGGAAATGGTTAATTTTTAATTTGTTATTTGTGTCAATGTATCTCTGATAAACATTTTTTAAAGTTTTTCTTGAATATCCTACACTTTTTATGAAGTATTATTAACGATATGCAAATAATAACTTTAATTTAAATATCAATAAATACAATTTTGTTGTTCGTTGATACGATCTGATGGTTCTATCATAGTTTTGGAATATATCCATGAATATAGTGCTCAACTCTATAGTTGGTAGTTCAGAGAAAAAAATCACAATAGGATTACATTTAAGTTTGAAAAAAAATCGTAACAATTAAGTTACCCATATCATACAAGTGTCGGAATATTACAAATTATAATTTTTAAAGCGCCAAGATTTTTTTTTTTTTTTTTTGGAGCCCATCGAAGTTCGAGTTATAACTTCACGCACGTACACCGAAATCTGTCAACATATCGCTCAGTGGTCCGATTTGCACCACTTACAGATCAATGCAAGAGACCACGGCATCGTGCTGTTCGTTTCCATCGTCCGGGTCGTCATTCCATTAACTTCCGATACGCGTCCTGCAAAGGACATCTATCGGATCCGAACTCGACGTACAGATGACCATCGATCGGTTTTTCGGTGGCGCTTCCGACGGCTGCGGATATTAAAAGGTGTATTTGGAATAAATGACTGGCGTGAAAATTCGGAATCGGTTCTGCGTGTCGTTTACAAAAATATATTTTTATTTAAACCCATAATTTGTACCATGTTACATCGGAAATACATATGTTACGTCCAAAAATAATTTGTGAGGCTCAAACACTGTGTATGGGTTAAAGTGACCGTTTTCGATTATGCCATAACCGTATTTCTCATTATACATTCAACCCTAACCGTTTGTATGTATGTTATTATTTGTTTTTCGGTTTTCTTAGTGCATCATAATTATTCCGGAGCCGATTGTCAATGTATTTCGTCACGTAGCAGTAATCTGTAACTCAATAGACTCCCGTTTTGAACGTGTTGTCCAGCGAAAACAAGTGCAAGTGTTGCACCCGTCCGGTTTTTAAGACGTTCACCGTCCGCACGTTCCTGTACAAGCGGAACAGCTCAAAAACCTTCTTCGCGAAGTTCACGGGCGCGTGTTCCGGACTGTACTATGTAAGTATTCGCTTGGGCACCCTGCGCCTCGTCCACAGGATAACCGCTATTTTGCTATTCGTTGTATCATTATTGTTGTTGTGAAAACGGCATCGACCGTCGACGATTTGTTTACGTGTACTATTATTATTCTTATTGATTTTACACGGTACATCGAATGTTACGGTCGGACCGCAAAACACGCATTTCCGATAATTACACGGTATTCGTCGGACTTACTGATCCCTCGAATCCTCTGCCAGTACCCAACTCACGGGGTCCGCGACCGGGCCCGGGTATCCATCATTGTGGTTGTCCACGTCACTCGATGCGTTCAGGTGGGAATCTTCTATTTCGTCGCGTTTGCTGTATCGGTTGTTTAGTAACCCTACTCAAGTACACTTGTTGACGAGTGAAAACAAACGGAGATATGCAATTCCTTTTGGTATGGGCTGTTATAAATACGGCTAATGGGGCTAATGGCTTTTAAGAGATATCTTCGATGCTAAAACAATGGTTTTGAAGAAATATAAATTAATAAAATTAAAATACCTACGAACTACAACCCTATTTATACATTTTTTTTTTTCGGTGTTTACCGTTAAGTCGTTACTTAGTTTGATTGTTGCTACATAAATTGATATCGGCCAATCAAAAATTATACTTATTTATTTATTTCCGTTTATTGTACATATTTATTTTCTATATATTTATAAACCTAAAATGTAAGAATACTGAATAACCTAACCTAACGAAGTTGGTTTTTAACATAATTTTCAAGTGTATTTTTAAAATAAAATACTGGATTTTCGATTTTTAAATTAATTTTTTATACAAAAAGTAAATATTCAGTATAAAATGATTTCGTTTCAGAAAAAGATCGGTATTTTTTTATGACATTTTTCAAGCTATTGTTATAGTTAATTATCAAATTCAAAGCTAAATTAAACAGAGTTATTGATTGGTGCATTTTCAGGGGGTTTAAATTAAACACAGATAAAAGTTTTAAAATGTCTTTTTATCGCTCATATACCAAATGAAATATTGATTTTGATCAACTTATTGAAATTAACATTTATCATGACTTAGTGGTAGTATTCCAATCTAATTTACTATCATCCTTTCATATTTATTTTGTTATAATTTTGTATGATCAAAAGCACTTAAAAGTCCAAGTTTCTTAATTCCCATTACGAAGGAGTTCAATAATGATTTGTGTCTTGAAACATTAAATAAGAGACGTCAGTTTGAAAGCAGAAGATTACGTGCAGCCGATTTACTCGATGGTGCTACAAAAATATTAAGATTTTATGATAAGTTTAATAAATTTACATGTAAGACTGTGTTGTCGGTAATTTATTAAAACACTGAAAAAAATCAACGGAGTTCAATTATAATAATAACAAATATAAGCGGAGCATATATGATGAATGGTATATATTGAATTCGGTGTTGATTCGGCGCCCTAATTGGTGTGCTCCTAATTCAATTACGTGTTTTTAATTGATTAAAATTGTTTATAGTTAATATTTATTACAATTTATATTAATTACATTTCATTATGTTTTTCAAAACACGGGTCTATTTCTAGATTATCTATATTACATATGATATAATATAATAAATTCTAAGTTTAGCAGTCTAGTAATATATGGCATATTACAGTAAAAAATTGTCTGCCATCTAATTAAAAATATGAAGATTTGAAAATAAATTTAAATAATCAATTTTATCCAGATCTATATAAGCTTATTCGAGTATCCATCTCAATATTTCTTAATTCTACAGCATGTAAGAGGTCATTCTTAATTCTTCTCATTTTTCCATACTTAGTATGGGACAAAATTGTTTTTCTAATCCATATATAATATGTAAAGCTTAACTCTTTTTGATTAACTTGAAACTTTATATATTTCATTTTTATACCGAACTGAACCGATCTAGAGGGTATAATCTAAGAAATATATATTTTTTTATAAACAGATGTATAATCTTTGAATAAATAATTCTTTAATTAAAATAATAATTAACAACTAAATGGTATGAATGTAAAGATCAAGACAGAATAAATATAAGTTATACATATTCCTACAAATAATTTTAAATGTCAAATATGTTCAAAAATTTCTAAAAGTGAT
This sequence comes from Sipha flava, assembly GCF_003268045.1. Lineage (NCBI taxonomy): Eukaryota > Metazoa > Arthropoda > Insecta > Hemiptera > Aphididae > Sipha > Sipha flava. The sequence goes on from NW_020271727.1 coordinate 834,519, forward strand.
CAGTTTTTAATTTTACCGAGTGGGACAAAATTAACATCATTTAGCGAGAAGTATTAAAAATAATAATTATTAATTTTCATGGAAATAAATAAGATTTGTATGGTAATGTTTCTTTGGTAGGATACAATGGTTAAAATATACATTACAAAATATAAAATATAAATTATTCAACGAGAATCTACCAGTAAATATACCATAGAGTACACAGCTATTATTCTTATAATATACATAACTATAGACTTTTTATATACAAGTACTTCCATTAATTAATTGGATCTAGGACATTTTGGAGATGTCATTTTGATGATAAATCATTTTTTTACATGATACTATATTTTAGAATCTTATTTTGATATCATTAATACCAGTGTGTAAATTAACTGAACACCCATTTTGACGTCGGCATCGCTAAAATCATATAGTACCGTCAGCATTAACTTTATCCAAAACACACATGAAACCATCGTATGAAAAATGTTTAATCATTATTTGACTGATTTTATACAAAATGTTGAGATAAAAAATGTAAGCGTTAAAAATTCAAACATATGATAATCGTATTGTAATAATCGATAATATTCCATAGTTGAAGATTAATTTTAATACATTAGTATGCTCAACTATTTTCTGAATTGACGGATTAGTAAATCACCGAACTGTCCCATTCCCTAATTGATATATTGGTAAGCTATTAGATCATAGATTGAAATTTTAAGTCTATGAATGCATAATTATGTGATTACAGTGTCATCAAAATGTATTATCAAATTGTGTATACATAACCACATAAATCCGAGTATTTAATGGTTGAGGAAAGTCATAGTATTAATATTTAATATTTTTTTTAAACAATTATTTTCGAAAATTCATAAACTACTATAGTAGTATAAAAATGGTAGATACTTAGGTACAGGAAAAGTATTTCATTATTAATTCAAGTATGCATTTCTATGTAATACGTTGTCACCAACACATTTTAAATTACACTTTTTTAAACACTACTAAAATTATACGACAAATTGAATATAATTAATCCGGTGTGCATGTATATTTTTTTGATGATATGGTTTACGATTTTTTTTATTGTTATAATTTTTCAAACAGGATTTAAGAAAATCGACAAGTATATTTAAGGCACCTCGTTATATTAATCCTAGATACGTCATTGCGTGTACCTATCATATAACCACTTTTATTAGTATATAAAATTGATTATAAACGATAAAAGCTAGGTTTTATATAAATTATAATAAAAGTGCAAAGTTGATATAACATTTAGTAGTAGTGAACTCAAGATCATAGATAATATAGACATAAATATTACTACACTCGAATAAAATTAATCAACAAATGTCTGGCTCAATATACTACACTTTTTTTATCATCCGTTCATTATGAATGCAGTCTACAATCTCTTTAAGGATAGTATCAAATAGATACAATTCTGAACAAAAATAATTGTTCATATCTCTTAAAAGTGTCACTACGAAACCTTAAAAATATTACTGCACCTCCTTAGTATTTGAAATCGAAGCAAAGATTATACAATTGCTTGAAATTTTAAATTGATTTTATGAAAAATTGATGCGCTTCTAATCCCCTTACATACTTGATTTATAGTAAATATATATAATATAATTATATGACTCTTTCGTGCGCAATATAATTGTACAAACACCGGCACTAACTATAAGTGGAATTTTTTACGTATGTGTACGATGTATGTGGTATATTTATTATTTTCATTAAAAATTACGTGTTCAATAAATACGAAAATAACACATAATTATTGGTCTAGAATTAAAAATAAAATAAGCATAAATAATTAATAATTTTTGGCTCGAAATTCCATTACCCTTAAGTTGCATTGCGATTACGGCTAAAACTAATGTACTGAAATATAAATCAACTGCTCTGAACTTGCTGCGAAAAAAGGAACTTCGAGTGTTTAGATTTTTGGTGGATAGTGTTTTTGGCTATTTTGTTTCAGATGTCTGCGGTATATAAACTCATTTGTCCCGGTTATACAGATGACACATTACATTATATTGTTAGACACATTACTATGATACAGATATGCATTTCAGCACATTATCCGGACTCCAGAATTTTTCATTCAGAGTCAATCGGTTTTATTATAATATGCTCGATTCATGTCCTCGGTTTATTTAAATATTTTTCCACGTTCTAAGTATGTCGTTATCGTTTGCTCGGTGACGCGATGAGACAGTATACATGTATTATTATATGGATTGCAAGAAATGCGTTATTGCAACATTAGTAAATGCCATTATCACAATCATTTTCTAGCACCAAAAAATTATCAAATGTTTTCCGAAACGCATTTGAAACGTTATCTCAAACACATTTATGTACATCGTAAACAGCGAATGAGTATGAAATTTAATCTTGTTACAACATGACTGAAATGTGTTTTCAATCTAGTTAATTTCGCGCTAACGTTTTCACGGTTAACTGGTTCGTTAATGGTTATGGGTAGTGATGGGCAACATCAAACAGTATCGATAATTCGATACGATATCGACATTATGATAAATTTTCGATATCGTTATTATTATATATTGTACGATATATCGGGATATTAAAATTAATGTTTTATTTGTAGGTCTTGAATAATATAGATGATAAATTTTATTGTGTTACAAAATGTTATAGTGACGACTATCCACTTAAAAGGAGGCAAAAATTCAAATTTTTACCCATAAGTATAAAAATTGGTAAAAAATACTTATCGGTAATTATAACAAGTGTCCCATGGTGAACATTTTTTTAATAAGGTGGAAAAAATTACTTCAAATAAAAGAAGTTTATAATATCCAGATCAATTTAATAATCTTCTCTATTTGAATTCGTATTATAAATGCACTAGAAAATCTGACCATACTATGGTAAGAAATCAACATACATTTTCATTTTTGATTGGAACAATCATTGTTGAAACTAGGGGGGCTAGGCCCCCTAGACCACGATTTAGCTCCTTCATAAATATTTCATGTTATACATGGTATACCTCATATAGCATACTCAACTCACTATAGTATCACATAAAAAAAAAAAACAAAAAAATGCATTGCAGTAAATCCAACTTGGCTCAGAATCTAAAATTTATTAACATGGTATATACAAGTAGGGTTAATCTACAGGTTATTTTAAGTTTTGGTAGGAGGGCTATAGCTCCTCCAGATTTTTTACCCTAGTTTTGTTTATGAAAACAATAGTAAAATTATCATGGACTTATTTGCTACTATACAGCTATCGTGTTTGAAAATTAAATCTATATTTAATAAAAATATTTTTAATTTTTTATAACATTTATATTATCATTATATTATTTGTCCGAATGTAATTATTTTATTTTTCTTATCTCCAATTAGCTAGGTAAAGCAAATTTTTGAACTAAAAGTTATTAATAAGTAATAACTAATAAGTACTAAGTATTTAATATTTAAAATGTGTGTTTTCGATATTTTCAATAAGATATGAATATCATACAACTTACGATATCGTGATACAATATCGGAAAAATCGGTGTCATCAGATCAATACACAAAATCAAATAATTGTCCATCACCAGTAGTCAGAAAGAATACCGTACCTACCTTCTAGTGGTTTTTAAATCTTGCACATTGTGCTCTTCTCAATATTTTTTGTGGCACATGTCCTGGTTATGGACAACTTTTCAAGAAATGTTCAAAAACTTTTTATTATATTTATTATATTTCTAGTTATAATTGAACCTAGTGACCGGGTCTTTAAGGTAGAAAACCATTGGTATACCAGTCTGGTATTTACTAAATTTATGTCGAAGGCCTATGGTAAAAATCTGACTCTATCCTCTAGATATTTTACAAAGTTTATGCTTTATTGATCAGTCACATTCTTTGAACGTACCATTTATGCAAAATAATAAAAACCACTTGTGGTTAATTCAATTTTAGTTCAACATTTTAATTTCTTATATCATATAGGTATAAAAGTCTTGGGATGAAATAAGTAGAGGTAGGGTGTCCACCATCAACTTTTTAGGCCTGTGTGCTGGGGGATTGGAGATTTTACCCCCCCCTCCATTGAGAATTTTTATAAATATATTTTTATTAGAAATATAGTTTTCGTTCTATAAAATGTATAGTTACACAGTTGTTTATTTTTGTTTTGTTAGTGCAAATTTACTCGATTTGATGCAATTTTATTTTTAATAGTCATGCTTTTTCCAACTACTGTTGATTATCGTTTTAAATGCAACCATTGATGGAATACATTTTTACTGACCAGTGAGCTATTTAAGCTGTTTAGACATTTGTTTATAACTATTGGTTTTCGATTCTGATATTTTTGATTATGAATATTTCAACATGCAAACTTATTTGGTTGAAGATTGTTTCAAAACCATTGAAATATTCAAATATCACACATCGATTTGTTTTTGACACATTTACAAGATTGATTTTTGAATCAGCACAATTTTTCAAATAAATTTTACTTGCTTTTTTTCCAACAAGTTGAAAAATGTCGGATAAAATTCCTGCGCTCAAATTTTCGGATTATACCCTTCAATTTTGCTCGATGATTTCTTTGATATCTAACTAAGTTAGGTTCAAATTTAGCGTATTGTTGAGCAGAACGTCAATCATTCTCTTTAAGCACTCAAAACTTGCAATGAATATGCGTTTCAAAATGTTTACAAAATACTTCTTGTTCTGGTAGTTTCACTTATGACAACAGCGACGAATGTATGCTACATTTCAACTTTGCGTTGTCCGAAAACAAACTTCAGATCGACAATGTTTGATGATTGTTTGAATAGCTTAGCCTTGCGCAATATACTCGTACATTATGATGTTAAAGTTGATGCGTAAAGATATTCGGAAAGATTTTTTTTTTTGTATCTCGCAGAATCTTATTAAATGATAGTAACTAAATATCAAGTTACAAATACCATATTATTTGAATATCAAGTTATAGCATAATAAAATGTTTTAACTCAGAAAAAGTGTTTTTTATCTTTTTTATTGACTTCATAACCTAATATATCATATATAATTTTGAATAACTCCCTTTGTCCTCTTAGACGATTTCCATGCACGGGCCTGGAACTCCTTAATAATTAATCGATATCAATCCATTTAAAAATCAGAAATGTGAGATGCACAAAAATATTACATTTTTAAATCTATATAACTAATGATAAATGCCAATAAATAGATAATATCAGCCAATGACAACAAAAATATGAACATTTAATTATTTTGCAGGTTGTTGATCGTTACTGCGTTTGCATTTCTATATCTGACTACTATTATCCATGGATTCGAAAAAATGTATATCAATCCAATATAGACAATATTCAGTACATTTATACTTGTAGTATACCATGTCTAATCGATACACATACAAATATAAATCCGATCCATTGATCGTTTGTCAAGCCACAGCTAAAACATTTAAGATCATGTGAAATGTGGCTCTTAAATACTTTAATTAGAAATATATGTGTAATGTTTACGATAGTATATTACGAATATCGGATAATGTATATATTACAAATAACACATTACCCATGCTTATTGGATAAAAATTAAAATATTATTTGTAAAGAGTTTTTTTTTTTTGTACATTAACCGGGTAATCTGTACATTAACTACCATTGTATGGATAAAGGATTTTTATAAAATAAAATAAGATTAAATATCTTATATAAATACTTATAGGTATAAATATACTAAATAACTTTACATAATAATAAAACGTTTGCATTGATGTATAATAATTTTAAATTTCTTTACGGTGCTATCGGTTTTTGAGTTCACTTGTTCGGTTTATTAAAGTTTGATTATTTAATTTATTCATTTGTTTTCAAGAAAAATTTTATGAGAGTTTCAATAAATTAATTAATGAAGTTAATGATAATTCGGTAGATTTAATGAAATCAAAATATTATGAAAATAATTTGAACCATGAAAAGTGAAATTAACAGAAGAAAAAATATAATTATAATTATAATATAATTGGGTAATGATTGTATTATGTAACGATCCATTTCAAAATATAAAATATTTCACCAATAAAATAAAATTGAATGTCATAGACAAAATTATGAAAAATATAAAGACGGTCTGACGATAAACACTGAACACGTTGTGAATGAGAGTACGCTGCGTACAGCACAAGTTTTTAATAAATAACGAACGTTTCACGCCTAATACTTATTTTGTTGTATAATAATATGTAGGCACATCAAAGTACGAATTCATAGAATTTGGGTCCGGTAATGACAATTATTTAGAGCACATGATTACATGAACAATGAACATAATTTATAATTAAATATGGAATTTAAGGCGGTCGAACGATGATGGAGAACAATCAATTTCTGTGTAGGTACAGCGTAATGCGTATTGTATTATTGCTATTTTCTTATCGACAATTATTTCTGTATTTTAGTATTTAAAAACCATCTACCGCGTAGCTGCAATAATGACCAGTTTAGACCTATAGCCAGTGGCGGATCTAGGGGGGGGGGGTCAGAGGGTTAGCTGACTCACAGTTAATATTTGTTGACAAAATTAGCCTCTTGGAAATGTTTTCTCTTTTTAGACCTTGATTTGGACTCATGGACAGTTGGGCAATCGGAGTTACTTGAAAAATGAAAGCCATCTATATTCAATATTTAAAATTTTTCAATTCATAATTTATATTTTAAATTATATCGTTTAAGTAAAAAGTTTAGTAAATCATATTTTATTATATTTAATATATTCTAATTTTATCAGCGCAAAAACATACGGAATAAATACGGAATAATAAATTTTATTAATCGTAAATATGTCATTATCGGTGGAATCACTAATTCTAAAATGTAATATAAATATACTTATAAAATTTTATGAGCATATTGTGTGTTTTTTTTTTTTACAAGGTATTCATTTCTAATTTAGTTTCATCCCTAATAAATGGCCTTTTGAAATGGCTTGACCCACAGTTTACCGACTATGGATCCGCCCCTGCCTATAGTGCGTTATCTCTGGTTCTAATATTCTTGTAAATGCTCTTTCGGCGTTCGTAATACCACAGAACAATAGTAATACGGGTATGAGACTTGCCATGCTATGAAATTATAAATAATTCTCACCTTCCATGAATATTATGTAGGTAATATAGGTCTATATACATAATACATTTTAATTGTTCATAATTACTAATAAATGCTATGTAAAACTATTTTAGAACCAATTTTTGCAAGTAAATATACAAATGAAATTTCTTATTTAGTAATTTTTTTTTATATTGAATGATAAAATTGTAGATTAATTATTGATGATTAGCTACAGATTTTGTGAATTATCTAGATAAATTTATAAAGATGGCTATGATTTTTATCTAGATGAAAATTAGATGTCAATTTTATTTTTTACTAGATAAGATAACGATGTGAAGTTTTTATCTAGATAAATTTATCTAAAGCACAACACTGTTAATAGGTATTTTAGAATTGTTGACTACAACGAAATCATTGTATGAAATAGTTAATCTAGAACAATTTCTTTCCGTTGGTTAAGGTTAAATTATGTTCAATAATAAAAAAAAAAAACTCGATATTCCAATCACTTTATTTATTTTTTCAATTCCCATATAAGACGCTTTCCCACTTAAGACACTTTATTGATTTGGTCCTTTAAAGAGCGTCTTCAGCTTTTTTTACTGTATTTAAGATTGATAATGTATATATTAATACTGTTAATTTGGATAAGGCGTATTCGAATTGCGTTCCTAAATTATATTTTGTCCGAATTACATCCCGTCCCTGGTTTTGTCACGACATATCTGAGTTGCAGTTTCGTATGCAACCGTGTAATTTACCCAGGTAATGTGAATACTACCTATTTTCCAACTTTATTCATAACATGTACCCAAATAAAATAATGATAAGTGATTGAACTAGAAGAGTTAATAATTTATCGTTTTAATCATCATATTATACCTGCATATGGAAGTATTTACCAAATCGATTCAAATTAATTAATTGTATAGTACACTTCAAGCGTGATACAAATTGTTTTAAGTTTAAAAATACTGCAAACTACAGAAAATTCACGGAGGAAAAGTTTTGAAATTTTTCAAACATTCTGTATTCGACATACACGATATATATTATATACAGTGTGTGGAAACCCGTTTTATATTTCCACTGTCGTCAAAATACATGATATTAATATCAATATGGGTAAAAACAGATCAATCGTTTTTGTAATTTTAACAGTTGCTTACAATTTACAACATAATATCCGTATGAGCTTACACAAAAAAACATATTTTCAATTATAAAGTATTTTGATAAAAAAATTTGATATTCACAAATTAAAATGAAACGAACATCTTTTTAATTAATTTAATTGATCTCTACACCATTTATACTTTGGTCCGTGTGGCGGATTTTAAAAAAAAATGTTGGTGGACAATTGGGTTATGAGTATATTACTATACCTGCTTACATTTTAGTGGAATCGTTTGTATATTGTTTTGGCTAGTCTTGTGATAGTAAATGTATGTACATTGTTTTAAGTAATCGTGTAAAGAAAAATTTGAAGCGTACCTACCATAGGATGTACATAAGTATTATTAGCATGTAAATAACTAAAATGTCCTGATTTGTTATGGTTTGTCAGGACTTAAGATTGTCAATCCATAACACTAAATCAGTTTTTTGATTGATTTATGTACGAGTATATTTTGAAGTAGAATTTTGGAGTTAGCGAGAGGAAAATGGTGTTAAAATGTATTGTTTACTGTTTTTTTTTTTTTTCAATTGAGGTTCCAGAATAGTATTAGTTAGTTTTAGCTTAGGAATTTAGTAAAATATATTACATAAAAGTTAGATAACAATTTTTTTTACCATCAATGTAATGTGTACGATCTATACTGTAATATATACAGTGCATATGTTGTTGATATAATATCGCATTATAACAATTAATGAAATGTTATCGTATATATATATGTATGTTTGTATCATATTCGACTCACAAATGGGTTACATGAAAAGTGTTCTGGTGTACATACCTATAGGAGGATATATACATACATGCTAAAATATATATACAGCTGCTTGTAACTATGGTGACCATAAATTTAATAATAAAAAAAGGATTTTTGTTCGATAAAGTGTAAACTGTTCGAAAAACACTTTTTAATAGTTTCACAACACAAAGTTTGTACTCGTACCAAGGTACTTAGAAAATTTACCCCTTTTTAGTGTTAAAAATGTTAGAAAAATTTATAATTTTTTTACTCTACGTGCGTATTTATTTGGTTTATATATTCGCTTTTTCAAGTTTTAAATTACCGTTTGAATTCATTATATTGTATATGACAGAATATACAGATTTCATAAAAGTATAGGTGTCGCCGAAAATTATAATCTATACGTTTATTTTTATTCTTACATTTATGTTTTATAATAATTGTTAGCGCCCGGAAGTTATTTTACCTTAAATGTTTTATATCATAAAAAAAAATGTTCTTTTCAACTGGCGTTTTACTTTGACAAACTTGAAGTGCTGAAAATAGTGTTCAATTTTTTTGGTTTTTTGGAATTTAATTTTCTTGACTCTATATTTTTATTTTATTGGGAAAGTGATATCTTTAAATCGAATATCATAATAAAATACAAATAACTAAAAAAATATTATTAACAAGGCAATAAATAACAATATTGTTACATACCTATATCATACTTGCCTTTTTATTATTTCTATTTTACGGCAAACAAAAAATTTTGCTTTCCACAATTATTACTCTTCATGTTTTAATATGTTTAAATTAATTTTTATAATAGTAATTATTCTTGCTATAGGCGAGATATACTAAGATATGTTTCATTATTATTTTTACCGTAGTGGGCAGATTCAACCTATTCTCCCATTGATATTCATCTACCTAGTTATAGTTACCGTGCATTAACATACCAAGAATAAACGCAATATAATGTGTGTGTAGAATAACATGTAAATATTATTTATTTCAGTTACTTTTAATACATTTGGTAAAACAAAATAATGTCTCGTTGTTAACCGTTTCCTTCGTCCCAGTATGAAATACTGATAAACCAAGTTGCATACAAATACTGTAGAGTACATACAACTCTAAGATCATCTACTATGTTTAATTTTATTGAACGATACGTATTTTGGTTGCACTAAATAATGATATCAAATACTTACAATACATCTACTTTGTCTTTCGAAATACCTGTCTAACTCGCTGAATTCGGTGAACCAATTTCGTATTGACAGTGAACGTATAACGTTAATAAAAATAAATCTTCGACCGTCGGATGTAGCCGGGTATATTATACATGTAAGTTATAGCTGTATATTGTATACAGCTATTATGTTTATGATGGAGATTCTTGAAAACAAACAGCTAATTAAATTGTCAGATCTTTTGACATAGATGTTTGTGTAATGAAAACAAATATTTGAAAAAATCAATCCTATTCCAGGTTCGCTATCAGCCACTCTATTGTTCCTTTACTATTATTTTCTATTGTTATTGTCTTCAACCATACCTTTATTTTTGTAAATTGGAAATATTTGTTTATAAAAGTTCGCACAATCATAAAACGTTGTTATCGTCAAATATAATACGAGTTACTCGTATTATTGAATTAAAGATTAAATATTAAATGTACACGCAAAACTATATAAATATATATTATATATATAACTTATATTTTATATTATATATAAAACTATATATATATATATAAAGTATAAAAACAATTAGGTTTAATAGTTACCTAAACAGCAAATTAAAGTTATTGAAATGTTCTAGTAACATTTAAAATATAATTTATGTTTCTAAAATATTCCAAGTTAGTATAAATAATATTATCAAAATGTTATTATAATATTATGTCATCATTTTTGTCTGCCCCTTAAATGTTACCCTATACATATTGAACATATAATGTTTTTAAAACTTTATACTTCAAACATTAAATAAAGTTAGTATTGAAACATTATTTTATTTAAAATAATGTTGCTGAAGAATAAAATTGAAATGCATAAACTATTTAGTTATGTTAAAATATATTGATACATTAATTAAGAAATGTCCATATATCTATTAGGAAAACAGAGTATTAATATTACATAAATATCAAATTTAATCAATTTTTGTTTTATATTTTTGATGAACTCTCAATGCATTTATACAATATAAAACATATATATATATATATAATTTAATATTCATACATATTATACATTATTACATTATAAATCATACACACACACACACACACACACACATAAAGAGAACACACATTGACACATCATTTTTATTTTTATCATGTAAAAAATGATATTAATTTGAACAAAATTTGTAGGTACCTATTAATAATTGATAAACAGGAAGTTTTGAAAAATTTTTCTTCTTTTTTTTTCCTTGGTATGAGTGTTCAGTAAAAATACCATCATTAAACATTAAGTTAAATGAATATTTGTTGAGAAAATTAAATAAATGTGTCAATATTGGAGCTATTTAAAGATATAGGGACAAGATCAGTGGATAAATGTTTATTATTGCTGATAGTGATATTATGATTCTAGAATACAATTATTGTAATAATTTTAGTTATTTTTTAACTTTTCTTCGCAACGACCTATTAGGTTGCACTTGGAAAATCTAAAATATCAGAAAAATCTATATTATTTTGAAGTAGGTCTTTTATATTATTATACTATAATACGAGTATATATTATTCATCTATTTATATGTTTTGAATAGCTATACTAAAAATTGTAGAAAAAATTGTTTAGGTTCTTAGATAGGTAGTTAAATTTTTTTCTTTTTTTTACTGTGCAAATCTATATTTATTTAAATTTATAAAAGAACAAACTATATATTGGTACCTTCAAACAATTCAGATGGTATAACATATTATAAAATATTAAAAAATCCTAAACCAATGACACTATGTTATTATTTAAACGAATAGCTTTAAGATGATTCAATATTTTCAAAAAATTAAAATAATTTAGTATAAAACAATAAAAAAATGTTTGCTTATTGGAAGGGATATGGAAATTTATTATTATAATGTAAGTAGTTATACCTAGACAATCTATAAAAATTATACACAAATATATATTTAAATATAATTAAAAGGCCATTTCGAAAAATAAAATAATTTATTATTTGATAACTACCTACCAATAAATGTTATGGCTACCACTATTATAACATTGGTATCTAAATATAATTTAAACAAATTAGGTATAGTATATATAGTATAGGTACTACTTAGATTATATACTTTATATACTACATTACACTAATTGGTATTACTTAGATACCTACGAGTATAATAAATCAAGATCTATGTCAACTCTCCTTAAAGTTTGACGACGATTAATGACAATTGTAAAATAATTGTTTTAAAAAACAATTCGATAAAACTGTAAAATTAACTCTAGAAAATGTTATTACACGAATTCACAAAAACATCAAAGACACAGAGAAACAAATTAACCAATCCGTGATGTAAATTAAGTTTGAATTCAACAGTCAACACCACAGTACGTTATAAAAAAAAAAAAGCACACGATCGTGGACCCTGAAAAATGGGAAGTATAACGACACGCCACGTGGTAGTACATTGTATTTTTGTCTATCACAGATTTATACCACGGATTGCAATTCACTAGCCATCGAACGATCATTTCCCCCATGATATAAGTTATTTATAAACTGCAAAAGATTTTATTTGATCACACGACTCATATTATTCTCTTTAAATCTCGTTCAACGTAAATACACGACGATAAGGATAAATAATAATATTCAACTGTCAACACCATAGAATACCAAATTATTTTGGTACAATTTTATAATATTTTTTTTTTTTTTTTTTTTTGGGCAATTTTATAAGAAAAGCGCATAATTAAATCAATTAATTTACCGTATTATACTAAACGTCACATCGAATAACGTTAATGCAAGTGCATTATTATAATTTGTCGTTATCAAAACGATTGTGGCCAACCGCGTTGTCTTTTTCTTTAAAACCACCAGTCTCCAGTGCGCTATGTCGGGACGGCACACCGTGCGCCCACCCATCACACGAACGGGTCGCAGGGAGGATGCCCGGCGACAATGCCCGGTTACGGCTTTTGAACCGGGTTGTTATGCGACAGCTCCGAGACGAGACGTATTTGCTCGCGCTCGTATACTGTTCGCTCTACTTATATCATTGTATCATTTTACTGTAACTGTGTTCTGTTTTTGTTTTATTCTACGGCATTATCGCCCTTACGCAAACCATCGTCTTTTTATTATTTCTATTCTTCAATTTGTGTCGTGCGTACGCCGTACCAACGTACCACGGTAGCCATTGCAGCCAACGTATTACAGGGGGGAGAGAGAGGCAAAAAAAATTAGTTGCAACTTGCACTACTGATAGACTACTGGTTTCTATTACCTATACGAATTTAAATAATAGTGTTGTAGTAATGTATAGTTACAGCAAGCCGGCTTACTACATAATTTTGTTATTTAGGTACAATTGCAAAAATTATATTATTTTTGAAAAAGAATCATAATATTATAGGTACGTCATATAATATATTTATTATATATTACAAAAACGCTACCATGGTGACCTATCCTATATATTATATAAGTTGTATAAAAAAATGCTTTTATTTAATGTATAGATAATAAATAATATATTATTTAAAATGTATTATTAAATAATAAAAAAAAAAATCATAAAGAATTTTCTATAAAAGTTTCAAATAGGTAAAAATGTACATACAACTAGGGATGAAACTATGCGGTGTAAGACGGGGATTATTCCCCGAGAATAAAATTTTAAAGGATATAATTTGTGTAGTTATTAACAACTGATTTGATATTTTTAACTTTGTTAAACACTTTTATTGGGTTAAAACTCAATAAGTTTGATTGTACATTAATTGTCAGAAAAAAATTCTTGAAAAGAGTATTTGATTATTGGTCTATGGTAGTGCGTAATTTTATAATTTTCCCCAGACATAAAAAATCCTAATTCCACCTTTCCATACAACATTACTCGTGCTATAAATTAAATGTTCCTGAAAAATTCCTATAAAATGTCTCTTGTAACATTGTAAATTAAATTTTAATTTTAATATTAGTTTTATAAATTGTATACACATTTTTAAATAACATTTAACTTAAATAATACAAATTTAATTTAAATGCAAAATTAAAATAACTTTGTATGTTCCAGTATTGCTGTCTGAGTATGTAACCGAAAATTGAGAATAATTTATTAAACCTGTCACCGCGTTTATGTAATGTCATAACAATATTAATATTTTATTAGTAGGCTTAGGGAATTCTACCATTTGCACATTTTTATTGAAAGATTAATAAAATAGCAGAGTCAGACAGAAGTACTATTCATGTTGTAAGAATTCTAAATCTTAAATTGTATTTGGCATATATTTGCATATTTTAAAGTTTTAAATTTTAGACAGGGTAAATCAAAGGACCTTAAGGCTTTACATTTATTTTATTTTTTTATAAGCACATTTTCGGATAGAAATATTGGTCAAAAGTTTCATCTAGCAAATTTCAAAGATTCAAAACTGGCTTGCGGTGGTACTTAAGATATGTAATTTTTTCAAAATCTCAATATTTCATTCAGACGGGAGAAAAGTAAAAACGTAGTATAAACGAAATGTTAAATTTTTAAAATATAGTTATTTAGTCATAATTCCAAAAGTAGTGTGGCTAAAAACTTGAAACATCCACCATCTATCAAAGAAATTTTTTCATGTTTGACAAAATTAACAAAAAAGTTAAGAATATTCGGCTTAAATTTAGAATTTTGAAAATAATTAATTTTTTGAAAGTTATTACGTAATAAAATATTAATTTTTAGATATTAAGACGACAATTTAATATTATCTTACTCATATGCTTATCTAACGATACAAAAAAAAAAAAAAAAATAAAAATCGTTGGTTAGGATTTTCATATGCGATTTTTTAGGAACTAACTGTTTTATATATATTTTCCACAGTAAATTTTAATAAAAAAAAATAAAGTCTATATAATCAGAATGAAACTGAATACATATAGAACAAAATGTTTTGAGTATTTAGTTAAAAAAAAATGTCTCCGTTTTCAAACAAGAAAATTTTAAACAGGTTGAAAAACCTACCGACAGTTTGAAAAATATGGTATATTTTTATATTGAATTTTTGCTCAGAATAGTTTAACTAAAGTAACGAGTAATCATTTCTTTAAAACTTAATATACCCATTACCATTATCCAGTTCGAGGACCAAAGTGACAAATAATGAACATCCACTGAAATTATTTTACCGTTTTAGAATATATTTTAACAGTATGTAGCTTTTGGGTGCTATAAAATGTTATATTATATAAAACTTAATCATAAATCTTATTATTTGCCATGTAACTATTTTATTATTTTTTTAATTGCCTAAAAATTTAAAAAATTGTGATTTTAGTACTTTTCAAGAAGCCAATACTATCTTTTGTTAATGTAGAAAGAAGCTTACAAAATACAAAAAATTGCTTTCAAATAACCACCACAGATTTAAGTTTGAAAATATAAGAAAATATTTAATAGTACAGTTAAATTTTCAAAGTAAAAATCAGTGAACAATATAAATAACTTAAATTTATTGTTTTGTTTTATATTTCATACTCACAGTCTAACATTGAGCTTGATTAATAACTCTCCGATTGATAAAAACAAAAATTGTTTAGAACATATTTTAGTCCATATTTGTTTATTTTTTAAAGCATATTTGCATGTTCTTCAGAGCTAGAGATTCTTAAACTTAATTATTAGATATTACAAAAACGTGAGTTATGACAAAGAATAGAACTATCAATGATAACTCAAAAAACTGACTATATTTTTGCTGTGAAAATATGTTGGAAAATTAAGATCCACGATGACGATGTATCTAGGTAAGACTGTGGAAGGAGGGTGAAATATTGTCTTCCGATACCACAACTAAGAACTATAACTTTACAAGTTAATGATGATAACTATGTGTACAACATAGAGCTGATATATTGGAAGCTACATTGGAGATTAAAGAATAAGTTGAAATAGCGATTTCCAAACGATTTCATGTTGGAAATCTTTCACTGCAAAACCATCGGGGGATGAATGGATAGGAATAAAAGTAGTATAAAAATAGCACAGTAAAGTCTTTTGAGGGAAAAAATAATCCAACGTTTCCAATTTAACATATACGCATGAACAGCGAACGAGTGCTGAACATCGGGTGTGTGAATGGAGATATCCACATTAATCTCCTAGCAACAATTATTCAATTTCCTTCGCCGATATTATACGAAAATTGAACACGTATAAATTATTCAGACGAAACGGGAGATGATTAATAGATAACGTAAATAATAATACAAACGTGTAATATATAATTAAATAATTTCTACACTAACTAAAGTACTATATAATATTTCAATTAACACATTTAAAAAAATATATGTTTTCATTGGCGACAGTAAGATCAGCATTGAATATTGGTGATATATGAAGGACGTGTATTACATAGACGAAATAAATGAAATACATATTTATAAATTATTTAACATATGAATAATTACTGAACATAAATTGAATTTATCCTTTTCTCTAACGGAAAGATGGAGTCAAGGGATATTCCCATTGCTCTACAAACTATAAACCTATGAAACCTATATATACCTAAAAATAAAATACACGATGGAACAATGAAGAAAACCTCACAGGGAACATGTATGGTTAGGTATGTGTGTGAGTGTATTATGTGTGGATGTATATGCGTGCATATTCGAGCGTGAACGCGTATGTTTGGTGGTGTGCGATTGTCTACTACATCGATTATATTTTGCGAGGATGAGAGTGCGCTCGACGTCAAATAAACCACATCGATTTGGGATGTGAAGAACGAGTGACTTGCTAAGAGGAATCGACAAATCGTGTCGAAACTTTAATGAAGTTTTAGTCTTTTACAAACTTTAGATGCTGACACGTGACAAAATATTCGGATTTGTTTAAACACAATCCAAAGTCAACTCGTATATTTATCAGGTTTGTAACGAGTTTTTGAGCTAAAGATATATGCGTATCTACTTATAAATGATGATCGAAACTTCCAAACATCTAGAAATAATTCGGTAAATTGTGTTCTTTTTTTTTTTCAGAATTATGTGCCTAACTATGAAAAGAACACTTGAGAAATAAAATAATAATATAAATGTTATCAAATTTATCAAATTGGTTAAATTGGTCCAATGGCGCCAGATTAAAATGAAACTGCTAGTTCAAATAATTGGATTTACCCACCCACTCCTTCTAATTTACCATCCATTCAAGTATCAAAATATTTTTAATAATTAAGTTTGTTATATAATATTTAATTATTAAATATACTATTTTAAATAGAAAATACTTGTTGATTAATATTTAAAAAAATGAATTTAAATTAGTTTTATTTTTTTAACATTCCAATTTTCTAGGCAATTCAATTAAACTAGCTGGAGTACGTGTTCGGCTCTGAATTGTTCTATATTTTGATAATTTGTAAAATTTAATCCAACTATATAGGTTTGATGTAGGTACTTATTATATGGTTAATCTGTGTAAACTTGAATTACATTTAGTGCTTAGAAAATATATTAAGCTTTAAGTTTAATTTTTATTTCATAAAAATGTTTCCACCATACCATCCAATAGTGTAGTAAGTATAAAAAAATTAACAAATCAAATTTTTTTTAAGAAATGGCAAAATTTGATAATATGATTAATGAAATCAACAATGGAGAAAGGGCATAAGGGGAACTGTTCAGTGCCCGTGATTTTAAAGGTCTCATGCCTTGATGATATTTCATGGCTTTTGATTAAATAATTGCAGACCTGTAATTTTTTTTTTAAATTGTATATTAAGTGCCCCCTGTCACTCTCATGTGAAAATGTGTATGATAAATTAGTTACTTAAACTTCAATATTATGTTAGTATGTATTTAAATTGTTATATACATGTTATAATAATAATAATAATAATAAATTAAAAAAACAATAATATATTGTTGACACTGTTGATAAAATATTTTGACCATACTAAGAAAAATGTTTTTATATAAGTTATGTAAAATAGAAAAATTTGTTATATGAGTACTAGGATCTCCAAGAAAAAATATTTTAGCTTAACGAAAAAAATTCTGGGTCCTCGTTAAAAAATCTTCTTCGGGCCCTGCAAAACCTCTTGCTGATCAGTATTGTCATTGTCGATTCTATTCATGTTAATATTTGCATAATTCAATCTCATTTTAGATTTATTTTCAAAATTCAGAAAATGTCACTCTTAACATAATAATTGACGTCCTTTAGAATACTATAACAAGATGATTTAAAGAATTAACTGTAATTTTTAAAAATAATTAACATTTAAATATTACTATTGGGTCTGTTAGATTTTTATTTTAATATTAAAACATTTTGGTATAAATATACACGTCAGATAAAATTCATAAAATAAAAATACCAAAATATATATTTTCAACATTATTATAAATTTCATAAATCATAAAAATTTAAATAATAGTCTTAATAATAATAATAAATCATAATTACTTAATGGTAAATTGCATTTTTTTGAGCACATCTCTCAAAACCCATATTAATAACCATTATTGATTTTATTATAGATTGGTTTCTTAATAAATCATATTAGTTTTATTAGAAATTGATCAGTTGATTGATCGAATAAAAAATAATAGAACCTTTATCTTAAACACATAATTTATTAATTCATATTTATTTATATATAATATATATTTATTAAGTTAGTAAAAAATATTGTATTTATTGAGATAGATTTAATTTAATTAAACTATGATATTAAAAATTAACAATTACATAATTGGTACATGTTTTACAGTTATCATTCATTTTTCATATATTATAATAATAAATAAAACTTGAATGAAAGTTATAAACCATGAAAATCAGTAGGTTTTGATAATTTCACACTTCATACCTCTATAAATGATATTTTACTAGAAAATATCACCTATGGGCAATCCGCTCTAGTGAATATTCTCGGTTACGATGGAGTTAATATCCAGAATATAGTTAAGTAAATGATAAGCAGTTATAAATCGAAAACAGTATTTTTCGCCAACGATCTGATGCATATTGAATTATCACTGTGATGGCTTAATGCACATTTGTTATACTTGAGTTACTATTAACTAAACTGAAACTATTCAGAAGAACGGGTTTAAGTTTTCACTTTTGTCTTTAATCTCCTAACTTAAACTAATGAGTAAAAAATGTAAACTAGAATTTCCGGATTTCTATGGGTTTTTAAGTAATTTTGCTTTTGTAACACAATTTTTAATTTTTGTACTAAGGTCTCCCATTAATGTTTCCACAGTTCGAGCACTGAGTACTATGCGAATATATTATATACAATGTAATTATAATAACTATAATAATATAAATAAATATACAATTATTGTTCGTACTGCCATCACGGATGCCTAGCTATTTCGCAGTCGCTGGATTTACGAGGGAATGACAACTATCGTATACTTAAACGTGAAAGTGACGTGGAAGGTAAAATAATAATGTTTATTATTATATACGATATACCATTACTTTTAAATACAAGTGATCAATGAATGTTTCTATAAATTATATTTGTGTACATTGTAAAATAATATTAATTACAGGCTCACGCCTCATAGCAGTATGGATAATTTATATTTCTACGGTGTTATAAAATATTGTCTGCACCGTTCAGAAACGAACCATGTACATTGCGTTATAAAGATCCGTTCTTACCCCGTGTTCATGTTAATTTGAGGTTAACCAACCGTCTAATTGTACAAAACTACAATAATATTTTTACCGAACCATTTAATCAAAATCAGTGAATTTGCGTATTCAAAGCACCGTTAAACGTCAGAAACATCAACCAAGAATCAAAATGTAATTGACGTTTTAAAAACTGCATACAAACATTTTGATTGGACTTTTATGTTTCAACAGTACAGTTCGCATACCGTGTGTAAACCATTTAAGTCTTACAGTTATGAAAAACCGATGTGCAATACTGAAAATGCTACTTGGGTGGTGGGGTCTTGATAATTCAATTATAAATAATAAATATTACGCTATAAAATTATTTTCAAGCCATTGCGATTTCATTCGTTGAAGCTGTTGTTTATTTTCAAGGTATAGCCCCGAACGATCGAGAACGGATAAATATTAATCATTTATGAATAAATGCTCGGTATTTGGGTTTTGTTTTTTATATTTATATATATTTTTTTTACTATGAAATAACCGATGAAATTATATGCCTGGTCCGTGTAATTCTTCGAAATCGTTACCGGCCATCACCCCCATATGCAATATCCTACCGACCATCACCATTATCGCGTATACTTCTCTGCAGTACTTGCTTGTAATATACATTTCAGCTATGTGGGGAACGCACTTTAAATTCCGAATCGCCCGTGAGCCGAATACGGGAAATGGGGTGTGAATAATAACAGCGTTGATCAATCAATTATTAAAACTATTGGACGGCTAACGAAAAAATATCGAGAGCAGGTAAAAATAAAAATCAATCGTCTGAACGCACATACACATTCGCACATATTATATACATAGTTACAATTGGAGCTAATCCGAAACGCTGCAACATCGGAGATCACCAGAAATCGATTATTTTTCACCCGGACTTATTGATGTATATTTTCGTCGACTTCAATATGTATTGCTATAATAATTCGTATCAAGATCGTTCAAACAAGGACCATCCACTACACAGTGGAGTTTGAACGAGAAAGGTTATATTGACGGCGATGACGGTGATATTAGAATAATGTTAAATTTAATAAAATATAACATATTATCGGTAACCGAGTTTTATAATAAACATATATTTTACATTAAATTCGACACGTTCATATACTTTGATTTTGCTGGCTGTGAATGACGTCATATTCCGTACATTAATTATATAATAATAATTTCTTTTCGAAATGATTTCCGTAATGTTTTAGTAGATTATTTTTACCCTTCGGTGACATCATTTGATTGATTGGTTTTTCCCCACACTTTTTTTTTCAATTTTTTAAAGCCATTGCACTCATTTTTATTTATTAGATTCTAATTATACAACAACAGTAGTTATGTCTGAAAGTGAACGCACTACTACAAGACGAAGCAAGGATTTAAACAGATTAACTCGACCGAAACAACACACAATTATGGTATTAATGACGATGGGTAAATTTCGATTACAAACCGCCCACAGTGATAACGTAAATTATACTGCCACGCATAATAATTGTATCATGTCGAACGAAGAAACAATACGTGTCCATACAAATGTGGCTACGTAGTTGAAGTCGAAAACCGCTGAACAATGAAAGTAAATAGGGGATGCATTTTTGGGTGGTTGTAAACATTTTTTCAGCAAGATACACCTATCATATTTTGAAAAATATATCTGAGTACAAAAAAGTAATAATACCGTTATTACATTATTGTTAAGACGATTTTTTTAAGAAACATTTTTATTTGGAAAGCCATTATCATTGAAGATGATTTGTTCATTTGATAAGCTTTGTGTGTACTCAAGCAAGTAAAAAACTACATGAATGGGGATGTGCTAGGAAATCTATCTCAAGGAGTAGGTTAATATTGTACATATTTGCTATCATCCACTCATATTTGTTTCATAAAACCAAGGGTGTTTTTAATTTTTTAGGATATCAAAAAAAAGATAAAAAAAATTTCGAAAATGACATATTGTATTCAAGATATTGAAAATCATGGACATGATATAAATTGTTATTACGATTGAGAAATCTCTACTCAATAAATTATATATTTATGTATTCATAAATGATTACAATAGATAGAATCATTCACGCCTAATTCATTACTTACAATAAAACAAATAAGTATTGTTACTAATTAAAACCACTAAATTTACTAATAAGTTATTAGAAAACCTATTATTACATCAAGTATTTATTTTTATTCAATTTTTTTTTTTATTATAATATATTGATATGATTTACTCGTTCCTTCACCATTCTCTTGCTGTCGTGGTCTTGAGTATTCTTTTATCCGTAAAATACAGCGTACGGTAGCAATACTATCTTACTGAGGGAACTTGGTTTTATCGTTGTTCTTTTAGAGCTTCTTAAATATAGGTCGATTCAATTGAATCGTATTTGGAAAAAGTATAACCGAAAACGTTAATATACTCGTATGCTATATAAGTATGTATTACTATTGCTATAGCGCACTACCTGCGGTTTATGTTCCGCTTTTGCTTTTTAGCTGAATAGGAGGGATGTTATTAAAATCAATTTATATATATATATATATATACTGTTTATTTTCTTTTTCCTCTTGAACAAAAGAAAGCGCTTTATTTTGTCTTTCCAACCCTCTTTTTCAACACGTTCAAATGTAATGTGGTCCGATCATCTCTAAACCTTATATAAAAAAAAAAATATATATATATTTGAATTGAAAACCTCAAACTGCCTATCAAGCATCAATACAGTAACACAGTTTTACCGCATATTACTGATAATACTACTACCGCAAAAACAACGAATACTTGCAGCAGTTATAATAAAAAATAAATCGATAAAAGGTTTGGTCTATTATTATATGAGTTTGGTTATATCTGATCACAGACGAAAAATAGTTTTCGATTTATAATTGCTTACTATTTACTTAACTATATTTTGGATGTTAATATCATAATAACCGAGAATATTCACTAGAGCGAATTACCTACTGGTAATATTTCTTAGTAAAATATCATTTACAGAGGTGTAAAGTGTGAAATTGTTAAAACCTAGGAAATTTAATGGTTTATAACCTGCATTCAAGTATATATAAAATTTTTGTTTATTGGTATAATGTATAGAAAATTAAAGAAAATTATAAAATATGTTCTTAATATGTTATTATTATAAAATGAAACCATGTGTTCTAGAAATATAACTAAGTTTAAAATAAATAATTTTGTCTTTGTTAAAAAATTGAGTGATTAAAAAAGTTATTATAGTGGACATAGTAAACAAGCAATGAATTTAAGATGAATTCTTATCAAATATTAGTATTCTAAGAAATAAAACTACTATAGTATATTAATTAATTCATTGAGATTCCTAGAATCACTGATAAAGTACAATAAATATTGTACAAGCTGTCATCAAAGTAAAACTTTTATCCAAAGTTAAAAAAGAACTTTTAATTTTTAAAACAGGTAACTCAAGGTTAGGTTAGATGTACTTACTAAGTCCCTTTTATAATAACATAATGTATTTTAATTTTAGTTGTTATTTATTTTATAAAATCATATGAATAGAAACTTTAATAAATAAATATGAAAATTAGGCCTGTGTTATGTGTTCTTCTTTTTGTTAAAATATTTCATAAAAATGAATTATTATTCTCTTAAATATTATTGAGTTTCCAAAAAAACCATTGCTAGCCATAAAATCTCTAAAAATCATTCACTTTTAAGTATCGGAAAAATATTATATTAAAGTTTTTGTAAAATATAAACTATGCAAAAAAAAAAAAAATAAATAAATAAATAAACAGTGTCGAAGAAAAAATCTGCAGAACATTTTTCCCAAGACTTAAAACTTATACAAAACTGACATCATAATTATGAGTTTATAGGGCCTAAAATCTATTAAAATGTTTTTCTTGTAATCTTGCTTAATTGTAATATCAATAATTAATGTTTATGTTTTATTTTAATGTTCTCAATTTTAGAACTAAGAAATATTTCCATTGATAATATTTTTTAGTTGCAAATACAATCATATAATATAATAGTAATTTTTTTTATGATTTATTGGTTTAAGAAACAAAAATACTAATCCATCTTCACACATTAAGCTATACGAAAAATATGTTACAAGGTAATTATTATTAGTTAAAAAAATATAATTTTAAAATGCAAAATAAATAAAAGTTATACAATGACTACTATTTTGTGTATTAAAAATGATTAAAATCAATGTTTACGGACGAAATTTTCATAAGATATGTTAAATAAACTTTTATATCCACTTTGCAACTTCTATGGTCAGACCTCGTTAACATCCACAAAAAAAACCATTTATTTTCTTTAAACTATTATTGGTTGATACTATTATATAATTTGACTATGAATTGAGTATTTGAGTAAATGATCATGACTTACTAAAATCTACTTTTATTTACCTACCAAAGTAGTTTTCATATTTTTTCATTTAATTAAAATATTACTGATTTATTACAGATTAAATTAAGACTCTCTGGACTCATAAGATATCCGAGTATTGAGGTTTATGAGGTAATATTGTCACGATGCACAACACACAATTATGATTTTTTTTAAAGTAATAATAAAAAAGAATAGAAGTAAAAAAAAAACAATATACGGTTTATTGTAATAATAATAATAATAATATCTATTATTATTATAATAATATAACAAGTATAAAAACAAAATTGAATAATAATAATATTATTAAGCACTATTAAAATAGTGTAACCACAATAAATTTGTAAAATGAAAAGAAAGTCAAATGACAAAACTGTGAATACAGAAGGTGAAGTTATAAAATGTTGCAATAACAAAAAAATAAGTAAACTACCACGAAGACGGCTAAAA
Source organism: Sipha flava (assembly GCF_003268045.1). Lineage (NCBI taxonomy): Eukaryota > Metazoa > Arthropoda > Insecta > Hemiptera > Aphididae > Sipha > Sipha flava. Next base: position 859,289 of record NW_020271727.1, read on the forward strand.
GCAGACAAGCGCCGCCGTCGTTCTCGACGGTCGTCACATCGTCCGCGAACGCTTCGGGGCTCATCGCCGACTCCGAAAACTGGTTCGATTATCTATCGGGCGTCCCGATTGATAATCGAATGAATGGTGACACCAAGGCAAAGGGGTGTAACGGGTGAGATCACGGTATTCGTGTGACATGACCGTGTCAATATCATGGCTAATTTGTAACACAACTCATATGAACTGTATAAATATATATATATATATACATTTAAATTAGTGTGGTATAATATTTTTTTCATGACTAAATATAAAGGGTGTTTCTAGTAAATTATATGATTATTATTAATTAATAAGCATTCGGAGGATGTTATACTTATGATTTTCAGCGACAAAAATATGTCTCTGAATAATAAACAAAAAGCCATTAAAAAAAAAAATAAATAAATATATAACTACTCAAAACTTAAATATCTATAATGAAAATTGTAGAATATAATATTCAAGAGAGAATATCATCAGAATTTTTTTTAAATATTATATATTTATCAAGTTACAATATAAAAAAAAATTTTCATCCATTAGTGAGCTATACGTTGTGATAATTATACGACTTTGATAAGATCGTGTAATAACCCAAAAAAAAAAAAAGTAATAGGTAATGTCGGAAAGATATAAATGGTGGGTTTATGATGTATTAAAGGTTGTTGCCTTCCTCCTTGTTTAAGGGAGGGTTTTTAGGTTGTGAAGGTTCGAGAGCCGATCAGCACAATTGTACAGTATGCCAAGCTAAATAAAGCAGCATTTACTTGTTTTACCGAAGACCTTCAGATATTGATGCGAGGTTGAAAAAAAAGGAAAAATGTAGAATTTAATTGCACTGGAAAAGGATACTCTTCAACACTTGTACGAAGAACATGTATCAAATGGATTAAAATCACAAATCAAATAAATCGTTCGTATAAACTCTATCGTTAATCTTCTGATCGGCGCGCATGCACTGACGACCTAAGATCAAGAGCCTCTGGGAAGGGTTGTATGTGCCTGCTATATAAGGACGTATGTCGGCATGGACCTTGGGTCGGTCCTTTGAAGATTAGTTTTTATTGTTCGATTTGTGTTGTCCGTGCGGGTATCGAAGGAACCATTATTTATTTACTTAAAATGGTTTAAAATCACGTACATACGAATAGTATACATTATTATAAAATATTTGTGACGTCTTTTACAATCGAATGATGCACATCATTACAATCGTTTTTAAAGAGTTATCAACAACATATATTATAATACGTGTTATACTCGTAGTTCTAAAACCACTTTACAATGTATTTAGTTTTGATTTGTGTAAGGTTGTTTTTGTCAATTAATTTCATAATTCTTATCGGTAACTACTGTTAGGTATCTACTGTTTGGCACACAGTAGATACTAAACAGTAGTTATGACATGGGTACCATTTCGTAATTTTCCCACTTCTCTGCGGAGTTATCGCACCTTAGGCAAAACCGGGTTCCTTACTTATTGTGGGGTATATTAATGATTAAAAATAAAAGAATAATAATAACTATGGATAGCAAAAAAAACATTTCTTATTTTATTATCAATATAATATAAATTTATATCAAAATAATTCGTGTGGTTGCTATTGATAAATTAAATAATATGTTTGTTATAAATCTTACAGTGTAAAACATATAGTAAATAAAGTGCATTGAATATAAAAAAATAAATATAAACCATATATGAAAATATATTTATTTTCTTTTTTATTCGGTATAAGTTATAAGCGGAGTTCATAACTTATGGCATTTGCTTAGTTTTATGGTTCGACATAAATTATAGAAGTGTTTAGGAGTAAATATCATGTTATATCACGTTCAATTATGAAATTTGAAAGTGTTTTTTTTTACTTTTTTTAACGAATTTTTAAAGAAATTTCCTGTTGTTCTGAATATTTTTGCTTTTTTGAATATCTGCTTAATTATAAACGTTGACGTAGGCCACAGATCTTAACCATATTTTTCTTCCGCTATTTATAAATATTGTTTACATTTTATTTTTCAGAAAATCTCTCGAAAAATCTATAAATAATAAGGTAAAATGTCTCGAAAGTCAAATTTAGTCTTTTTATTAAAATATAAAGATTTTTTTTTTTTTAATATTTTTTTGTAACCTTTAATTATATATTCAGCATGGTTAAAAAATATATTTATTATTTTACCATGTTCACGTAAAAAGAAAATTTAGACAGTTTTACTAATTATTTCCTATTTTAGGTTTTTTTTTTTTTATTAAATATTTTTGTTTAAATTTAATTATTATAAATGCTTATTTGAGCGCTTATAATTATATATATAAATGATTTTTTTAAGCATTTTAAGTTATTAATAATTAGAAAATTAATAGTTATACGAGCTTATTACGAATAAATAATTTATTTTACATGAACGATGTATCCATGAATATAAAATATACTGATTTATAATCCATCCTCGAATTAGAAAAATAGTTGAAAAAGGACGCAAAAGTTGAAAATATTTGCGTCCCTTAGCATTTAAACATTTTATTGTTTGGTGAGGGCTTTTTTAATTAGGCAATCGTCATAATAATGTTTATATATTGTTAAGATATGATATTTACATATACATATGAACTGAAAATCTTATCGTGAACTGAAAAGGAGAGCAGAGAAGTGTCAGGAGTGGAAAATTGCTGGTAACCAGCCTTTGGGCTGTTAACAAGAGAGAGAGAGAAAGATTTACATGCGCGATATTCGCTCAACTGTCTACCACTTCAATGAATGTTTCTCTTTTATTCTATCTGTCATTCCACGCCACACAAACGGCAGAGAATCAATGATGATTGAACATTCGCAATAGATAAATTTCCTAAAATTTATAAACGTAATTTTCAAACTTTTGATTTCGATATTAATATAAATAGTTTTCCGGTCGCGGTTTCTTAATTTTCCGCTTCAGAAAAACAATAAAATGGCGATGAAGAAAATGAAGCAATAACTGTAAACCGGATCTCTTAGTACGCCAGCGTTCAAAACTACACGTTTGTTGGTAGGCACATTTAACATTAATTCTATTATGATGCGCAAGTTGAATAGTTTTATTTCACACTGAAGAACTACATCGAACGTATTAGAAAAATACCATCATCATATTTACGTGTTGAGATTTATGTACGTTACGAATTATTCTGTTTAATAAGGACATTACGACAAAATATTGGAAAAATAGCATCCATTTAAATGTGCAATGCCTTGCTATAATAACACGTTTCCGTTTTCGAAACGGCAAATTGTAATAATTACATCATTTGTCGGTCTCGTTACTGTTAGTGGTACAAACAGTCATTGTCCCTACTTATAGCCACTGGTGTATAAGCCCCTCGGGCATTCGCCTTTAAACGTTGTATTTTTATAAAATTTCTCAACAGAGCTATTGTATATAAGCAATAGAAGTACAGACAGAAGTACAGCTGTATGCGTCATCGTTCAGAACACGGTCTTCTGCAATTATTAATAATTAATTTTCCGAGTTTTTCTGCGTCAAGTTTGTAAACGGGCATATTATGTTTTTGATTTTTGTTTGTTTCTATATGTTATCTTTCATTTTTATTTGCACACTTTTTCTTCGTTGTCATCTAAAACTTCTTAATATTTAAAGGAGAAAAGAGGGAGGGGGGGAGGAAATGTGTCGAATCAAGAGATGTTTAATCAAATCAAAATGTTCACTGTGACTGTGTATGATTGTAGAAAATTCTATGTACCAGTGTCGCCACACAGTAATTATCAAATTCTCATATCTTGATAACCATATATATATATATATATATATATATATGATATTATTATTTACATATTTACATGTTTCAGTTGCGTAGGTGGGATAAAAATAGATTTGTGAATGTCATTATAAAACGATCGTGGTAACGTAAAATATATTTTGTTGTGCACGAGACTGTTGCAATTTTTAAATAATAATATGTGAAGTCTATAACGATTCTTGGAAGTAAACTATTATTTATCATCTTTGAATCTGTTTCATTATGCGTCAGTTTAGAAGAATAAAGTTTTAACTTGAAAAAAAAATGGAAACTTATTACTTTGTATTCAAATAAATGTTAAAAATCTTACGAAAAAAGTATGAATTTAATGTTTTTAAATATTACGAACATAACACATAAAACTTAATTAAACTTCATGTTTTCAGTAACTATCAAAAGTTAACGGGCAACCTAAATTATTTTATTATAACGGTTAATTTTTTTATACACTACCACAGTATAGTGATGTAAAACAAAATTAAAGTAGCTGAGATGAATACTCTAAAATGTGTCCATTAAAATAAACTAGACATCTTACAAATGCACATACTGCCTAATTTTGGTGTTAAATGCAGAAACGATGTGTAAATTTTGAAAAGATTTCATGGTTTGGATTATAGAAATAAGTAAAAATAATCAAGTTTATGAAAAATAAGTAAATGTCAAAAATTATTACATACAATTTCATTAAACTATGATTAAGATACATTATTTAATGATAACGATTATATTTATAGCTTACTAAAAAATAGCATCTACTATATAAGTATAATATGTTTTATATAAACCATCGAACAAGATAGTAGTTAATATTATTATCTATACAATTTCTCTACAAAATCCTTCATATTTAATACAAATAAAAAGAACGATATGGCGTAAATAAAAATAATAAGTCAAAAAATCTAAATTATTTGACAAATATTTTTGAAAATAAAAAAATAAAAAATAAAATATTGTTTTCCACAAGATCGTTAAATGTATTGGTAAAAAATGCAAAAAAAAGTATTTTTTGTGATCACATGAAAAATTGAAATTGGAAAATCTTCAAGGGATATCATTTCAAAAGGCATATTTTAATTTGTTTTTTTCTGGTATCCGATCTTTTGTCCCTAGTAATATTTTTATACTTATTTAGAGTTTTTAAATTGAACCATTATTCAGTGTTTTCATTTCGAAAAAGTTTAAATTAAATTAAAAAACAACTCAAAGTTAATTTTTTTTTTATCTTTGTTTCTTTTTTTTTAAATTTCAACTTATGCAATTATTTTTATTATATAACAATTATATGTAACTTGGTGATTTTAATTTATAAAATGAGCGCATAATAGTATAATAGGCCGTTTTATGTTTCAAAAGCCGATGTTTAAAGAGCTACGAGTATCCGTTTACATGTTTACTTGATTAAATAATACATTTTATAACTGGGTGTCAGAATCTGTCATTCGAGTTATTTTCTAGAATTATATTATGTTTGTTAAGATTTGACATATAACTACTCATGTTTCTTTTCAAACTTGTAAGTTTAAAATAATTTTTTGTTCTAATGAAATTGTTTATATTTACATATGCGATGTACTTACAATGATTTTGATATTGTTGTATTCCATCGAATATTATTTAAATATCAAATATTTTTATCTAGATGCGTGGATATTAAATATTTCAAAATATAAAAAAATATAACATATTTTGATCTTAAATAACTATAAATAGCTAACTAGATAAAAAAAAGATAAACATTTCTTGTCACCTAGTCAAAACCATATATTTAAAAAAAAAAAAAAATGTTTTTAAAATTATTTAAATAAATTTAATTATTTTAACAATGGATAGACATCCAAAATATATAATTAATACTTGTAGTTTGCAAACGGAAAAGAAATTCTTAAGAAACGGTAAACACTTTATATTTGTTAAAAACGTGCTTCGTATGTTAGCATACCAAGAAACGCCCATTTTTTTGCGTTAACTAATTACATTAGCAATGTAATGTAACATGTTGATTTAACTTGAGGAATCTTGAATACACACGTATTCATATATTAAGGTTGTAGCTAGAAATTTCATCAGAAGGGAAGTAACCAATTATCAAAACATAATTAGTGTTATTTATTAAGTGCTGTTTTAAATGCTTATACATGTCAAATTTTAATTTAATTTTATGATCTATAGTTATAACTTAAAAGGTAAATAAAAATAAATAAATAATTAAAATCATGATATATTAAAAATATTTATGTAAAATTATATTGTTAAAAACAAAATGATAAAACTCTGTCATTGGGTAGGAAATTATCATTTAAATATTTAGAATATTTTATTAAAAAAAATAAAAATTTAAAAAGTTATAAATAAGCAGTTTCAATATTTATTTTTATACGAGTCAGTTAAAAATGTTCTTTAAAATTAATATATTCGTTAGTTATGAACAGGAGGCAAATACCCCTCCCCTTGGATACGCCCTTGCCATAAGGTACTTGTATATTAACCGTTCTTCTTCAAGCCTAATATTAGTTAGTAACTTTAAATGTTCTCTGTTAAAACTGTTTGAAAACAGTGAACATAAACAACAAAGAAAAGAACACATTAACTGTAATAGGTGAAACTTATCTTTAGAGAAAAAATATTATCGGGAAAGTAAGTTATACAATTTACGAAGTTTACTAAAAAAAAAAAAAAACTATTTGATTTGGTAATGACAAAATCATATGGTTATTGTAAGACAATAAGCAATGATAACTATAATCTTTACTAAAATATATACTCGTAGGAGTAATGTTAAAATTAATTATGCTAGCAATTAAATCTTTATTGATAATAATCTTAAAAATAAAAAAATGATCCAATTTATTATTAAAATTAAAAGTATCGAATTTATTTTTATTTATTCATTTATATACAGAATATAAATTTATAAATATTTTGAAATATTACAATTAAAAAGGTATAAAAAAATAAATAATAATTAGATAATTTGTTTGACACGTATAGTAAGTAAAATCAGTGACGTAGCTGGAGGGGACTGGTGGATCCCTTCCCTTAGAAATCGTTTGTGGTTATGTACTAATCACAGTTAATGCCTATAGCTAATAAGATAATAAAGTATTTATACCAGTGATATTTTTAAACCCCCTCCATCTTAATTGAATTTTAACGAAGCCACCGCGTACAGACTGATAGAGTTTTATATATGGTATCATATATCAAAAAAAAAAAAACCAAAACATTAACATTCATTATTTACATATTAATATATGTAAATAATTCTAAATACGTGAATACGGATTATAAATTCATGTGTAATAAGTATTTGCAAATACAAATTTTTCGTTCGCGTGCTTACGGAATTCGTGTTCGTGTACATATTTATTCATGTTTTCAATCAAGACTAATATAAATACATTTTAATATTTAAGGTACGGAATATGTGTACGCGTGTACATCAATATACGTATCAAACCTAGTTCTATTACAAAATAATAATATTAAACCATACAATATTAATATTGAACTATTAAAATCACGGTCTGTATCTAGAAATTAAATTTAGCAGAGGTACCTTTGAAAATATTATTATTATAGTAACACACTAGTTAGTATGAACGTCAATTGCATTATTTGTAAAATTTTGAGTCAATTCAATCTGGCGCTTGTTTCAATTATAATATATTAACATAGGTATGTTTCTGAGGAAAATTTTATCGTAAAACCTAAGATATAAAATGTATTATATACTTTTGTAGTAAGTTCTATTATATTATTTATAGATATCCGATTAAACTATTTAAAATTTGTTTTGACATTTAAAAATTCACTACCTTTGTGCACAACAATGAAAATAGGTTTTCAATAAATAAAGTTCGTTTAAAATATCCAATTGGAACGTTTTTGACATATATTAAATAAGATAAAATCAGAAAATTGGTAAAATACATCTGAGATGATAGATTCTTATTTAAAAATATTTTTTTGGCTATAAAATAGTCATTTAGATCGAAAATCCTATATAAATGTATATTTTATACAAAACGATTTGAGCTGTAGGATCGAAGTGACAAATTTTTTTAATATAATACGTGACACTTGAATCATAAAGCTACGTATAAATGTAATATTATTAGTTTAATGAGTTATAACATTATCAATGTCATCAACTATGTTAAAATATATACATAATGTATTTGAATATTTGTCCATTCAAACATAATATATTTATTATATAGATTATTTGAAAAGCCGTCGATTTTTGCATAAACGGTACTCATAAAATAAAAATAAATAAACATTATCCTATACGTTTTAATCACGAACCAACATTTTAAATGTAATGGGTTTTTATTTTATTTTATAATAACTACCAGTTTTTTTGGAACAACGTGACTTATTAAGATCTTGACACGAGAGCCATCATAGCCGTTTATGTAGTTATGATACACGCGAATCCGGCGGAGTAAAAGTAAAAGTAAAAGTAAAAAAAAAAAAATGTAAATAAATAGCAGATTTCAATTAATCGTGTTGACAACAGAGAATGTTGAAGATAAACGTAGTGGTAGGAGAAACGGCGCTTAATTGCGCACGGTCTAGTAGTGCTGAACCGAAATTACTACGAACATTCGGGTGACGGTTTAACGTCAAAACTAAAACCGTTCCATTGGCAAAACAGCAAACATGTCCGGCGGTCGTTTCTTCATCACGTTAATTCCACCATCGTCACCACACGACCGGGACGAGACCGGATCTCGGTAACGGTTATCGCGAAAATCTCTCGGCAAAGTGTTGCGATTCGCCGAACCGAGGCCGGTACAACGTTGTCCGACGACATAAACCCGGTAAAATATAATCCCGTAATGTCATTATCTAAAACCGTTGTTAGCGTGGCGAATCGAACGACTGACCGGACAGCGGACAAGGAGGAGAACGTAACACTCGCGCACACGAATGAGGCATTATCGTTACGACATGATCCGCACGGTTTGTGCAGTGTGGACGGTACGTTTTAGATTATAATCCACGTACACGATCGGGGATGTATAGGGACATGGGCGCATGCCGGGAGTACTGATGACGGTTTATTATTTCTTCGTTACGGTCGTAGTTATGTTTCGAAAAGAAGACCGTTTTTTTTTTTTTTTTTTTTTTTTCTTTTTTTTACGCGTGACAAGTCAATTTATGTAGTTTTCGTAAACGTACTTTGGGCTATTGGTGGAGCGCGGTTTGTGAAATTCGACGAAATCGACAAGCGTTCATTTATTAATCAAATAACAAATATCACAAAAATATTTTGTCGAATTGTTAACAGTGTACAAACTTACGCGTTGTGTTTAAACTCATTAAGTTAAATTTACAAAAATGAAATAACACCACAAACATCACTCCAAGTAAATCGAAAAATGTATTTAAAATTATAATCGTTTTAGAATTATATATGTATAATGACCTTAACAATTGGTTCTTTTGGGCATGTATGAGTAGTTCGCAAAACGTAGTGTTTTGTTGATATTCTTAGTAGTCTAGTAGTACTGCCTAGAGTAGTCTCTAGGCAGTATGTTTATCTAGAGGTACGGTCTTGAATGGCTGAAACTAAGGAAGAAGAGGAAGAACTAAAATAATTTAGTTTAATGGACAGTAAAAAATAATTTGAATAACCTAATAGCATAATTAGTCTAACCTGATGAGAAAGATCATTGTAAGGTAAGTGTAGTAATGATTAACACTGTAAAAGCAATTTACAAAACATTTTTTGTACGCTATGCAATTTAAACTACTCATAATATATACGCTACACGCATTGAAAGTTATACTTGTTCAGCCGTATTAAAATTTAAGTAATATTTTACGGAAAATAATTACTTATGTCAAGACTCGTAAGACATAAATGTTGTAAAATATAATCTATGTGTTTCAAACAATAGATAATTATTAATAGTATTATTTATTAAATTGTATTTATTTATTTATATTTAATACTATTATATTAATTGTTCTGTTTAAAATAATATAGAATATAATATATACTATTTTAATAGGACATAAATAAATTATAAAACATAAAATTATTGTATAATTACTATTAATAGCTCTAAGCAACAAATTATGTTTATATAAATATAGTAAATATAACTGAATAAGTAAGATATCAATAAAACGGATAAAATGATATAATAATTGTTTGTTTGTTAAATACTTAATAATATAATGACTTTAATAATGCTTAAAAAAATTCTTAAATAAGTATTATCCATATATGAAAGTTATTTTTAAATTGATGAAGCAACTGTTTCAACAATTGCTTCATAGATTGTTGTGTTGTCTAATTTTTTTTATTGTATAGTGTTTCGTGATAATTTTATTGTGAATGACACACGGTAATGAAACTGAATAATAGAAAATAGAAAGTCTTAATTTACCAACTTAAAATAAGGAATTAAGGTATTAGGTATAAGGTATTATATGTCAAATATCTGTTCATCCACTGGTTTAGTCATTCTTATTAGTATCCAGTATACCACCTCTAGTTAGTCTGGCTGTTTTTAAAATTCCCTTTGCTATCATCTAAAATTTGTGGATTGTTGAAAGATACAATTGTTAAGTTATGATTTATTTATTAGCATATGATTATGAAGTAAATTTTATCTTTGTATGATTAGTACTAGTAAGTAATTGATAGCAAATAGATTTATTGATATGATACAAGAACATTTAAAGCATTTACTAAATTTTTACTTGAAAAACGTAATATCTCGTAAAACTTTCTTCAAACTGACTTATATAGTTATTTGTTTGAATTAATTTTTATGTAGTCTTTGAAAACCGCAAACTTTTGATTTCGACCCCAAAAAGGCGAATTGACAAAAACTGATCACTTAATCGGCCATTACATAAAAATAATACCACTTATTTATAGTGAGTTAAAACCGTACACTATTTTTAGTGCTAAATTATGGATAAGATATTATAAGTTGATAAGCTACTATACAATAATCATGTTAACATGTGTTAAGTCATTTATCGCTACTCTTTATTATCTGGTCTAATGTATATCTATATAAAGGCTACAACATAAGTGACTTTTTACATTTTTATAATGGATATTACAATTATTGATAGTAATAAACGAGGGGATATTTATTACTTGAAAATTTTAAGTAAGTACCGATAATTTAGAGTGTTTTTTAAACTATACGTTCACAGTTACAACATGTAATCAAATGAAGAATATACTAAAAATAAAAATCACACATTAACAAAAATCGGTTGAAACAGTGAAAATTAATATTTAAGAGGTACATAAGGAATTTAAACACAAAACTTATAATGACAGTCATGAAAGACCTAGAAAAATAGTACGCAAAGAGATGTCATCTATAGAAAATAATACAATTATAGGAAGAAATGACGTAAGATTAATAAGGAAGTTCATGTATTATAAACGTAGGAAACTTCTACCAACTTAACCGAAAAGTTTTGAAGATGCTCTAAACTTTGTTTCAAATTGCGATATTTGAACCTGTTGAAACGAAAGAATGACCTAAGTGTACAAACAGGACGAAATTATTATTGTTACGTGTAAAAAAAATATTGAATAACATATAATCCTAAGTATTTTTATAAACTGTACATCAGAGGTGGCCAAACTTTTTTCAGCCACGATCTACTAAAAATATATTTCACCTTTAAAGATCGACTTTCTTGGAAAATATTTTTTATTATTAAATAATTATAATTATTAAGAAACATACTTGCTTAAAGTGTATATAAATATACATGAAGTATTATAAACTTATTACTAATTACTAAAAATAATATAATCATTTGTAAAATCTAAATACTTAAGTCTAATTAACATATTTTTGTGCACGTAGCCTAAAAATAATTTCTAACATGATATACTCTGAAATCGTCCGCAATCGACTGTTTGGCCGCCTCTGCTGTATACTATACACGGATGGAGCCAAAATTATTACTTACTTTTAGTTCATTTTTTTTACTATCTAAAACCGAATCTTGTTACATAAAAATGTGGGTCAATATTAACAATACAATACAATGTATAGAGTTAGGACAAGTTTTAAATATTAACATTATTCATCTCGATTTTAAGATAGGTGTTAATAATGCAATACAAAAAAAAAATTAATCAGAGTAAGGAATAAAGATTGTACATTTAATTATGGTCCAACTTTTTATTTTAGAAAAATTAATTCTATCATTATCCTTAAACGATTGTACAATGATAATCAAAATTAAAATAAAAATATTTTTTTGGATTAACAATTTTTTTAAAACATGAAGTTAGATTTAATGTCCATATATCCACCACAAAATGCATTCAGTGATATAATTTTTGATAATTACAGTGGAAAGTAGTTTCCGATGGAAATTTGGACCATTCAATCAATGAAATATAACTACAAGGACTCAAAATGAAGCTGAACGATTTCACCAAGAATTTAACTCTGAATTTTACAATCTGATTCCATCTGTGTTTATGGTTGTTGATGGTTTACATAATATTTATATCGATATAGCGACGCGTAAGAACCAGGATCTTCAAGGAATGCAAAATATAGGCCGTCCAATTAAAAAACAAAAACAAGTTAATAAATATACTATAGTAATATTTTAAATTTTTAACTAAATTATATTTATTTTTAGGTGCACTTGTTTAAATGTTGGAAATAATTTTTTATTGACAAAGATCATACAAAGTTTTTAAAAAACGTCGACAATCGATTTTAACCAATCAAATTTTGAACATTTTACATTTTACATTTTTAAACATTTTGTAAATAAATATTTGAATAAATATTTGAAATGTTTGAACATTTTTTATTTTTATTTTAATAAATAATAACTGGGAACTAATAATTAGTGTGCGGTTTTTGGGAACAAAAATTTTAAAAACTGTGTGGTTTATGCTATTAAATGTATGTGGTTTTAAATTTCTGAAAGTGTGCGGTTTTGTTCTGTATTCATCTCAAGTGTGTGGTTTAAAGAATCGAAGCGTTTTTAAATCCATCAACATTATTTGGCAATAATCAATGTTTAGATAGTTTAGTTTTATCAATATTTGTATTATTCCAATGTCAAAAGATTATAGTTAACCATATGTGTCAAACTTATGGTTAACATCGGATAAAATATACTATCAACATTATTTATTTAATCTATAGTGTGTTTTTGGTAATTTACTTTGCACACAAAACACGACAGTATCTAGTGTCCCGAAATAACCCGAAAACTCAGATTACCACAGCCACCCTCCTATATCATAATGCATTATTGAAAAAGAGAGTTTCAAATCGTGTCGAAACATGACCATAAAAAATAACTGTTGTACATTTGGTATGTAACGTAACTGATATCTATTTCACGATAGATTTCGACGTCACGAAGTACGTTCTTACTTGATTCAAATCGTCACAGCGTAATATTACATTGCAATTGTTAAGTACGCCATTTCCCAGCTGAGTTACCCTTGATAACTACTTCTTCAGCGATTTCTAAAGTAAACATATACGTTTTATGTCATCGATAAGAAGCTACCCTGGCCACCTGCTGTTGAACCTTTTCATGGTTGCGGAGAAATGTAATAAGGTTTGTTTGCATTATCTCCATTTCTTAGGGTGTAAGTGACATCTGAACGAACGTAGCAGGTAAGTACATGGTCGTTCAAATTGACCCGTATTAATATTATATAGTGAACCAGCACATTATTTGGTATGTTTTTTTTTTTCATTCTATTACATAAGTTTAGACTGAGTGCAATAATATTGATGTGCATGAAAACGTGATACAATGGAAACAAGATCGTTTTGCAAATATAGGACATTAGTCGTCAGTGCCGATTCTTATTTACACGAGGTTTCGAAATCTCAACTCGTCAAGTTTTTTTCATCTTTTTTTTATTCGAACAGTTTTTGCGATTATGTGTACGTGATTGGTAAATTGAAAAAATGTACAAAATTATTGAACCGTCATGTTCAGACGTGTTGCGTACCTATATATTATCTCTTCGGTTTTTTTTATTTCCATGATAAAAACGTTCTAAGACTAATGTCAATCGTCCGGAAATCGTATTTTGCTCTTTTCAACGAACTAGATTTATCAACAGGCGGCGAATTATCGATTTAAACTTCATATGGACTTTTTTCGAACATATTTTCTCCCAAACCGTAACAAAATATAAACCTATAGCACACGTCTTATGTCTTATTACTAATTTACTTCGAGTTACTTGCAACATGTCGTACTTTTCATGGGTTTCACCTATTGTACCATCATGAAACTGGAAACACTGAGAGTTTCCTTAAATGATTTAATATGATACTTAGTAGGCCTGATTATAAAGTTAAATTATTTGAAATTTGCAAATTATCATTGATTTCGAAATATTTCATTGAACTGTAAAAATAAAAGTAAAGTAATGAAATTATAAGTCGATATAATAACTGTCATGAATAATATAAAAATAATTTAAATACAATCCAATATATAACTGAATATGATTAAATACTGATTATTATGAGTCTATAATAAGTTTTTGTTAAAATATCAAATGTATTTGCATCACTGTATAAATTAATAGATTAATTTTCTAAAAATATTTATTTTTAGAAAAAATTATTTTGTAGTAACTATAAACTGTTTATATTGTTAATTCAATAGATTTTTCCTTTAATTATTTTTAACACGTTTCTAACTACGTTAGAATACAACAAACATTTTTAGTTTTTTTAATAAAATTTAAATCTTATAATGTTCAATAGATTGAGTCGTTTTAATATGCCTTGAAACCGTTTTGAAGAACTTCAAACAATATAATGTAAATATGTGTACACGAAGTGTACGATCGGTGTAAAGTAATTTGTTAGAAAAATTGTAATCGTTAACCTTTTAGCAAATCACATATATTTTTTCTTAATGTAATATCATATTTTCTATAATTATTTTACATGAGAAATTTATTTATACTAAAATTTCTTTCAGTAAATGAAAAACATAAAAGTACTTAGTTTTATGATAAACTTCCATAGTCTTAAAATATAAAATAGATGTTTCATATATTTTTATAAATAATTGTTTTTATTTTTAATTTAAGTTCAATTGTTTTAAATTAATTACATTTGGTATATCTGTATGTTAGGATCGGACTATAAGATAATTTTTGTTAAATAGAATTTATCGATCACATTTAATAATTTTAAAGCAAGATAATATAACATTCGAAAACAGTTGTTTTTGTGATAATTTAATAAAATATAAATAAACTAATTATTTATTTCAGATTAAATATATTAATATATTACTCTTGAACAATGTTGTTTATGTTTATTTTTATACTTTGCGTATAAGATTTTTACTGGTAATTTTGGGTGTCCTATTTTCTTAAGTTGTTTCTCCTTCTACACCCCTACTCATAACCCCGTTCTAAAATTACATTTTATTTAATTTTATATAATTTTATTTAAAACAATTATGCAAGTAACCCCCCCCCCCCCCCCTCAAAAGAATTATAAAAGTCATAAGTTAATTAAAAATAGGTATGCTTATATTATCAAACTTTAATTTATTAAAAAAAAAAAAAAAAATGTGATTCTATACTTTGTAATGCATAGCTATAAGTATTATTTATATTGTAATTGTTTTTTCATTATATTTTTTTCTTTTTTGAAAATTAATTGTATATTATCTATGAATAATTGTCATTATCTAATATATGTAATTGGCCCTTGACCGTTTAAAATGCAAATAAGTAAATAAATATTTTCTCTCAATAAGTTTCAAGTCTTAGCTATTATTCTTAAATATTATTTTCTTGCTATCTTCAAGTATCCAGTAACATAATTTATTCATGTGTATTAACTTGTTAATGCGTATAATTTAATCTGGATTATGGTTCAAAATATTGCGTTTATTTTATATAAAAGTAAAAATAATTTGGAACTTTTTATTGCAGGGGTGGTTACCTGAAGAAATGCTTATTCTAATCTTTCTGTTTATTATTATCATAAAACACATTTATGTAACTCTCACTAATTTACTGAGCACGACTAACTCCAATTGGATACACTGCAACAATTCATCACTACTACTGCTAATAATGATAATCACCGTGATGTAGGCCACTTGGCATCCATCGTTTAATAAAAAATCATTGTTATTTCAAGTTTAGAAAATATAGTTTAATTCGACTGTTAGGACTTTTGTGGCCCACTGTAGAGTCTGTAGGAAGTTTATAGGAACCTTGACAGTGTATATTGGAAATATGTTAAAAATGTATTATGACTATGAGTATTATCTGATCAAACTTATTTAAACAAAACATTTCTGTCATAACCGTTTTATTCTAATAAATATCCATTTATTTTTTCAACTTCAATGTGAATCACAAATAAATGTCATTAATTTTATTTTACACGTTTAACTTTTTTTAAAGAGTATACTTAAAATAATATACTTCTTCTTCCTGTGCCTACTCGATTTCGAATGTTAGCGATCATTCCAGCAATGTTCTCTCTGTTGATTGCATCGCAAAACAATTCTGATGAATTCTTTCTAAACCATACCCTTAGATTATGAAGTCATGATTTTCTTCTTCTTTCATGTCTTCTTTTTCCAAATATTTTCCCTTGTATAATAGATTGGAGTATTGAATACCTACTCTCATTTCGTATTATGTGTTCTAGGTATTAAAGCTTTCTTATCTTTATGGTGTTTACTGGCTCTGTGTCCTTGTTCATTCTCCCAAGAACTTCAACGTTTGTAATCCGGGATATCCACGGTATCTTCAGTATTCTTCTATGCAGCCATAACTCAAATGTTTTAAATTTTTTGTAATGGAATCGTATAATGTCAAAGACTCCACACCGTAGAGCAGCACAGAGAACATATAGCATCTTATGTGTCTCATTTTTGTTTCAAAAGATAAATTATAACTTTTGAAGAAAACACCTATATTATTAAATGTTGTCCTAGCTTTACCTATATAGCATTTTATTTCTTGAGTGTTGACCAAATTTTCATTTATCATGGTGCCTAAGCAGCAATATTGTTTTACTCTTTCTATTCTGGTTTGATTGACATAAAGGGGAACTCCAATTATGATCAGATATTGCTAATGACCATTTGTTTTATTTTGTGTACATTTATGTTGAGTCCAAACCGTTGACTGTGCTGTGCTGTGATTCATTAAAGTTTACAGTTCTGTAATACTATCGGCTAAAATTATAGTGTCATCCGCATATCTAATGTTGTTGATTCTGGTTCCATTCAGTTGTATGCCTTTCTCTATCTCATCTAGGACTATGGAATATTTTCTCAGAATAGAAGTTAAAAATTAAAGATGAAAGGATACACCCTTGTCTAACACCTCGTAATATTTTTACATCCTTTGTTGTATCTTTATTTAGTTTAAGTAAGCTATCTGATTCCAATATAGGTTGCCTATTATTCTTAAATCTTTGCTATCTAGCCTGACTTATTTAAGTATATTCAACATTTTATCATGTTTGATACTATCGAAGGCTTTCAATCAGCAATACGCAAACGTCAAAATGTACGTCTCTGCATTTTTATATCAATACTTCAAATAATGTCTCTCTTGTGCCCACTGCTTTAATGAAACCAAACTGAGTTGGAAACATTTGCTCTTTGGACTTTTTGTATATTCTCTTATGGGTGTGATTTTTAAAATTAACTTTGGAAAATGACTTATGATGTGGTATTCCTCATATTTCTTACCTTATATTTTCTTATATAATGCAATGAATTCTGATTCTAGCCAGTCTCTTGGTATATCTCCTGTATCATTGATGTTACTGAAAATTAAATAGATTAAAATGTTGATGTAAAACTATTGTACTTCTGAATTATATAAATTTAATCATTATTTTGTTTTGTAAAAAATTTTTATTTGATAAATATATGAAACTAATATTGAACAAATTTACATTTCTATTACCGGAATTTAGTAGTGTATGCGACATATTGTTATAGTAAAATTTTAATATACCTATTCTAGCCGAATGCGTGTGGTTTATCAGGATTAGTTGAGTATATGATATCATAATACTACCTATTTTACTGCACAAAACATTTATTGTTGTGTTTCGTGTAGTGCTTTAATATAATCATGTTAAAATTTACGTTGTGGTGTTTTATGGTATATTTACCTATCATTTGGATAAAATGTAATATTTAATTTAATATATTTAAATATTATTCATATGAACAAAATAAAAAAATATTAATAAATCATTAAATACATATTTGTAAATATATGTATCATATATCATACTTGTATAGTTTGGAAGATAAATCTACTTCTACATAAAAAAAAAAAAAAAAACAGAAAACCTTATATTAGACCTTATACAATTTAACTTTATGGTGCTTTGATATATATATATATATATATATAATATAAAATGTATTTAATTATTTAACTCATTTAACATATATTAAATACTTTAAGATGTATAAGTATTATCGTTATCCACTTGCAATATTTCGTTGTTCAGTAACCCTAACATAAATTTGTTAAAAATGTTCACTTAAGTTTACCAAAAATTTAAATTAACAGCATTTGTTATTCTGAGTAATTATCTTTCTCATAAATTTGAATATTTGATATTTCATATACACTCAATTTTAGACTGCACTCACAAAGTCTAATGTGTCCCTTATGAGTACTAATGGTTATTACATTACTGTAGTATTATGTAAGTTTTTCGTAATCCGAAGTCGCGTACAGGCATAAATACAAATATTTAATATTAATTTTTTAATTTGAAAATTAACTAAATATATAATGTCATATATTGCAACAGAATGTTATTTTATGATTTAATATAAGTTATTTTATACTATTTCTATATGTTTTATGCAAGTATATTTTTTTCATAAATTAATTTAATTGTTCGATATTTATCAATTTCAATAAATTATTAATATATAGGTAGTATTCAAAATTGTAGATTTTAATTTAAAAAAATTGTTGTCTAAAATTCTAAATATAATTCTTACTAATTACGTACCTCATCAATTTTTATATGGATAGGGAAATTCGATATAAGTATTTATTATTTTTATAATAAAATTTTAATAATTTAAAAGTACAATAACTGTATTACCAGTATTTTAATACATATATCTAAACTTTTAAAAACTGTTTTACTGAGTATTGTGACTCTAGGCTGAAGAGTTACTACTTTGTTTACTTACCGCTTATTGGTTATTATTAATTCTTATTGAATTAACTTTTATATTCATTTTTTTTCTATTTTGCTATTAATTGATTTTTCTCTTTTTTTATAAGATATTTTTATTTTTTTTTTTTTTTTTTTTATGATAATCCCATACATTTTATAAAAATTAAAATATGTATATCGAAGCGGAATGTAAATTTTCATAGAAACTATTTAACCTTAAGAATCACTGTTATAGCTACTACAGCTAACATAAAAGACTTTAATTTATTTATGATATTTATGATATAAACTTTGAAAATATGTAAATAGTAAAATATTAAATGGTTCTAAACATTGAGGAATTGTACTAAAATTTAAGTGAGAGCCTATAAAATATTTTCGATGAATGATTGTGTACAGATATTTATTGATATAATTTTGAAGTTTAAATTTCTACATAACGAAGTTTATTTTTTTATACGAAAAAAAAAATGTAAAACCCTGATAAAAATTAGCATATTAAAAATGTTAATAAAAATGAGCTGTAATAATTATTATTTAATTATTTTATATTATAAGAGAAATATTTTAAGATAAATTTTTTTTCTTCAATATTTTGTACTCAATTATTTGCATTTGTAATAAATATTTTATTGAATATTATTTTGAAATATTTAAGAATTTTAATCATGCACAATGCATTATATCATACTTTATCATTATTTATTTAAACTTAAAAAAAAGTATCACGTCTTGTTATCTTAATGATGTGTGATAAAAAAAAATCTACAGATTTTAACCGTATGTTATTTTACTGCAGGATATATACAAGTTCACTTTTGCACTCATACATAACTGAAATATAAGTGGGCCTTATTACTCGAATTGGGTATACTAATATATTTGAAAGCAGCGTTTATAATCTGGGATTATAATCTTAATGAGATTTTCTCTTTGAAAAAAAGAATATATTTAACCAATTGAGTGTAAGTGTATCTATAAGTGTGTATATATGTATATATTGTATATATGAGTCTTAAAATTATATACATAAAATTAAATGACTACTGAAGTTTAAAATTTGTTGAAATTTATATGTAAAATATAATTTTTTTATATTGTGATTATTAAGATTTTTCATATTTATTAAAAATGGCTGAGCATCCATTCATATATTATGAAACAACATCATTTTTATTGACGAATCATTTAACAAATCAAACATAATATTTAATAATTACATAACATTTAAAATTTCAAATGTTCTTACTTAGTTTAAAAATATATATAAGACATAATAATTTATGAATTAACGATTTAATGTAAGCTTAGTATGCTCGAATACAATGATTACTTATTTTGTTATATAATTTTAAAATTATGAATTTAGATGTATGATAATTGTATATTTCTTTTATCACATATATATGGAATTCGTGGATTTTGTAAAAATATATTATTAATAAGACTAGAAAAAAAAAGAAACATTAAATAATATTGTAACTTTTTATTGATGCAAATATCTAAACAACCAAAATTCGAATTTACCATATGAAATATAATCAAAATTATATTTACAAATTTATTTTTATTTAAAATAATAAGCTTTTAAGATAATTTGAATAATTTCATCATTTTTTGAATGTACATTTAATTTGAATATTTTGTTAATTTAATTTATATTTTAAAACATTTTATGTTTAGTACCATTATTTAGGCAGGTTTATCGTTGCTCCTAGGCACATAAAAGTTAGAAGCAACTAAGTTGTAAATAAAGTAATCCAAAAATTTCAATTATTCACCATAATGTACACACATAATTTATACTACAAGTATAAGAATGATAAAAATATATTAAGATAAAATATAAGCCAATGTAACAAATACAAAAAAAAATCGAAGTTACCAAAGCTTTTATTAATCTTTCAAGTTTTTAGAGCACCGTCATAAAAGTAAAACATCACTCTAATAATACGAAAAAGCATGGAGTGATACTATTTCATGCATTCTTAACTTAACCAAGAATAACCTTAAAATTTGTGTTTTATAATACACTACGCTAACATATTATCATATGTAAAGAAGTTTCATGAATATTGCTTAAATACTTTGCCATGAAATTATATCCATATATATATATATATATATATACCATACAATATATAATTTTTGAACATAAATTCTAAAATTTATGGTTCAACTTTTAATTAATAGCTTTCAAATAATAACGGAAGAAAATTGAAAATTAATTTATATACTATATATTTTTGTCTAAAATGAGTATTAAGTGCATATAAATATAATTATTGAAAATTTAAATATGAGTATTGAATTAAAAATATATATATATATATATATATTACTCCAAGTAATTACATTTACAATTGTAAAAACAATTTAAAAATATAAAAAAAAATCAAATTATATCACTGTAGTAAAATAACACATAAATCGTTGAAGTGGATAGAGCTTCAAAAAAAAAAAAAATAAAAAAAAAATATGAAACTATTATATATTTATTAATTTAAAAATATTATTATATATCAGTATTCACTGTATTAATAATTGTGGTAGTTAGGTAAACAAATTAAGAATTTTTATTTCTAAGTAAATCATTTAATGAACTACAATATTGTTTTTATATTATATTATAGAATATTGATCTATTTAAGGTTACTCAATAAAACTTTTGGTATTTAAAAATTATCATGTTGTAGTTTTTCTAATTAAATTGGTTGCATTGAATGCAGAAATAATTCATTTATATTTTATAACACAATTTATTGAAATTTATTTTATTATTTAAATATTGATTATATGTATTTGTAATGTCTTCATTATAGACATAATTATATGACTGGTTGTTTCAGTGTGAATAAAAATTAATTCAGATCATTCTTTCTGGTCAGTACATTTTTTTGTGCTATTAATTTTTCGACACTTTTTTAGTTTTGTATTAACAATGAATAGTAGTATATTTTTCACTGCAATGTTAATAAACCCGCAATCTATGATAATGAGTTGAGTTAGTGTAGTTACTAGGTTTTATCATGTCTACACATTTTCTATTATCATCATTTATATGCAAGGTGTTGTTATTAATTCACATTGTTTCAAAGTACTTGAATAGAGGCTTTTTTCATTTTTGGCATTTTATATATAAATCCATGTAGCTTTTGTAAAATATGTAACATTTTATATTTTATTTAACAAGAAATAAGAATATTTATAATCTTAACTATGAAATCTCTGAAAAATCCAATTACTAGTAACTTATCCATTATTTTTACAACAGAAAATTTAAAAATTACAATTTATTTCTTTCAATATTATGTTATGCTGTTACTTTTTAGTAACTCGACCAATAATATCAAATCACATTTACTGTCATAAGTGAGCTGGAAAATTTAGTGTTAAGTGATTTATTAAAGTTAAAAGTTAACCCATCCCAATTGCATATGATAAAACAGTGGATTTATTTACATAGGTACATAAATAACATTTATGCTGGGTTGCACAAACGATCAATAACTAGTTATTGAACCAATAAGTAAGGAATCATTTGTATAAAAATTGTATCTGTTGCACAAAAGATATTTGGGTTTTATCGATCCAATAAATATAGTATTATCGAATAGATAAATTGTGGGCCCTTTATTGGTTCGATAAATAATGAAAAGAGTTCTACAACTTTATTGAATTGATACCTGATGATAATATGTTATATTTTGTTATTAAAATTTTGGGTCGCGGTGGATTGGTAATTGGTCGCGAACAATTGATTGCCGGTGAATTGATCGCCAGTGAATTAATCGTAAGTAAAATTAGTCACCATGTTAATTGATCGCCAAATAAAATAATTTTTAAGTTTCGAACATTTTAATACTGGTTTAATTTAATCCAATATGTATAAATATATTATGTAGGTATATTAATGTTGAATAAACAGTAGATATTTAATATATTATATACAATAAACTCAATGGGTAGGTATCGTTTGTTGTAATGTACGTAATGTACGTTTGTAACACTTGTAATCAATTATACGAGGGCTGACAATAAAGTAAGGTCTCCAACGCTGCAACTTCGCCGGATCACGCGCTAGGCGAAATCTGGCAACACCGCCGTGTTCCTTGGTTCCCCCACTACCACTTTGCTGCTGGGTGAGGCTTCCCCTACCGCTCAGTCTTGGCTGAGCAGCCGTCAACGATGGAGGTACCCCTCGCGTCAGCGTCCAAGTGCGAATTGCGTTCTGTAATACGTTTTTTGAGTGCGAAAAAGGTGACACCTATTGAAATCCATCGTCAACTAGTTGAAGTTTACGGGGAAGAGTGTATGGACATAAAAAACGTGCGTAAGTGGAGCCGCGAGTTCAATTCCGGGCGCACTAATGTTCACGACGAGGAGAGAAGTGGCCGACCGTCGGTCTCGGATGCGATTGTTCAAGCAGTGGAGGCAGAAATGCTCAAAAACCGCCGTGCGACAATTAGGGACTTGGAAGAGAAGCTTGGAGGAGTGTGTAGCAGCGAAACAATCCGTCATATCCTTGTGAACAAATTGCAGTATCACAAAGTTTCTGCCCGATGGGTGCCGAAACAGCTGACCGAAGACCACATGAAGCGGCGCGTGGAATGTGCGACCAAAGTTGTGGCCCGTTTTGAAGAGGAAGGCGATGATTTTTTGGAAGGGTTTGTTACGGGGGATGAAACGTGGGCTCATCACTACACACCCGAAACAAAGGAGTCGTCCAAACAATGGCGCCATAGCGATTCTCCGAAACCCAAAAAATTTAAGGCGACACTGTCAGCCGGCAAGGTGATGGCTACGGTGTTTTGGGATCGCCACGGGGTATTGTTGGTGGATTTCATGCCAAGGGGAACCACTATCAATGCAGCAAGGTACTGTGAGACCCTGGAAAAGCTTCGTCGTGCCATAAAAAACAAACGCCCGAGATTGCTGAGCAAAGGAGTGAAATTTCACCACGACAACGCGCGCCCGCACACAGCCAACGTTACCCTTGACCTGCTCAAGAAATTTGGCTGGGAAATCATCGATCACCCTCCCTATAGTCCCGACGTGGCCCCAAGTGACTACCACATGTTCCCCGCCCTGAAAAAACATCTCGGAGGGAAGAAGTTTGATAGTGACGCGGAGGTTCAGAAAGAGGTCAACACCTGGCTGCGCGAGGCGGACGGAGAGTGGTATTCTGCCGGCATAGACAAGTTCATCGTGCGGATGCGCAAGATGTTGGAAAAAAATGGCGATTATGTAGAAAAGTAGCCAAGACCTTGGCCTTTCCAACGGTGTATCGCTTTTTGTAAATAAATGTCATTTTCTATGAAAAAAAAAATTGGAGACCTTACTTTATTGTCAGCCCTCGTAGTTATCAAAGATAAAATTATCATTGCTATGGACTGGTTTTATCACGATTATACGACTTTTGTTGACTTACTGTACTTGACTAGTATGACTCAGCGTGGCGATAAATCTCAATATTCAAGGTGATTCAATTTCGAACAACAAAAATTCCATTTTAGTATTTTACTTAAACTATTGGTCGTACCTGTACACCGTACCTACTATATAATATTTGTATAGTATGCTAGTGTGTCTTGAAGTATTGAATCGTATTAATTTGTATTAAATTGTAGCGCATTTTTCGTTTTTTAATAATGGAATTTATTAAGAGAGCAGCTTTAATATAAATTTTATAATTATCAATTATTATTATTTACTTTTATTTTTAATTTAATTTTTACTTGTATCATATATAAAATTGTTTATTAAATTATAAAAATATTTGGCGATCAATTAACATGGCGACTAATTTTACTCGCGATTAATTCACTTTTTCGCGAAGTAATTGCTCATAATTTTCAATTGCAGCATTAATATAAATTTTATAACTATGAATTATTATTATTTATTTAATTTTTATTTAATTTTTACTTGTATGCATTCTGTAGTATAGTATTATAACTCAAAAATATTTAAAAATCATTTTTTTTTAGCGATCAATTATTGTACCCACAACCAATTTACTGGCAATCAATTTACCGGAGATCATCCAGTGACTAATTCACCGGATAAAATTAAATTACAATTAAATATAATCAAAATGTCATTGTATTCAACATCATCTGATAGTTTTGACGAAAAATTTGTCGCAGAAAAAGTTATAAATCTACCTAGCCCAAGAACGTATCGTGATCGTTTCAATCCGCTTGAACAGTATAATGATTAGGATTTATACTCATACTTATTGTTATATTGGACATATTCAATAACTAACTAGTTCAATTTTTACAAAATTAAATATATAATTTAGATTAATATATATAAATATATTAGTATATTAATTAGATTTAAGTAAAAAATTATATTATAAAACAATAAAAATAAGATGACATTTATTATATAATAAGATAGACAAAATAACAACTCGAAATGAATATATATATATATTATGTATTTTTTTTTATCAAGTATATACAACATTGTTTAGTATCGCCGAACTAGATAACCATTTTTATTATTATTGTTACTGATCGGCTGTTGACGAGTGCGATTACGATTATACCATTGTGGGTGTATTCGGTAATTCACTTGATCGACAGTAATAGATATCTGGAACTTGGCTGTCTGATATCTGGTCACTAAACAGTACACCCGAATCATTCGCGCAGTGTGTTATTAAATTTTCGTAATTCATGTATAACCTTGAAAACAATTAATATAACACAAAATTTAGTTAACGGGCAAGAAGTGTTGGTTCATTATTTATAATATCCACTTTGACCCCTACAAAACATTCATTAATCAACAAGGGTTTTTACCGATCAAATTGTATGAGTTACACTTGATATATCACTAACTTGAAACACTCTGATACAAACGTAAAACAGAAACAGATTAACTACAGGTTTGACTTATCTTAATATAAAATAAACGGTGGTGTTGAGGCATTCTATTTAAATCGAAATTTTACTTAATAATTTTTTTTCGTTTAAGTCATTCGTACACTTTTATAATTCATCAATTTATTTTAAGGGTAATTTATAAAAATATTTTCCTTTTCATAAGAGTTGTGTTCAGACTAGATGTTTATTTCTGAATTTGTCCACAAAGACAAACAATTTTAATTATTTTTCTTTTTCTCTTAAAAAAATTATACATATTTTGATAATTTTTAAGTATAGTCAAGATTATATTTAATTGTAATAAATCATTAAAAAATAATATAATTCTATCATAACAAATTTATATAGAGATTAACTATTTTAATTTTTATGTATATACATAGGTATAGAATGATATTTAAATATAAATGATGGTATAAATCCGAAATTAATTTACGTAAAATGCTTAAATTCTTACAGTCATTATTAATTGTACTGTATTTGATAGAAAACAAATATGAAATACCACAATACCGATTAAAATTACCTTTTCGCAGTAAATATTTCAGCCCATTGATTTCAAACTCATACCTGTAGATCTTTAGTTCAAAATATCAAATATTTCATAAAACAATAGTCATTGCATTCCAATAGTTTCCAAACTTGTTAAAATTTGTTATAAACGACTTCATGTTGAACATAACAAATCAAGTTAGGTGATCATAGATCTACGATTGTTCAACCTGTCCAAAAACTTCTCGTACTACCATAACTGAAATTGATTGTAATTTTAACATCAAATAAAAATATTAGTGAATAACTTTGAAGTAAATCTACAGTTCGGTTTTTTTTTTTTTTTAATAAGTCACAATTTATAAATAAATTAGTTTTTTCGTATAAAAGAAACTTTATTTATAAAACATTATAGCATAATATAATTTGTTATTCAAGTAAAAAAAAAAAAAAACATTGAGTGATTACAAATTAAGTTTATATAAGGAAGAACTTAGATCATATAATTAGGAAAATATATTATTGGCCTTATATTAGAATAAAACATTTACAATTTAAGTGACTTATTAAATAATTTCAAGAGACTAGTTAAAACTTGTCATAATTAAAAAAATTATAATAACTAAATACACTAGAAAAATATTACATATAGGATGTATGTATTTAAATACTTAATTCAAAACATATATATTTAAAATAGCTAGAAAATAAAATGTATTTAGTTGTTCAAAACTAAAATCCATTTTATGATTGCATATTTTCAATATCTGTTTTATAATATCATATAGGATTTGTTTAGATTTATATTTTATTATTATTATAGCTATCGTTTTATAAAAGTGGCTTGAATACGATATAAAAACAATCTATCGCATACATTTTTTTAAAATAAGACATCACATGTAATCATTTTTCTTTGAAGATTAAATAAGTTTTAAATCATTAAAAATGTCTACAAAGAGTATTTATTATATTATATATATTACATCATCCAAATATATTTATTATTAATAATTCGAAACGAATTCATTATAAAAATGAATAGTAGTATAAGAAATAAACAATTTACAGAAAAAAATGTTTACATAACTAATAAATATAAAGTCAAACAAGTATTAGAATATATAACTAAAAATTATATATTTATATAAATAACTTTTTATATTTTATACAAACTATTTGTTAACTAGTTGTAAACCCTAGTTTAACTAATTTACACTAATCTATTTGAACCTCAAGAGACTAAGCAGTGTAGTGTTTGGATTTAAAGTACGTACTTAAAATATAAGAACACCCTTGAGAATTTAACATTCTGTCTTCAAGATCGGTTAAAAGTATTTTATTTAACAAAGTTTTAAAGAGTTTTATTGTAATATTCAGTCGTAATGAAATGCAGGTTATGGTTTTAGGAACTTGAAGTTTAGAAGCTCGAAACTTGGAATAATTATCATTAGTTTTATTAACCCTTAATTTGGCAAGTCTTCATTATTGGTGTGAAAATTATGAAGTTTGGTTTTTCTTTATATTTCGAGGCCTCTGAACTCAAAAAATTAAAAATTAAAATTTTAGGACTTAAGCTTTTTAAGTTGTAAGATGTATCCTGTGAGATACATTGCCATAACTTCATAATATGTACTATGTATCTGGTGAGATACATTGCCATATTCTCATGATATGTACTATGTATCTTATGAGATACATTGCCATAAGCTTGTATTATAAGAGTTGTTTCTAGGGAGATACATTACCAAGAACATATATATAATTAAAGTCGTTGGCAGTGATCAGGAAATACAAAAAAAAATGAATTCATAATAGTATATTTAATGTATTAAATAAAACCAAAACTTTAACACATTTAAAATATAAATAAACAATTTTTTAATAACAAATAAATGTATAGGAACTTCCTTTAATGTTATTATTTAATTTAATAAAGACATAGTTTAGTTTAATACTTTATAATTTTCAATTGAAACAAAACAAGATAAAAATAAATACAATTACTTTGTGTAATGAAAGTTTTGGAAACAATTTCTCCCTTCCACAAAACAAAGACGGTTTTTACATTTAAGGCATATAACAGAAGTTTGGCCTGATTTGCAATACCTACATCTGCCTTTTGTGGTAAATGCTGGACAATGGTCTATTTTATCTTGTATCACTTCTTGTGGAGGTCTTTGTGTAACCGGTGTTTGAATTTTTTTTACCATTTTTTGTTTTGCTATCGAAGAAGAAGGACGACCAATTCTTGGCTTATTTTTACAAGCGAACGCAATAGCAATATCTTTTCTAAATTCTTTTAATCTCATCGTGTTTTTTTCACTTTTGCTATCTCTTCTATATAATAACCAGGCATTATTTACAGATATATCTATCATCTGTGAAAATAATGCCATATACCATTTGTGTGTCTTCATGTTAGTTCGGTAAAGCGCTATAAACATATCTGCTAAATGCACGCCACCCATATGGGTGTTATATTCCTGTACTATTTTAGGATAAGGGACAGGCACTTTTTTTTTTTCGGTTTTTGAATATCTTTGAATTGTTTGGACGGGTTCTTCCCCTGCATAAGAACTTGCCAAACTAACAATTTTATTGTCCAACCATTTAACAATAATTATTGGCCAATGTGATGAAAGTAATCAGTAAGGCTCCACGTGGATCCCATTTCGATTAATTTATAATAATATTTTAATAATATATAATAATTTAATGAATTGGTTATCTTCCTTTATTCCGAAAATCGACTATTAATAATACAAAAATACCAGGAATGTCTCTTTTAAAATACATGTATTAACTTATAGGCGTTGTGGCAATGTATCTTCTGAGATACATCTATAAACTTATAGGGGTTGTGGCAATGTATCTTATAGGATACATAAGATTCAAATGACATTTAAAACTATTTATACAATATTTTAATCAAATAAATATATGTAATCATAACATAAATACTTATTTTAATACTTTTTCACCCTTGTTTTGTGGAATTTTCTAATAAATAACGGTTTTTGATAATTTCGAATATGCAATTTCTTGTATATTTGATAACAGCGTAATACTCGATTTTAAATACTTAACGGAAAAGATATGTTAAAATTTACGCGGGAAATGAAAATATGATAGTAATCAAACAGTGTAGCACTATTAACAACGTTAAAATGTATATAAAAAAATTAGTATTTAAATTATTTAAAAATGATAAAAGTGAATGTATCTCCTAGGATACATAACCAAGTTAAGGGTTAATATCTACATTATCAAAATAGTCATTCTTTGTTTGTTTATAGTTTTTTTCAATTGTTACTTATTCACAAATAGTTAACACTGATACAAATGGATTGAATAGGTTAATTGTATCTGAAAAAACTATATTTGTATATATTCTTATTGGATTAAAGAAGAAAAAATGGTTGAGCAATAAAAATAAGTGATTAATTCAATTACTTAAGCCAACGGTGTCCAACCAACGGCCCGGGATCATATATGCCTACGAAGGTATTCTATGCGGCCCGTTACAAATTATTGAAATACAATGTTATTGTATAACAAAATATTAAATAAAAGTTATATTTTTATAAAATACGATTTTTTTTTTTTTTAATTTATACATTTTATTTTCAGACATTTTCTAATAGAAATTTTACAATTTAACATCGATATGATCCGTTTTCAATATTCAATAAAATTTAAGAAAACAAATCTAGTGAAAAATTATAATATTGACTAATATTGACATTATTTATACTTTTATATATGGTTCGAAGATAATTATTTACCAATAAGGTCTACCGAGAAAAAAAGGTAAAATTGAGTATAACTGATTTGAACCTGTATTAATATAAAAATACTGTACATTTTATAAGTTTAACATCTAGAAATACTACAAAAATAAAAATAAATACTATTATGCTATTACGTTTAATAACGAAAAACAAATAGTTCGTTGGTCAACGTTTAATAGTTTAACAGTTAAATTGGTAGTTATATTTTTTAATATATATTTTTTTATGAGATAATTTTCTAATTTTATTACTTAACATGTTATTGTTTTAAACATGTATTATATTTCTTATCGCCAAATAGTCTTTAATATCATCCATAAAATATTTTTTTCATATGATATTCTAGAAATGTTGTAAATGGTTATCCACAAACTAATTCTTAAAAATACATTTAAGTGATTTTAAGCACTTTAAAAAATATCAATACACAATAATGGAAATTTATTGAAACTACATATAGCAGTATTTTACATGTTATATTTCTAAATATATATAAGTAATATATATATATATATATATATATATATAGTATAATATAATAATATATATAAATATATATATATTTATAATAATAAATATATAAAATATATATAAGAAAACAATATAATATTATTATCATATTGTTATTTTTAAACTCTTCAAGGAATTTCATTGGTTTATGTTACTCGTATCTTAATACTGATTTAAGAGAAGTTATATCATCAATAATCAAAATATTAACTTAAAATACAGGACATCAAATTCAGTATAGTATTTATTCTTAATATATGATTGACAGCAATAGACTAATTTAACAAATAGCTAACAGCCCAAGGAATCGGTAAAAATCATTACGGTATAATTTATGAAATTGTATACACTTTTTAAAATGTTATGGTTGAGTTATGAAATTATGGACTATATGCTATACTTATTCTTTATTTTAATACAATAATAATAATTATGATTAAATAAAAAATTAAATTATAATTATCATGATCCAAAGTATGTTAAGTTATTGAAAATGTAAATTTATTTTAAATAAAAAATCAAATAGCAAAAATACAATAGGATTAATAGAGTTTGAATTCATACAATTTTTATAGAAGGTAATTATATAAAATAACACCCAACAGTTGGCATATTGGTTTATAAAAAACCAAGAACACCAAACATGGGGATATAAAAAATAAACATCCAAAGAAAAATTTTACATTTAAAACAAATGACAAAATAGACATGTCACCTAGAGTATATAAGAATAACAAATAACAGTGAAAAATATGTAAAATAATGTCAAGTATGTGGGGCCTAGTATTTCTGTAATCTTTCCATAGATATTTAAAAACACCAATTTATATTTTTAAAACAAAAACAGTTTTGACGTAGAAAAATACTTCATACGGCATACAAATATGACTCCTGGATAATATATATATGTATTAATACATAATGTAACTTTTATATATGTCTTATATATTTGTATGCCATCATAATATTAAACTTGTATGCGTTGATATATCAAAATAAGTTATGCCTTTTTTTTTTTGCGTATCATAATGTATAAAAATTTGATATTGTAGATGGTGAACAAATTCAACTGATTTATTTATTGAATAATTATTATTAATTTATTAAGTCATAAAATATTTAACGAGTTAGACAACTATTCATAAGTTGCACAAATATATATATATATATATATATATATATATATATATATATATATATATCATTTGGATAACTTCGAACTGGCTCTGTGGGATTTAATCGGAATTAACTCAGTCAACTCACACTACCTTACCATTTCTTAGTTGCCAAGGTAACTGAGATACTGAGGGTAGTTGCACGTGTAAGATACCGTGAAACTAGGTGAGCACCTAATGAAACGTGTATGTAATCAGGTAAACAGATTAAGATCTGTCATATATTTAATTCCTTATATATACATAATGCACATCTATTCAAAGAATTCAGTGATTCAAGAAAACGAATTCACATAAACTTTTATAATTTAAAATTGTTATCAAAATTGGTTAAATGTGATGAATATATCATATTTACTATAGTTAAGATTCGTAGAAAATGGCTTTGAAATATTCTTCAGAAAATATTTTACCACCAGAAGAACATTCTAAACTATCTAATACTAAAATGTATTTGACTAACTACAAACATCACAAATTATAAATATTTTCACAATGTTTTTATTTTGGTTAAACGTTTAAAATTGATCACCTTATAAAAGAATACCAATTCTTTCATAAAATTGAATAAATTAATTGTTTTTTATTATTATATTTTAAAGTTATTTTATACATTATCATGTGAAAAAAAGTCACCTTTCTATTTTACCCAAACATTGTTTTCTCGATCTTAATCATACATATATTTTAGTTATGGTTAAACATTTAAAATATTTTAATAATAATACTTTAAGTGAATTATATATTAATTTAAATATTTAAAATATTCGTTTATTATTTATTTAAAACAAATTATATATATGCATATAAAATAATTAAATTCAGTCAGTAAATTCAATATTATTTTAAATTATGATAAAATTAACTATATGCACTAAATATTCTTATTTTGATGGTTACAAATGTTCACACAAAACTTAAGGAACAAATAAGCTAACTATACCATAAAATATAAAATAATATAAAATATCAAATTCCCTAGTAATATTTTTACATATTTTTTTAAAATTATAAAATACTATGCAGTTGATAAAAATGTAAAATTACGTTACTTTAGACTTTTCAAAAAATAATTAATTAAAAATTTTATTATTTAATATTTTTAGTAAAATAATTTTTTTTTACTCCGTGAGTTTTTCTACTTTTTGTTTCAAAAAATAAACAGAATTTAAAAATTTTATTAAAACCTAAAGTAGGTTCTTTTAAAGTCCCAATAGAATTATATGTACATGTATTTGTATGTGCATATAATTTTTTTCATATATATAAATATTATATTTCTTTTTATGAATATCGACTCAAGTACTTAAAATATTTTTTTTTTTGTAGCTGACTTAGTTATTTTGATTAGTTAATTTCTAAAATTTAACATAAATTGCATGTTTTTTTTTTTTATTGTATCCAAAAAAATAGCATATTATAACGAAAGTGTGATGAATACAGTTTAAAAACCAAAAGATATAACAAACATATTTTTAGTACAAGAATTACAATTTTCCTGTATTTATACTAATTATATTTTTATATCAGGTTGTCAATAGTCATTGATTTAACTGTAATTATAAAAAGAGTGTCATTCATGAAAGAATTATATGAAAAAAATAGAGCGTTATTATTTACATTGATTAAAATTAATAAATTACATAAGTTATTTTAAAACTATTTAACCAATTTACACTTGGCAAGATTTACATTAAAATCGTTTTGACTGGCATATTTTCAAAATCCAAATACAATTTAAAAATAATGGCAATCTAGACAAACGTCAATATAATCGGTATTTACTAGTATTTAACTAGATATGGAATCATTTATGTTTTGACAAAAAACTCACGAAATTATTTGTGTATACAGGTAGGTTCATTTGCGTTCTGCTTTCAGAAAATTACATATCGATCATGAGTTTTCGTAACAAGAACTATTGGTATCGGTTATATAATCAAACAAAACTGTTTTCGTGAAATCGTTTAAGTGTATTTATTCTCAATACATGTAATATATGAAATTATTGATCCACACCTGTCAACCTACGTCTTAACACATAGCCCTTCATAAGTTTGATAAGAACACTTATTACCACAGCTGTCAAAATAACAATTTTATTACGTTATAAAATTATTAATTTTACAATTGTAAACATAACAAAAATTTTTACAAAAAAAATTATAGCCTAGATATCATATTACATACCAGTTAGAGGGCTTGCATATATAGTAGTTAATTAGAACCTTTTTACAAGGTCAAAATCTCTACCAAGAGTAAAATTGTTTACAAGATTATTATACTATTTAAGGAATTTCAATAGAACTATTATAGACTATGTTTTCAAAATATTCTTTAAAACCACAAACAATTTACAAATTATTTTTTATTTTTTTAAAGTTATATTTCAAAGTAGTATGTGAATCTTAATAAATTACGTTTTTTAATTGTAAAATATTTTTCAATCATACTTTTAAAACATATAATCAAATCAATTTTTGTATAAAATTATTATATTATAATATTTTTTTTTTGTTAAATAAAATTTGAAACACAATTTGTTCATCAAATTAATGGAATAGTTGTTCGAATTAAACTCCTAGATAGTATATTTAATTGTTTAACCAAAAATTGCGACAACGAGTGGTTAACCATGATTGTAAATGTATTTATATATAATCATCCTTATTTACTACTATATTGTTGGTGTGAGTATAACACGGTTAACTGTAATGAACTTTCATGCCCAACACTGACCACATACCTTTAGAAATAAAATTATGTGATGTATACTGCATACTTCAAATTCCATTATTCCTATGGTTTGCGCAAACCACGTTTTATCGGATCCAACAATTTATTCATTCACACCCTTATTCCACCTAACTAGTAAAAGAAGACATACTAAGCCCTTGGCTTTATGAATGATCCTTCAGACTAAATTAAAATACTTGGAAAATAAACATAGCTCAATAAATCCAATATCTGCATGCTCAAAATATACTTTTTTTTTTCATTATTTAAATATTTAAATATTGGAATATGTAATTTAATTTATATTTTAGGAATATATTATAATATATAATTATAATTCATGATTGTTCATAGAAATGGATTCGTTGCACTATAACTTATAATTTTATAACTTTTAATTATATTTGTGTTTATTCATGCAGAATTATTTATTGTAATAAAACTGATTATTATAAAAGTAAAAAAAATTGTTTTTTTTTGTATAAATAAAATTATACTTAGTAGAATATATATCATAAATGTGAACATCTTATAACTGTATACATTAACAATAAAATATAAATAAGTAATTATAGGAATATGTGAATTTTTTTTTATCGAATTCTAAAAAAAAAATAAAATTTCGAAAATATTTCCTAAACGGTTTAATTAATTGAAATAAATCTTGTGGTGAACACTTTAAAAGCTGGAGTTATACTAGTAGTATTTATAAATATTTAAGTTCAACGGTAAAAAATATAATCTATTGATCAAATTCAAGTGGAACTTAGTGTTCACTTTCGAATGAAAAATATGTTTAATAATCATAAAACAATATTGAGTTTGGGAAACAAAATATTCTTATAAAATCTAGAAAATTGTTAGGTCTAATTTTTAATTTATTTTAGAAAATAATTATAAAAATTTCCATATAGAACTTGTATAAAAATGTTGATTTTTTTTAATACTTGAAATTATCCAAAAAATAATATTTTATACATTTTAGAGTCATAAAAATAAATGTTCTGTTATTCGGTTGATAATTAAAAAAATAAAATTTAAAAAACTAATAAATAACGTTTTATAGTATAACACAGCGGTTCCCAAACTTTTTTTCTGCGGTGCCTTGCTGTGAATAACATAAAAAGATAAAAAAAAAAAAAAAAATTGATAACTAATTTTATCAATTTTATGAATATTTAACTTAATTATAAATTAATGAATTTTTAAACGTAAAAATTAAATAAATAAAATTGTTGTTATCATTATTATAATTATAACATAAAAATATTATAAGATTAAAATGAAAATGTCCAAATATACAATAGAAAATATTTCATTATTCGCTATAAAATTTTGTACAAAAATAATAAGGAAAAAAAAATCTAAACATTTTAAACTATTTGTTATGAATCGTAGACCACGGTGCCCAGTTTGGGAACCGTTGGTATAGCATATAATCTATATTTATGTAAAAACGGCGCTTCGTATAGGCAATTTAGCACCGTAGGTGTTCTAGGTCGTTTGGGACGAATGCTATTGCATTGATACTGATTCCATGTTGTTTTAAAATTTAAATTACTAGTCCAGCAATTTTTCTCGTGCATCCCTGTATTTCATTCGAGCAAAGGAATTTACAATTATTTACATCTAAATTAATATCTGAAGTAATGTTTGTTGTGTCATCACTAGTATCGCATACTACTATATTCCATGGGTGTGGGTACTTACCAAAAAACACTATTTGTTTTCTGTTCATTTTTAACAATTGTAAAATGTCAGTAATATGTATTAGTTAACTATTTGAAATGTTTGCAGTGTCATCCTAACTATAAAAAAAAAAAAAAACGCCATAGGATCACAACATTTGTTACCTTTTCCCCTCCCTCCCATTTTTATTTTATAAAATTGATATCGTATTTTTAGTGTATAATTTTCTTCATTACTTAAATGTGTTAGGTTAAACGATAATATTATATCCTTTGATAACATTTATGCATTATTGTAGAAACATAATACATGACTCAAATTATACAAGTACATGATTAAATATGATTTAATAGCTTAGGTATAATATACAATTTGATAAGTAATCATCTTAGATATTTTAGAATAATATCTGTCTAAAAAATAACACTGAATTTTTCTCATTATCATCAGTTTTTATGACACGTCCTAAATTTATAATACTTTGGATGACCTAGGGCACATTCCTCATTTGCCCCTTTGGAAATGTTATGAATATTTGGTATTAGTTACCGATATAAGGTTTAAAATTTAAGTAAATATGATATTCTAATGTTACAAACATATAATAATCATTACGTGTTAATAATATAAACTTGTAATTAATAATGTAGTAAGTGATAAGAAAAATGTCACTGCTATATACATAATTATGTTTTGAATATATACACGATTCTATACAGTATTATTTTTATCAATTACGTACATTATACAATATATACTATACACATTACATTAGATATTATTATTTATAGGTGATTAAAAAATGTTATGAATAGTTAATTGATAAAGTGAAAAACTTATGATTCTGCTAAAGTTATAATTTAAACGGAGATATGAATCGAAAAAAAAAAACAATTAGGACATAATATAATATACGTATGATATATAAAATAAGGTACTAGTAAATCCTCCACAGCGAAAAAAAAAAAGTTTGCAAAAACAAAGTCGAGCTCTGAGACTTATTTTGTTCAGTTATAAAAAGCATGCGAATCACTTTATATTGAAACATCTGTCAATCTAGCTCAATGTTGGTTAAGCGCATTAATAATTAAAATCTAGCTACAATATATGGATTTGAATAATGGAACAGTTATAAAAGTAAGGAAATGATATAGCGACTTAGTATTACATTCGTCACACCAAAATATCACGGTGTTGCGCGCGAGTGTTATACCTATAAATTTATATTTATGTGTCATTTGATTTCACAAAACCATTAAAAGCAATAACACGAATCATCGCTTTCAACGAAACAATCTGAGTGAAACTCGGTCAATGAAAATATTTGTTGGCTTTAAATCCCTAATGTAATGTACAAAAATCATGTGGACGTAGTTGTCACAACATTATACTATACGGCCGTACCGAATAAACCATTGTTCGATATTAAACGCTACGATATCGTTCGTTCGGTCCGAACGCGCATTTCTCGCGACTCCATTCCTTTATTTGACGTTTGACATCGGTTATGTTATACCGGCCAGTGTTGCGATGGTATTGTCATGAAGATAATTAAAACATTTTCACCCCCGAACGCGCGCGCGAGAAAAACATACAACACTCCGGTGCGAAAATATGAACACGGTACAGAGTATTGTGTGCACGGGCGAAAACAATCGTTCGCGTTCCGTTTCCGCCAGATTAGGCGTCCGTTGTATGCACCGTCACAGGTGCATACGCGCAAACATGATTTATCCGCACTGGAAATACGTTCAACTGCTGCGGTGCGGACGGATTCGACTCGGTCCGTGTTACAGAGCCGAGTCGGACGGCGAGTGACCACCGATCGGTGTTCGATTCGAACGATGCGTGCGGCGCGCGGCGACGGTTTTTCGCCGCGCAGGTCAGCGACACGGTGCACGGTGACGGCTACCGAAAAATCCGTACGGCAGTTACGCGGTCGGCCCGGTGGGCGTAGATCTGAGAGTTTCGCGCGTACCCGCGTAACGAGCGCGACGAACGCGAAGATCAAAGCACGGCGGCGGCGGTGACTGTCGGGGATCGGGAGAACGGGGTGCGCGCCGATGCGTGACGTAGGAATTTTCGACTCGACTTTAGCCGCGGCCGATCGGCGGACGATATCTGTTTATTTATTTTTCCCCGTTCCGGCCGCGCTGCGCCCTCCGAAAAAGCGCCCCGACCGTGGCGGCCGCGGCGGAGGGGTCGTAAGCACGAACAGCTCGCTCTGTCGACGACGGCAGCATTGATCTGCGGGCGGGAGGCAGATCGGCGACGGGTAGGTTAAGACCGTCACACACACACACACACACACACACGCACACACACGTTATAATATATTTATGCGCGCGTATATACGTGTACGCGTGTGAGTGTGTGTGTGTGTGCGTGCGCGCGCGTGTAACATATTACCGCCGAGGCACGTCGGACGGACGTCCATCTGCGCGGCCGGCCGAAGGCGTAGTGTGCGTACGAGCGAGTCGGTATTTCTGTTGGCGTGTGCGTGCAGCGGCCGCAGCGCTGGCGCCGCGCAACGAGCAGCAGCAGCTCCGACGACGGCGGTATCAGCAGCACCGGCGAGCGAGCAGCAGCACCGACGGCGGTGACGGCGGCACCGGTATATCACAGAGCAGCGTTCACCCCACGCACGCACCCCGCGAGCGCATCCGCGTCAACGATAGCGTACGCACGCGCGCGCACGCGCCAACGCACAAGAACATACCCCGATCGGCCTCGGACGCGGACCCGGCGGCCAGTCGTGTGTGAGCCGTCGTCGCGACCGTCGTCCCCGTAACTCGTCCACGTCGTCCACCCGATCCGTCGTCGTCGTCGTCGTCGTCGTCCACGGCCTAGGTGCACTACGGCGCGAAATCTTCGGTCTCCCGCGCTCACGTCGTCCGTCGCTTTCTCCCTCCGCCCGTCGCTCAACCGCTGTCTGCCACGTTTCTTGTCCACATCTTTTCCGTAGTAACCCGTCAACGGTAACGACGAGCCCACCGTAGCGAGGAACAACGCGCGCCCGCCGAGTCGGTTCGCGCCACGCGCGTCGTCACCACCGCCGTCGCCGTCGCCGTCACCGCCACCGACACCGCCACCGCAAGCCGTCGTCGTCCACGCGCGCCTAAACCGAACAAACACACGGTCCGGCGCCGGTTATGGGTGGTCGGCGCGCCGTCGCCGCCGCTGCAAACCGTCCGCGTCGCCGTCACGTCCACGTCCATCACCACCGGTCCGTCGCGTGTCCCGCAACTGCGTCGCCGCGGCCGCTGCTACTGTCCGCGCCACGACAGCGGCGCGCCGGTACCGCCGCGCTAAACGCCACAGACAATCGCCGTTACCGCGACGCATCACCGACCGGCAACGGTACCGGCATCGACGTCAGCAGCAACAGGGGCAGTGCCGACGCCACCAGCGATGACTCGGTGCAACTGGTGGCGGTGCCGCCGCCGTCGGTCCGTCGTCCGACGATCCGTTCGCGCTGAACAACCGGTTGCCGCCCGCCGTCGTAGCTTCCACGCGTGATCCCCCCCCCCCTCCGTCGTCGGTTCTCGTCTGCGCGATGTCGACATCGAAACTCGTCGCCGTGCTCTTCGCTCTGACCGCCGTGAAAATAAAAGGTAATTATTCCCATTGTTCACGTACGCGTACGGATAAAAGTCGACGGATAGTTAATATTTGAGAAGCTTCGTCTTGTAAAAACGTATTCAGGTACTGAAATTCAAGGTAAAAATGATGTTTTTAAACACGGCCGCATCGAGGAGCACAACGAAGGATTTGGTTTCGATCCACGAGCAGTGGGTTCCCCGGACCCCCCGATGTTTTTCCGTACCTGCCCGAAAAACGATAACCGTTTGTGATGTGAATGTAAACTATTGTTCTGAAATGTAACGACGATGGGTGTTTTTATCTTTATTTTTCTTATCACCGCGTTTTAGTGGTTTTATAAAGACGTGCGATTTCGTTCAAATTTTCGACAGCAACTGGTAGCTACTACGCCAGCACCGTCGTCGACGATGAAGACGACGGAGTTACGATGCGGTGGCAACCGTTTTGTACACATTCAACACGTAGTGGTTTTTTCTTTGTCCAGTAACGACGATACAACGATAGTAAAAATAATAATAATAATAGTTTAAAATAATAATAATAATAATGTAATGACGGTTTAGCTGTCACCGTTAGAAAATACGCAACAATCGTTTTGCCGCGGCACGCGTATTCCAACAGGAAAACAGACAGACGTGACGAGATCGCGTAGTGAGACCATACAATAATGAATACTACACTATTGTATACGGATTATCGTCATGCTCTCTATACATACGCACGTCATATCGTCAAAACCGTATTGAGATGAATCGTATTCTAGAGCCCGTTGACATGGTATACGTTAAAACAACAGTAAATGTGTACCATGTAATGAAATGTAAAACAACCGTCGGACTTGGAATTGGAAGGGTTGATTATAACGTATTTATTTTTTGAACGCTAAATCAGTTAAATAATATAAAAATTAATTTCTCGAGGTTTACGATGAAAATTCTTCGAATATGCATTTTTCGTAATTTTTTCCGTTTAGGTGGTTTTATTAATTTTTCTATTTTCACTCTGTTGTATATTAACCGTCCTGTTTAGCCCGTGGTTTTTTTTTTTTTTTTTTAAAGAAAAATTACATATTTTTGTTCAACGTTCATCTGGATCGTAATTCGATTGAAATGAACGATTTAATTCGTCGATTAGTTTTCTGCGAACATTTGCCTCACCGCTCATACACATACACACACACATACATCCGAACACCTCATCATCTGTATGCCAGCAAGTAGAGTTTATGTAACTAAATTCAAATTGTCGTAAAAATTGATAATGTTAAACAGATTGATTCGATACATAGTATCGAACATATTGTGTGAACATATATGTGTGAACATATTGTACCGTTTTTATTTTCAATGCTTACTCAAGTATATATTTTCTCCGCATCAACACGTTGTATATAAACTAAGTACATAGTTTGATATACGAGTAGTTTATTTTTGATTTCGATTAACTTTTGGTAAATTTTAAATGTACACTCCTCTACTAATAAAATATTTCATACCATACCAACCGCACTATGTACGTATACAACCATTTGATAGACATTTTTTGTTTAATTACTCAGTTCATTATATAAGTTTTTACTCAAATAAATGATTCAAAATGTATTTGATTTTAAAATAAGTTTTATTCAAACTAATATTATTAAATATTGGAAAATTATCATAAAAATTCAACTGGTTTATTTATTTCAATATAATTATTTAAGGAAATAGTTATAAGATGCTTCTTTTTCCTTTTTTTCAGATACGTGCTAATTCAGCAATGAAAAATGCAATAAAAAACATGATAATTAATAAATAAAAAGTGATAATCTACTTAT
Source organism: Sipha flava (assembly GCF_003268045.1). Lineage (NCBI taxonomy): Eukaryota > Metazoa > Arthropoda > Insecta > Hemiptera > Aphididae > Sipha > Sipha flava. The sequence continues at coordinate 901,038 of NW_020271727.1, forward strand.
TATAATAATTATAGCATTAATTATTGTTTCCCTGAATAAATTTAAACCAGACATGTTTATTACCTATATTTAATGATATTAAATGGTTAAATTAAAAAATACTTAAACTGAAAAAATAAAGGTTTTTTTTTTTATTTTGGTATGAATATAGGATTTTTAAATAATAATATATGGATGGTTATCTTTAAATATTATATTTATAAGGTTAAAAATTGTATTTATTTTTAGAACAATTACGTTGTATCGAACACTTAGTTTAAATATTAAGAAATGTGATGATAAAATCAAATTTCTAATAAATGGTATTTTTTTTTAGAAATAATAGTTTTTAATAATACATTGTAGATAATTTAAAATTAAACTATATGAAGATAATTAATAAAATCACACTTGGTAGTTATACATCACTTTGGAATTTAAATTATTTAGAAAACATTTTTCCGAAGTTACATTAGTCGGGAAAAATTTAAAAATTGATATTAGTAGTTTCGTAAAGTTGTCAGAGAAAAAGGTAATATAGGTTTTTATTTACTTTCTTATAAGAAATTATTCAATTGTGTAATCAGCTTGGTGACTAAAAAATCTGACTCCATCTAATTCTATCAATAAAGTTTCTTTTCCCAATGCCTTAATCAATAAATACTTCATCCTATAATATTTTGTTTGCATATTTATAACATGAATTGTATATTCATTATTGTAATATATAAATGGAACTATAATTTAATAAAATAATACAGGAAGAACGATTAGTGAATATAACTTACTAATATTATAGTAAATTTATGAAACGTATATTATTTTTATTTAAAATATAAATAAAAATATTATTATAATTATACATACGATACATTTTTTTTGAATAAGTTATAAATAAATAAATAGTTGTCACGGCCAGTGTTAGGAGTATGACTGAACTCAAGTTTAACCACTGTGTTTGGCTAATATAGCATTGTCTAAACTTAAGATTGATCGGCTAATCTTAATATTAGTCAACCTTTGGACACTAATCGTAACATAGTAATTAATAAATATTTTTAAATTTAATATCTAACTAACAACACATTATTTTGTTCTTGTACATCACAATCATAAAGTTATATAAATTTAGATTTTTATTCATCTTATATATTATATTATAACAATTTTTTTTTGTTATTAAAAAGTTAAAAATATTATATTAATTAATTTAATTATGTAAATTATGCTCTTTAATATTATTATTTAATTTAATTAAAATAAACCAAAACTTTCAATTAAATAAAAAAATCGGTAAAATTAAAATTACCTACATAATAAATATTGTGGTTCTAAATATTATTTGGATATTTAAAAGTCGAATATTATATAGATTATAAATTTACAATTGGCATAAGGGATATTAATATTTGGATGGATTAGGTCAAATATATTTATCATATCGATGATTGTAAAACTGTTTCACTTAAAATGTACATGTTATAAATACGATGATTACTTCTTTAGTAATACGTTTGATTCACAACAAGTTATCGACATACATTGACGATGGTTAAAAGGTTATATGTTTATTACTAACATATTTTCTTGATAAAATAATATCGTTGATATGTTTTCAACAAAAATATATGTAAATATAATTTCGAATTCCAAATGTTCGTTATAATTTAATAGTTGTACATTTACATTTAAAAGAGCCTCTAAGCTATAAATAAATACCTAACGTCATTTGCAAAGCCAATGATGGCTCTGTAGGTAATATTGGTACGATGCGGTGGTTACTAATATGATGAAATAGTGTCTGAATATTTATAAGTTCAGTTTTAAATTGATAGATGAATGCATGTCATTATACTTACTGATGCATAATACTATGTATATCCAAAACAGAATATAGGAATATTTATTGACGACTTAGTAAATTAAATGCATATGTCACACGTAAAAATAGTTTCATATTTATTCATAAATCACAGATATATATTATTTATAATACGTTGATAATACTATTAAGACAAATAGTTTAGTTATAATTTAGGAAGTTACAATTTTGAGTTAAATTTTCTCATTTTAAATTCATACATAATTTAAAATTATAACTTTTATTATGTTAGACATTGCATATAACTTTATAATAAAGCATTAATCTAAATTTAAAATTACTCACATATTAATTTATATCTAAATTTTGAAATTTGTTTATATTATAAAATTCTTTATACAACTTGAGATTTAAATATAAATATTTATTATTAAACGACACTCATGAAAATTTAAATTTGGCGCATGAAGAGTCATGAACTATGATATTTAATAGATTCAAATTTAAAAAATGTATTTAATATAATGAATTTATTTTATTTTAATATTTATATTAGTTCTGTAAAGAATTTATTTAATATATTTTATAAAACGTATTTAATTAATGACATTGTAAATGTATAATTATGTTTAAACTTTTTAAAAATAATGATTATTAAATTAGTATGGAATACAATTACACTTATAATATATATATTTAATCGTAAATTATATACATATTATATTCCATTTTCAAGTACGTTGTTTACCACTCTAAGACTGGCAACAAGTTTGACACAAAAAAAGAATCAAACAATATATAACTGTCACGTTGGCTTCCAAATCCCTGCTAATTTTCAACATTTGATATCGACTTTCTGTATTTTGAAAACATACCATTGCAATTTTAGATTTTCATTATAAAGATTAACACGGTTATAAAAAAAAAAAAAAAAAAAAAGTAAATATTTATTCCAATGATAACCAATAACTTTTTTAAATAAAAGAATAAACAATATCAAATTTATTATAACGAACTACAATTATAATAATAAAAATTTATAATATCATAAAAACATTTATTGTTATTATTATTAACAGTAAAAAAAAAAAAAAAAATTGATTTAATTTAAATGTAATTTAATATTTTTTTTATTATAGAAGAAAATATGTTTATACAAAAAAATAGTTTGATGAAAATTACTCAATTATCAAAACAAGAACTAAAAAATAATTATTGACCTTAAAAAAAAAATTTATACTATGGGATAAAAAAAATTAATAAATAATTTTTTATGATAAATTTAATTAAATGTTTCATTATTTTATTTACATTATCAAAGTAAACCATTACATATGATAGTAACTACCACGAATCCTATTATTTATTTTATAATAAATTATTTAAAAACAAAAATTGATTTGACATTAGTTTGAATAAAAAAATTCAGTTTAATAATGTATATATTTTTTCTTTCCTTCAGTCAAAGAAACCATAAGAGTTAAATATTCATTTTTTTTTTTTTTTTTTTTGTTAAAAATGTTTCTTTATTCTTAAAGAATTGCAAGGATAATTATATTCTGTATATTAGATGTATTTAATATTTAGTGTATATACATATTAGGTTGTACATTACATACAATATGATAACTATTTATATTATAAATATTAAAAAATTAAAATGTTTTGAAGTATATTGTACGATTGGTGTTAAAAACAAAATATCAACTTTAATTGTATAAAATATAGTTTAAATTATTTTTCTCGAATTGAAAATATCTCTATTACGAGATTATTATTACTTATTTTTCTCAAATAATATATTTTAATAAATAATTGTAAATAAAGTAAATAAGCAGCTATTTTTTTTTATAACGAATATCATATACAACTAAATTATGATCCATATTTATATTTTTTACCACGAAAACAAAAATTAATTATTGTATTGTACGTATTTTGCCTAATACAGTAGAATAACAAATGTTCTGCAATATGTTCATATAAATTCCAGTCAAAACTCACGACCCTATATATCTTAACTGTAACATAAACTCCAGGTACAATGTTATACATTTAAATTATAAATGTCCAACGAAAAGAGGGATTGAAAAATTATTTTTCCCAAGAGTCCTGCGGACTTTCGACATATTCTCGATAGAATTACAGGCACGTGTCGATTAGTTTAGCCGGTGTCATGTAACACTACTATTCACTACCATCAGGTTTGATGATACTATTTATGGAACTTGAGTTAACTCTCTGGTTTATAAGATAGTCATTACACCTAATCAATGTATTTATTTTTAATATACATATACAAAAAGAAAATTAATGTCTGCTTGTCATTTATGAATTCCTACAATATTCATCCAATTACCATGAAACTTTTGGAAGTCGTTGAGTACATTCCCATGATGACTATTTACTTGTTATTATTTGTGTGTATACAGAATCCACCTTATCCTTTTACCCGTCGCGCGCTGTTAAAATAAAAATAAATGCACACAAAAAAGCAAAGTGGGTAACATTTATTTATTCACCCTTTTATTTAAGTACTCGAATAAATTAATTTTTTTTTCTTTTTAAAAAAAGTTTCAATAAAAACCACAAAATGAATTGAATTTTAGAATTTATTTGAATTTTTTTCAGAGGTATCGCGTAATGGGTTAGCTAGTACATGATAAATATTTAAAACCTTAATATAATATTATATTAGAATAGATAAAAACAACAGTTGAATATTTTAAATGCAATAATAAGCTAAAATATAGCATTAATTTAAAATATAAAAAATATTACCATATAAAAATATGATTAAACTTTAGAACCAGTCGTAAAATTTAATGTTAAAGTGATTTAAAATTAATAAGATAATATTTTAAAATTAAATTATAAACGTAACTAAACCACATGGTAAGATTTTTTTTTATAATATATAAATAATACTATAGGTATTTATTTTTATTTTTAATGGTTTCTATTTATGAGAATAAACATAATTTGCTAATTGATTGAAAATATTTGAAAATTTATAATATAATTATTGTATAATTATTATATAACTTTGCTTAGAAAGTTAAATTCAGCATTATTTATAATAAATTGTAATTTAGTATCTTTATTTCAAAATAAGTTTAAAATAAATACTTAATTATAACTATAGCTTAATAATGGGTTCCCAGTTAACCATAATATGATCAATTGGTTTATTTTAAAACAATTATTCTAAGGTATAACATACCCGGCAAATTTAACTTACAGTTGATAATATTTTTTCAACGACCAGTGAATAATAATAATTTCAATGAAAATGATGACTTGAATTAAATTGTTATTCGTATTGCTACTGTGTAAATTGTTGTCATATTAAAGTTTACTAAAATTTCTCAACAGAATTGAATTTTTCTTTTTCTTAGAATTGATTCCTAGGTACAATATTTGCATAAACATATTTTTCATTTATTGTAAAATTATAGTAAATAATTCACTATCAATATATTTTAAAAATGTCTTATGAATTGTAAATTTAAATGTAATATTCTAATTAATAATACTAATTATAATTATAAAAAAAATGTAATACTCTTATTTTTAAATTTATTTATTTTTTTGATTTAAAATATAGCTATTTCCACGGTTTTTAATTTAATTCTATCGAAATAATTTTTATTTCAATTGTTCATATTTTGTTTATTACGTTAAATGTATTAAATCTATGAATCAATCAATCAATGAATTGTAAATTTAAATGTAATATTCTAATTTATAATACTAATTGTAAATTTGGCTTGATGTGATAATAACAAATCAGACCCAATAACATTGAACTAAATGAGTCAAAACAATTTACAGGTATACAGTAGTTATTCGCTGAACGTTTATGACACATGAAACCGTAGTTCTTTTATAAAAAATCTAAATTAATGTTTAAATTGATTGGAAAAAGTTTTAGATTTTATCATTGATGACATTTATCTAATATCATGATGATAATATTACCTTATAGTATATATTATATATGTATTTTCTCGGTTTAGTATTCATATAATAATATTTATTTTGGGTAAACAGAAAATATCCTAAATCTATTTTTGATGAATAAGACATATTACACCTTTGTATCTAATTTTGTAAACTGAATGAAATATATTTATGTTGCATGTCATGTACATTGAATTCAGAGTCTTGCATTTCAGTAGTTATCGTTGGGTAACAGACACGTAGTATACCGTGGATCATTAGAGTAACGTAACGTAGAATATCTCCTATGAATACAAATTATTTTTAGGGAGATTAAGTATATTTACAAATTTAAAATAAAATATATGTTGTTCTAACAGGGGAAATTGAAAGATATAAATTATCCACAAAATAAGTGTCACAGATTTGTATTCAGATAGCTTTAAGATGCTGTGAAACATATTAATTCCGCTGCGTATCGAAGATAGGTATATTATCCAATAAATTAATTGATTTATTTAATTTCCTGTTACTTTATTTATTATTTAATAAAATATATTGTTAGTAAAATACATTATTAAAGAAAATATCGTATTATGTTTCAATATTTTGTATTTATTATAGCTAACAGAATAAATAATTTCCCCAAGCAAGCTGAACTTTGTGTTTTAATTTTAAGCAGTTTATTTTCTTTTTGCAGTAACCAGACAGCTTTTTATGTTAAGCGAAGTTACATTATTTTAGATTAATAGATCTAAAAAAGACCTTCCTAGAGAAATTTAAGCTTGGATATATTTTAAACCATTAATGTTGTATTAAGAAAGTTTCTTTAACTTAAGTCCTTTACGAAATATTGAAACAATTATAAATAACATTAATTGCCGCTTTGAATATAATTATTTTTATTTTATATCATATCATGGTATTAGCTTAAATTATAGTTTTCAAATAGATATTATTGAAGAAAAATTAGAAGAATCTTACAAAGTTAAATAAGGTTAAAAAAATATATATAAGTTAAATAAAGCATATAAAGTTTAATAAATTTAAAGAAAATCTAATAAATAAATATACCAGTATTTATAATATAACTTTAAAATAAACATCTACACATTTTTAAAAATGTCAATGACCACAATGGTAAGATCGATGTAGCTGTATAATATTTCAAATATGTAATGTTAATTATCAGGAAAATGCGTGACTCGATATATAATTTAATTTTTTTTTTTTTTATAAAAATAAAATTAACAATTAAATTTAATATACATAACACTAATGAATAATAATTTAACTAATTACATAATATACTGATATAGTTTAAAATAATATTATATGAATTATAATTAGATATATATTTGTGTTGATTCTTTAACAGTAAATAATGCATATAATTCTGCTTTGCTCATAGATTATTGATATATACTAAAGAGTAGGTCAAGTAAACAATACCCGATAATCCACTCAGTTCGTAAAATTTAATATGCATACATAATATATTCATATTGAAATTGCTTACCATTTATTTTAAAGGCTAGTGTATTTGTTGGTGATTGGCAAATTGTATATAGTTTCTCTTTTTATTCTGTTGATATAAGTGAATCTTCAAATCCATCAATATATTTCATTGCATTTATATATTGGTTTGTACTTATATTATTTCGTTGTCAGTTTTATTTTCTGGTAAATATCTTATTTTAAATAAAATGTTGATACAAATTTTCAAAAGATCATTATGTTTATGCAGATGAATATATAAATCATTTTTCAAAACTATAAATGATAGAAGTTTTTTAATCAGTTCAAATTTATATTTTAAATATATTTTAGATAGTAAATTTTATCGTATTTTCAAAAAATTCAGATTGATAATAATTCAAAACAAAAGCTATAGGTTATGTACCATTTAATTTCTTATAATTTGAAGTAAATAAAATGAAAACTGATGGCACACAAAATAATAATTGATAATCTTATTCACTTGGTTAAAAAATTAAAGTAATAGTAACAAATAGTTGGTGTATGCAGTTGTTTTAGATGTCAAAGTTGCATGAAAGATAACACAAAATAATAAAGATAATAATACGAGTTTTGAACCGGGAATGGGTGAATGTCTGATGACTGTATTAGTCTTTTTTACTTGAAACCAATGTATATTGCTTTCAAAAAAATATTTTTAATAAAAGAGGTTTGGTGGAGTAATTTATATTTATAAATATGATTGACATAGTAGAAGAACCAAATCTTTCGATAAAGTAGGTTGAACTTTTGATGTTCTGACTTTTTCACAAAAAAAAGCATCTACGATTTAAGGAAATCGAAAACTTTATATACCTGTAAGCAGCACAAAATGAATTAAAAAAATTTTGTTACTACTACACAAACCGCAACAAAAAAAGACATTTTTAATGAAAGAAAATTTAATATTGATTATCCGTTGACTTCGATTAGGGTCTCGTATATGCTCACATTACGATACTATGTCAGGTAGTTTTTACAGATCGTAACGGATAACTATAACTATTAGAAATCGTTGGTGCACGGGATCGATAGAAGAACAAAACTCTTGCAGCATGTTATGAGGGCGTCTATGGGTTACGTGTACTTAGAAGTAAACCACACAATACACAGCGATTTCCATGAGTGTACTAGTATGTGTGTATGTTTAATATAATGTATGATTATGTTTAAACATTGGCGGAGGATGAATGCAAAGGATGTATGTACGATTACGCCAAGTCAAAACAGCGGTTTTCCTATACACTTTAGTTACAGGAGTCAGCGGGAGGAGACGACCAACGGCATCCGTCCATTCTGTTGAACACGTATTTTCGATTTGCATTCCCCCTCTTGGTTTAGATAGAGAGTCGTAAAATTGAAATGTGTTTAACGATCGCCGCCACCGCCGCTACCGTCCAATATACTAATCCGTTTTACATGCATGGCAACAGGCTGTCAAAGCGTATTATTATACCGAGTGTTCATCGAATGTATGGAAATTACTAGCGAAATGTTTGACAAACATTTTCAATAAACACGCGATTAATAATTATAAATATAAATATATATGAATGTACAAAAACTAACTCAATTTAATGTAAAAAAAAAAAAAAAACATCAGATAAATGAATAGCAAGAGGTGGAAAGTGAAAATTTGACAGTCGATTGGAAAACATCGTTAAATAAAAAAAATCATTTCAAACCCATCAAACGACGAACAACTTGTGAATATGACGATGAAGATTTGGGTCTTACATTATTTTTTATTATAAGTTAGTCCCTTTAGAAATGTATTTGAAATAGTTTCAATTCCCTCACGAGCTATTACTAAACAATAAACATCGAATGAATAGTTTACTGGTTACAAGTATTTTTTTTCTTTTTTAATATAATCATTGTTTTCAATGAAAATTTATATAAATTGTGATTAAAAATCATTGAAGATATATAAATAAATCAAGTACTTAATTCTATTAACGTTTAATCATTTTTTAAAAATGTATTTATATTTTTTTTTTTACATTCTTATAGCAAAACTTTTGATTAAAAATAAAATTATACATCTCTATATTCATTGAATAAATTAATTAAATGAGTACCATATACAATAAAAGTCACTGCTCACTTTTTATTGGTTAATTATTAATTATTATGTTAACTACACTTGGATTAATTGCATGCATCAATTATTCAAATATAGTCAGCTATTCAATAGCTAAAACAACGTTTGATTTTTGTTTCCCTTCGACTTGATTTCGAAAAAATACAATTTCTTTTTGATTTTCATTAATAAAAATAAAATTTAATCATAACGAAATGTATTTACAAAGCTTTGAAAGTCGTAAATAGAAGACTATAAAATCGAGAAATTTCATTGGAAATACTGACAATTATATAAACAATTTTTACTGTAGAAATATAAAGCAACGATATAGAAAAAGAAAGTAAATGTTTTCCCGGGTTAGTAATTATTTTAAAATTCAATAACATTCATAATCAAATTGTAAAAAAACTATATTCGAATAATTTTAATTAATTAATAACAACAAATATAAACTTTATTGATATAACGAAAACTTTAATACACCGGAAAAAATAAAAACCGATTCCTATTAGTTTTAGCTAATTCATAACTATTATATTTTATACAATTAAAAATTACAGTAAAGCAGTAAATAGTTATTAAAAATCTTCACTATTTGTTTCAGTTATTATAATTTTATATTTGTGTTTAAGAGAAAAATATAATTATAACTGTATACCGACTATAATACTTTTTATACACATTTAATATTTATTTATAATTCAATTATGTAGTGTTGAAGTTATTAGATTATAAAACTAATTAATTTAAGAATATAATATTTATAACTAAGAATTACCACTAGTTTTTGATTTTATTAATTTTTTTTAATAAATATAGGTCACTTATGAGGAAAAAAATACAACAAACACATATTATGTTTGTGACAATCAGCTAGAATGCTAGTTTATATTATATAAAGTAAAATACGTTGAAAAAAATTAAATTACCGTATTCTCTATGGGCAATAATAATATAAGATGACTAGTCGTTTCTTAGACCTTAAACTTTTAGTAGATTTTTGATAAGATTTGGTGAAAGTCAGATTATTTGTGTTGTAGCTGAAGTGTGAGTGATGTATTTTATATATATTTAGTGTTCACCGGCGTTAAATACTCATGTTAAGAGTCTGATATATTTACGTTCCGGATGTGGCTCTATAGGATATTGCAGTAAAGGAGTTCCATGGTGGTGGTAGACGGGATGCAATAGTCGTTTATCTAATTACAAAATTTCGGTTTGACTAAAAGCTCTAAATAACAATCACCTACATTTTTACGAGAGTCATTAAATTAGGGTACGTTCTGTAAAGTGAAACAAGCCATGCAATTGATAGTAAGGACAAAGAAAAAAAATAACGATTATTTAAAACAATTTTCTGCTATTAGTATACTCTTAGTTATTTTTTTATATATATATATATTACTAAAAAACAATTAAAAGATTATAATATGCACTTGAAAAATACAGTAAAAATATAATTCAATCGAACATATAAATGTATTAATAAATATACAAACTGATATTTTGTTTCCTCACAGTATACACTTACATTTGTCTCTAGTGAGATATGTACGTTTAGAATGAAAAAGAAACAGCACATTGTTAAAACCCTCAAATTCCCACCTGGGACTGACGAATAGCTCGATCTAACATCATCATGACGTCACAATATACAATGTCATATCGATCGTTGAAAAATGTTTCTGATATGTCAACACTTGTTTTTGTAAAAGGTTTCAATTTTCATGTTTGAAATAAATGGGAAAATGCTATAATATTCTGTCAAATGTTGACGAAATTCGATAACATGAAACATTGTTTTCTTATATATCATAATAATTGTCTTGGAATATATTTAAATTTATGATAATAAACTAAAAATTAACAATAAAACGATGATTTTTTTCACGTCCTATTTCTTAAGATAAGAAATCTTATAAAGTTAATTTGTTTTATAATTTATTTTAAAGATTTATTTGTTTTAAATTATTACATTGATATATTTCTACAAATAATACATTTAATTATAATTTTTTTTTTTTTTATTTGATAAAAAGGTTTCCAAATTACATATACACGCGTGTGCATTTGTAAAATAATGTCATTAATACATTATTAACTTAGGAAATTTCAACTTTTAATGTATTTAATAATTTTAATTAATCATCACAAGGAATTTGTTTTGTTATGTATAAGTCATAATTATAATACATCTAGAACTAGAGAAATTTATGTTTGAACGCACAATTAAATTTATATTATGTATCATATTGTTGTTTATTATGATTTTTTTTTTTTAAGAACAATATCCTTTAGTAAAATAGTAATTATCAATTTTAATTTTCACGAATATTCAGTTAAAATGACAAGAAGCAAATTTTTGTTATTATGAAAAAAAAAATTAATAATAATAATAAAATATAACGGCATTTATGTATTAAAATATTTTGTTATTCAGGCATAAATATTTTATTGTCCCAGCATTGCTATGTAGAGGTTTTTCCCATAAATACGAGGATTACGGAATTATATCAAAGGTCTGGCTTAGCGTAAAGCAGAATGGATAAAAAGGACTTACAAATCAAAAGAATCAAATGACTGAATACAAAACTCCACATTTTCAATATTTAAACATTTTAGATTAGAATACGAGAATGCGTGTTCATGCTTTATTAAAAAAAAATAAATTAAATTGTTAAAATTTTATAATAGTTTGAAACAAAATAAGTGTATCCAGATATAAATGAATACCTTAATTACTTGTTCAAATTCATTAAGTATAAATATATTTAATCATTTTCATACCTAACTAATTAATGTACATATAGTAGAATCTATTAAGATGTTATCTTAGAAACCAGTTAAAAATAGGTTACTACATGGGAAATCGTATTACATTGGAAAAACAATTTAAATCGTGAAAAAAAAATGTATGTTGCATATTATGTTACATTATTTACTTCGAAAAATTATCAATTTTTGTATTTTTCATATTTTCTATATTTTTGGAATAGAGAAAACTTTCAATTTTATTGAAATATAAGATTTCGTAATCATTGTCAAAAAATGCAAACAATCTTCTTATCTCATTAAAATGATAAAATGCACTTGTTACTGGGAGTATTGGAGCTGTATCATCCACTTCATATTCCTAGCTTTTTTTTCTTTATAGAAGTTACATTAGTAAATGAAATATTATCATTAACTATCAAATAAATGCTTCTGGTGTTATTAATAACGCAATCTTCGTCAATTTCTATACATCTTAGAAACTTCTCCGATTCTTGAAAATCTTCACTGCCATCGTTATCGGTATTATAAGTAAGGTAGTTCTTTAAATTTTATGTTTTTATATTAACGTAATGGACAGTTAGAGTATCTTATCCGGAAACATATAAAATATTATCCAGAGGTAAACATAAGTAAGATTCATGTTAAACGTTGTCAAAATCAAAGGACTAAGAACAACGAGAGTGAATTTAACGGAAAGCATCTTAAGTGAGAGCGTCTCAAACAGGTTTTACTATATTCTTTTTCTACGAAGAAACTTATGTCATAATCACTTAATTTAATGGGATTCTTAACCACTTAATACAAATTAAACACTTAAATTACAATTATATGTCAATATTCAAGTAATTAAATAAAGTACTCAGTATAATTAGAAAAAAAATAAATGCAACTAATTGCATGATTATATGTGTATTATTATGGATTATAGCGGTGCCAATGAGTACAAATTTGAAAAAACTATACATAATGAAAAAATATATTCAAATTAGTTTATAAATAATTTCTGTGATATAATATTAATAACATTAGTCATAAAATTATCGTATGATATTCAATAAACAAAAAGTTTTTCATAAATATTTTATATAATCTAGTAGGTACTATACAATGCTTACGAAAAATATTAAATATATACGAAACATGTTAGAAAAGTGTCCATTGGAGACACTGTAGGGTATTAAAATTGACTTTCAAAATCATTTTAAAAGTAAATCGACCGGAAATTCGATGTTTTTTAGTTAGAAGTTTTAAAATGTTAATCATTCTCAAACAAATTCACAAACAACAACAAAACTTAATTAAACCGAATACTTGAGGCCTTGCATTATGCCTTGGAAAACGTACAATAAAATTGGTTGACATTTTTACCATAATACCAATCGTTGTTGAGTTGTGTTCAGATCCACAGACCAAGTGAGGGCAAACAAGTGATGGCTAGGCAAACAGTCAGATATATTAATATGATGAAGTTAATACCAATAATTTCATATGTTGATAGTCCATTAATTTTGTCATAATTTTTCAAGACAGTTAAGATTCAAATTATAAATTTAATTATTATAATTTTTTTTCAATATTTCTAAAAGAATTCTGTCAATAAAAAAAGTACAAATTTAAAAATATTTTTAAATTGTTAGTAAATGAATAAATATTTCATCACATTGTTATTAAAACTTAATCATGGATCTCTGTATTTGATATATGCAACTATCATAATTGATTACATTTAATAAAAATCATAAATTATGTTTTTATGTACTATTTATTTACTATATTCTTATTTATCACTTCAGCTGTTACTTTTGAGAAAACTTATTAAATTCACCGAATTAAAGTTCACGAAATAAGAACGATTGTTGTTAGTATATAATTCAAATTTTTATAATTTTATTAAAAATATACTTACTATTAAGTTAGCATATTCTAAGAGCAAAATATATATATCACTATTAAAAGGAATTATTTTTTCTATGGATACAAATTACTTTAAGTTTCAAGTTATATTTTAATGTATTAAAATTATACAATTTTCATTTTATGTAAATGCATAAGATTTTTTATGTAATAATAACTTAAAAAATCATCAAAAACAAAGCCCGTATATTTTTATTTGCTTTAATTATTTATATTATAAATATAAAACTGAAAACAAAGAATCTCTATCGAAGATAAATCGATTTATTTTTAAACCAAAAACCACTTGAATCGAAAATATTTACTGAATTATTGAATATCTTGATTTTCAAATTATTACTAATAAGTATGGCATAATAAAGGTATTTTATGAATACGTCATTAAAGGATACCATTTATTAAAGAAAAAATTAATTAGTTTTCTCTTTTTTCTTATATAAAAACTTAGATGAACCGATCAATTATTTTTAGTTGGTATATACTCCATGGACATAAGCTCATTACATTCAAATTATCTGTTTTTAATAACTGAAATTAAGTTGGTTGTATCATTAAAATATAAATAAAATTCACAGTTTACAAACATTTGTGACTTTCTCTCAAAAATTGCATCATTGGCATAGCCACCATTTTCTATATACTGTTAATTTTTTTCCGAAATTTTAATTTAAATTTATTTATGTTAAATACCTTGATTAATATTAAATTAATAACTTCAAATAATATTGTAGTATACTCTGTTTGTAAGAATATTAATTTCAAATACATTTTTGTTTTATAATTAAATTTATTATACATTTTTTTTTCCTGATGACTTAATTAAAAAATCGCTATCATTATATTATTATTTTATTCACCAAATTAATGTTATTGTTTGAATTTACGTAAGAGTTCAAAGATTCTATGAATAACCTTAATCGTAACAAATAAAATACAGCAAATCCTTTGGCATTTTTTCATTAATAACAAGGAAAGATGTAATGTGGGAGGAAGTAGGTACATCGAAAAGTTTTTTACCCGAAGCCACATTTGTTTGGAAAGCTCCAGGGAATATGTGAGGTAACTGAAAAAACACATACACCAGAAAATATGCTTAGTCACCCTTTGACTACTGCTGCGTAAAATCCTTGAAGATAATAACTTTTCAACACGTCGGAATTAAAGAAAAAAAACTAATCAAAAAATACGAAACGATTAACGGATAAATAAGCGGTAGGTTAAAATAGGAACATTTTATATTTGATAATAAAGGGATAAATTAACTAAATAACATATTTTTGTGTATATTTAAGCATAATATAAAAATATTTTAATAAGATCTATAAGAGATATGACAAGTTATATTTTTAGTTTTTTAAAGTTTTTAAATTATATTATAATGATTAAAAATTACCAAGCATGAAATATTTTTTTTAAGTTAACACTTAAAATTAAAAATATTACTCTATATTATACGAAATAATATGGTATGCAACTACAAGTATCTTGGTTTTTGTAAACAGTAAGATAGTAATTGTTTTATAAAAGATTTATTTTATATTATAATGAATTTTGTCCCCTAAAATAATTTTCGTATTTTATTTTTCATTATTATTTAAAAATAAAAAGTAAAAATACCTTTTAAATTTAAAATTATATGTTATTTTTTGTTTTTGTTATTAATGGTGTATAAGCGTTACTGTTGTAACTTCGTATCATTACAAATACGCCAACAATCGAATTTTTAGTGTTTATATTTGTATTGATTTTGCTTATTTTTATTTTTTCTTAACATCAACTTGATTAAATGTCAATCTTGGAAAAAAGATTATTAAACGTTTAAGAATGAAATC
Organism: Sipha flava; assembly: GCF_003268045.1. NCBI lineage: Eukaryota > Metazoa > Arthropoda > Insecta > Hemiptera > Aphididae > Sipha > Sipha flava. The sequence goes on from NW_020271727.1 coordinate 916,906, forward strand.
AATCAAAAAATATGCGTTTTAATTAAATCCAACATTAGAGGCTTTAAAAATAGTTATTAAAATCAAAATGTATTTATATTAATATCTGGTAGACATTTATAATCATGTCATATGTTTTTATGAATAATTTAAATCCAATTATAATTACGTAAGTCAAAGTAATAGTAAATCAATATAATATAGTCTGTATGATTTACATTTTCTATGAGACAGAATGACGTATGAAACCAAAAGAAAGTAGTCAGTATAGTATCTTTACAATTTAATTTACAAACCAACATTCTTGTCCAATTTGAAATAGACGGATTTAATTTTTGAAAAATAACTAATTTTTACTACTAAACTGTTTGTTTTATTAAAATATACTTAAATATAGAAGACACATAGTGAATTTTTAAAAACATGGGCTGTTTTTTGTACGAAACATTATTATTATAGAGACAGTCGTTTTAGTTTAAATACAAACTTCACTCATAAAATTATGCTAAATGTTGTACAAAAATAAGTATCATTATTTTGTATTTTAATTTATAATTATAATTAATAAAATAATGTGGCCTATGGTACAGCTTGAGTATGCATTTTATTTATAGTTTAGTTATACACTATTAATGCAACTACATAGAACTTTTATTTTTAACTATTCTTGATTACTATCTATATAACCAGTTGAATCTATGTAACAAATTGAAAACGTGAATTATAATGACTTGCACAAATAAAAGAATAAGTATAATTTATATATATATTGATATTTATTTAATTATTTATATTTTTAAATTTTCAAATTATCTCACTCAAAATATAATTATAACAACATATTTTTTTTTTTTTTTTATAAATATGAATTATAAATGGATTGTTAATATTTTATGTCACAGATAAGAAAAATCGAGTTCCATGATAGAATTAATATTGATTAAAAAAAGATCTGAATCATCTTTAGTTGTTTTTGTAAGAATTTGTTATAGGTATTTATGGTTCTATGTTTACACATGATTATGCTATTATATATTATTTTTGTATTTTATTAACCATAAGTTCAAAGTATTTAACATTACATTTTAAAATATATTTTTTACTTAACATCCAAAATAATTGCTATTTATTTAATTTTACTTTATTAGACTTGGTGGAACCGTCAATAAACCATTATATTCCTCGTGTTAACATTGGTTGATAAAAATATTTTACAATAATGACGCATACATTCATACACACACATATGTGTGTGTGTGTGTGTGTGTGTGTGTGTGTGTGTGTGTGTAAGTTAAATTTAAGTCGTAAGTCTATGGTGCTATTTGTACAGAGATTGAAAGTTAAGGCTTTTCCAATTTTTTTTATTTTCATTGGCATTAAAAACACATTGTATGTAATAAAAGTGTATTTTTTGGTGACAGTTATTATCATACAAATCGATATGGTATACATAGCATTGGCATATTATTAAAAACTAACTATTTTATTATGATAAACAAGTACTGAATTGTGTACATACACCTTGAAACATCATATCTACCTGTCATAAAATAATTTAATTTTTAATTGTAACATTGAACTTCTTTCAAAAAGTTAACTTAATTTGTTTTTATAAGTTCTAACATGAGTTTTAAGTCTTTTTTAACGCTGCTTCTAAGGTAATTGGTTGGTTTAGGATGAAATCGATTTAGGTATAGGTTGAAAACTGCCCCAGGAGTATACAAGCTGTGACGTGTCATGCCCGTTGCGTACGATGCCACAGAGACTTTTTGGTGTCTGATAGAAAAATACATGTCAAGTAAAAACCTTTGGAAATGACTGACACAGTTTTTGCTAAATATGTTTGATTTGATTTTCACCAGAATGGAAAAGGACACAACCCACCTCATGTACGTTTTCGATTTCAATAAATAGGTTTCTGCGAAATTTCTCTGAGGACAAAATAAATACGATATCACACGCCTTGTAATAACACACGAACATTGCCATCACGTGTACAGCCACATAGTACACAAGTCACGTGTCTAAATAAATTTTATTTATATAGATTTTATATATTATTACAAATCATAGTTAGTTTAATTTTTTATGAATGTATTTTGGAAAAATATGAAAATTTTATATTAATACCCGATGTGAGAATATAATGTCTCTTAATTATGTTAATAATATTAAATTTTGTAGAATATTTGAGGAAAAAATACATATATAATTATATAAAAGTATTTATAAATTTCAACGTAAAATTACTCCCATGAAATTTTCAAATTATTTTTATTTTTAAATATCTTTTTACGTAAAATTTTTCACTGGCAATGTTTTCTTTTATTTTTTTAGATTAATATGTATGGGTGTAAAGCCATAAACACTGTAGAAGTATCAGGTACATATTTTATGGGTTATAAAATCTCCCTGAGGTAAATTTCAAAAGCGTGGTGTTATAATAATAAATATATGAAAAAAATCAATATATGTTTATATTGACAGATGTCTGACAGATTTATTCGGTACACTTTACGGTCAACATTAACGTTGTATGATAATACGTCAAATGCAAATACAACATCATCAACGAAAATTGATTTTGTAAACTAATAAAATTTTATTACACATATTAAGAATTCAATATTGGAAAGGGTGGAATTCTTAGATGAGGTGAGACTTCATGATCGGATAAGACAGTGGCATATCTAGGACTTTCTCATGGATGAGTAGGGGTATACAATTTTTTCGTACATAATAAGTTTTGATTAAAACAACGATGATAATGATAATAAATTAACATTATTTATCCACGGAGAGATCTATCACTTATATTCTCTTCCGTAGATATGCAATTGGGATAAGATATATGGATGGACGAATAATATAGCTGTATTAAGCTTTTAAGCTTGAAACCAATATTTCATTGCTCTAGAAAAGATGATTCTGAGTGTACCAGTTAATATTTCTAAAGATAGTTGGTACGATAGTAGAAGAAAATTTTTAATATACGTACAAATTTTAATATTTTAACTTATAATAAAAAAAGGTTAATCCAATTTTTTTGACTATCAGTTATACATATATATTCATGAAGAACTTAGTAATATATATTCAAAGCATTTTATTAAATCATCATTATCTTATCGAAGATGCTATAAATAAACATTCAGTGAAACTTTCATGGTTCTATAATTATTCTATTTTGAGTTACGGAGAAAAAAATTGATTTTGCCAAAAACTGGTGTAGATGCCATAAATATTGCTGTTTTTTTTTACTACTTTTCGTCAATTTTTCGCAATTATTAAAAAAACTGTTGAGAGATATGTATTATGCCTTTACACAAAATACCAACTTGACAAAATATTACACACGATGAAGAAAACCTTGCCACATAGTAGTAAAACTAATACTTTCCTCCTTTCACTCAGACTCTAAAATTTGTGATTCATAAAAAAATAACAAAAAATATATAGCAAAAATATTTTTTTGAGTAGATAAGTTTAGTTATTTTAATAATTATTATATTGTTATATTCTAATGACATAAAATACATCAATGTGATAATTTTATTTACCATATCAATTCTATTCAACTAGTTAACTGGTCACATGTATAAGAAGTATATTATTTTGTATACCATGAAAAGTTTCCAGTAGATATATTTCAATTTTATTGCACAGTAGTTTTAGAAGATTTATTTTATTGAATTGGAAAAATAAGCGTAAATGGTGGTAGCATGCATCCCAATACTAGTTCTTTAAGTTATCAAATAATATGTGATTCTATTTATTGTTCTGTGAAATTTATTTGAAAAAATATTTTATTTTTATCACTAAAACCTACTCATCATTAAAGTTTTTCGATTAATAAATACATTTCATGAGATTTAATTTACTTTATCTAGTTATGAGACTGACATATATTATTCGTACAGGGTAAATGTGAATATTTGACTCACTTTTTCGTCTGTTTGTACATTCTGAACAATGTTATATTATACCAAATATAATATTTAATTAAATCGTATTTTACAACCGGACTGTTTAAGGTTATTATATTTAAATTCGAAATGTTACTAAGCTTATAAAATTTGATTGAAAAATACGTTATTTCAAACTTAATTTTAAAATTCTTAAATACAATAGATTATTATACTTGTATTAAACTGGAAATTAATTATGAACAATCATTAGCACAGTAAAGTATTTATAACTATAACTATATATTTATAATATATCAATTTTAATTTTAGAGCAGATCATTTTGGAAATAGTATAAAATGAATTATTATATTTAATTATTTAAAACTTTTTTATAAAATACAAAAACAGTAAAAGACCTGCATATGCTTGTGAGATTTATGCATAACGTATTTTTATATTTTAGGGTGGTTCAAAAAAACTGATTAAAAAAGTTCAAAATGAGTACCCTTTCTCATTTTTTAAAAGATATGAAAAAATAAGTGTACAAAAATTTGGACTCAATACATCAACCCTTTCTCATGTCGCTATAGGGTTAAATTGTGGCAGAAATGGGATGTTTTTCAGTTTTTTTTTTCAATTATTTCAAAATCTAGACATTATAAATTATAGAGTAATATACTCTTTACAAAAATGTTACTAATCAAATTCTAACTAATCCATTATTTCATATAAAATAATCAAAATATTTTAAAATGGTGATTTTTTTTTTTTATTATTCTAAAATATTAAACACATTTTTATTTTACAGTTGATAAACATTATCGACTAAATTATGGGTATGTTTTCCTGTAGTTTTGAACAACCTGAAAAATTAGTTTTTTTATGTTATCTTATAATTTTAAATAATATATTTTCATAGTAAGAACTAAAATAAATAGGTGAAAGCTTGTAATAATTATTGCTTTTGATCTTCATATTTTGTCACTTTTTTATTAAATTCTTCCATCAATTTAAAATTTCTTTCCTCTGTGTCATTAAGTACCTTTAATGAAATCAGTATATTTTGGGCTTTTTTATAGTTATTGTTATATGACCAATCATGTGGATCTACTTGTAAATAATCAGAAGGAATATTAAACCGATAAAATATGTTGAGAGAATTTAGTGTAAACGAGTCTGATAGTAAATCATAATTTAGAAAATCTCTTTCTATTTCTGGATTTAATAACAATTTTTTTGAGGTTTTCTATTATCATTCCTTTTTTTTAAAAGGTTCACCATTTTTTTTCTTCTATGTTAATTCGTTCATCAAATAATTAAAATAATATGTGTACCAGTATATGATAATTTAGATCCTGCACATGATGTGAGTCCAGGAACTTCAAGTAGTTGCTCCTTGACGGGGGTTGTGGCAACTACTGGTAGCCAATTTATAATTTATTTACTTGTTACGAGTATATCAGTCAAAATTTTTGAATCCCAATGTATAGTTACAAAATCTAAATTATTATCAGAAAATTTGAACTTTATAGAGATAGCATCTTTTTTACATAATATTTCGCGAGCTCTTTTGATAGACGATCGACTTAGAATGAAATCGTTTATGTTCAAATATATAGCTTTCAATATAGCTGTTATATAATTTGAATAGCATTTGGGTTATTAACCTTGCATTTATCCAACGTTGTAGTAATTTGGGATGTTATCAAATTTCTTCTTGACCTTTTAATTATAGACTGTCCTTTATCATACATTTCCTCGTGTTCTTACTAATCTTCTAATTCTTTATGTTTTTCCTAACTCGTGGACAAAAAAAACGTAAATAACTATTCAAGAACAAATTTATATTATATTTTATGCAGTTGTGTATTGGAAAGTATACGGATATATATGGCATATACACAATACGCTATTTTTATCCATGGCGTATAGTTTATAAGAAATTGATGATACGCGGGTATACAGCCGTACATAGCGTATAGCTTGTAATTTGACAAATAACTACATAATACCTTGACTAACCTAACTTGTGTTTATATTTATGACATGATATGGTCTCGGATATATTATTATTATTTTTATTCTTTTTTTTTTTTTTTAATGAAAAATTCAAATTTGTTATCATTTAACAACAAGTTTCTGTTATTTAACAGTCATAATTAAGGATGTGTAGTTCATGTGTGAATTTTGTTTTGGTTCTTACCATATGATAATTACCTCATGAAATAAAGCGTATACCCATAATTTATTTTAGCAATACGTAACTGATGTTATGTAATTAATTTAAAAATTGTTTACATACAAGATTCAAGCTCAATATTCGGAGTATTTTTATTTAATTTTACTTAACGAGCTTCAGTTATCTCTTCTACCTTGAAAAATATTAAATCTTTACCAACCATACAACCTGGACGACTTTTTTGACTTTTTAATTTTAAAAATTCAATATCCTCCTTATTTTTCATCTTGTTTACTGCATTAGCATGTGATCTATCAAATAAACCATTTAAGCAATCGACAAAGATTTTTTCTTATTGCTTGTATAAATCTCCGTTTCTTTTTGCATTTATCTCTAAGATATCCTCGTAATTTTTTTAATTTCTTTATGCAATTTAAACGATCATGAGTTGGAAGTATTGCTTTTCTCTAATAAATATAACGCTCGTCAATGATAAGTGCAGCACTATCATTTTAATTGAATTTAACTAACCTTATATTAAAAAATATTATACTTAAACAATCTTTAATTTATGGCAATTTGCTACTCGTAATTTAATTTCTAACCGATTCTATTAAATACATTTTTCATTTAGACAATTAGTCAAGATAAAAAAATATGAATATCACTAAACCAAAGCGACACGCGTTATTGGAGTATACTGACTATGTTATACCTAATAATCTGAAATCCAGTTTGACGATAAATTATCAACAGATAAACTCGTTGATATTGCGATAACTTGGAGTTAAAAATAAAAAGTGACAGAGTACTGTATATATTATTGAAATATACATTGCTATCAAATTCTAACGTATAATAACTCATTACAAAATACATTACAAGTCACAATCATTTGTTTCTAAATATAAATATTTTAAACGTGACGTATAAACTAATTATTTCGTAAAAACAATTTATAAAGATGAAAATTAAAATTTTTTTTTTCATTTTATGAAAACACTTTTGATATTTTTTTCAAATTTTTTCAAATTAAATTACAGATTAAAATTAATTTGTATAATAATATTTTTTTTATAGATTCTTTATATTAATTTAATATTAATTTTTTTTTGTAAATATCTTATTTTTAGAAATAATTGAATAAAACTAAAAAACAACCCCTAAGAGCCATAATTTAACCCTATTGCAGTACGTGAAGGAGTTGATTTATCAAAACCAAATATTTACTGAATTATTTTTTTCTTATCACATAAAAAAATGAAAAGGTATTAATTTTAAATTTCTCAAAAAAAGTTTTAGCCTATATAAATATGAACCATCCTAATAAATATATTCATGATATTTTACTTACTATGATAAATGTTCCTAATATGGTATAAATTCACATAAAATTAAAGAACTGACACGGTAAAATATTAATTTTACACGGTTTACCTAAACAACATGACAATATAATGCTACTTTATTTGATTTAACAGTGCTGCATTGGTTTAGTGGTAAAAAAGTATACGAAAAAGTTTTGGGTGGATTTAATTCTAATAATTCAAAAAATCAACTGCGTAGTTCACGTGGTTTGTAGATAAATGTCAACGCTATTTATACATCTAAAAGTCTTTGAAAAGACTCTTTATTTATTATCATCTGGTATTTATTTACGTTCAAACGTTGTGCCTAAAATTCTTTTCTTTTTTATTTAAATATTTTATTTATTTTTATTATTTGAGCGATGTACCTTCAATCTGTCCTGAATTAGCAACTAATATATCGGATCTATCGTTACTGATAAATAGATTTGAACGGTAAGGCATATTACACAACTTCAAAGCCACGTTATACACATACCTAAAAGGTCTACCTCTATAGTAAATTCCTTTGTAAATCTTCTCAAAATGATTAGTCTTTTACCAAGACATATGTCAATACTATAACTAAACATTAAGTTTATGTACAAATAACTTCTTAATTATAAACTTGATTTGCCTATTTGTTGTAAAACCTCTTTATCTTCGTTACAGGTTATATAATTCTAACAACTTACAAGATAATTTTAATTGGCATACAACGTGTAAATTCGAATTATAAATTATCATTACACCTTAATTTTGTTAAAATATTGGATGGAAAAGTTTTACACAACGTAATGTCAACTCCTATTTTCGTTTATTATATTTTTGCATATATGGTACATCGAAAAACTTTAAATACAAAATTAACTGTTACAATATTAAGTACATTACGGTAATGTGTAGCAATATATTATATTTATTGTAGAACGTTTATAGTTTATTTATTTCCATGTATATTTTGATAGACCAATTAAATTTACTTCGGTTCATCATATATGCTGAAAAAATATTACGGGAGTATTTTATAGTTCATTAAACTATTCTAAGAATATAAATTCACTATATAAAGTTATTATGATATTGTAACTAGCCCTTTATTAGTAATTTTTATTGTAATTAAATATATATTTGAAGCTAAAGTTTATTTTTGAAAATACATTATTATACAAGATTAATGAATTATGTTTACGATAATAAATAGCATAAATAAATAAATAACAGATAAGTTATATTTATTAGTTAAACGAATAGGCAAACTAGGGTTATCAATTTTTGAATGTGTAATAATTACATCATTTTTGGGGAATTATGCATTCCTATTAATAATTCTCTATGATTTTGCATAAAATATTTTTTTTACCCAGAAACGCATATTATATGATTCACATATATTATGATATAAATTTTATGTAATATAATATAATAATATTTATAACCTAAAAGACAACATAAACACATAAGTTATCTTTATTTTGGTAAAATTATCTAATTTGTCTTTTTTTGTTTCATATTCAAACACTTAACATATAATTAATAAAAATAACGCATGCAGATAATATTATATAGTTATTTGTTTTTCATATGATTGCGATGTTTACCAATATTAATTTCTAAAGTGGTTGCTATTACTTGCTATTATAAATCGATAAAATTATTTTGCTGTATAGAGAATTCTATAAGTTAATGCAATTATATTAGGTACTTTACTTTACTTTATCGTATTAATAATATACATAAATACATTTATCGAAGCATAAATAATAACACAAATCTTATTTATCGTATAGTTAAAAATTTGAGTATTCAATATGATTTAAGTAAATTTCTTAATCTTATTTTATTTTTCTGTTGAATAATAAACTGGAATTTTCTAAATGTTATTCGTTTGTTGAAATTTTACTTTAAATATTTTGTATAATTATATTAACCTTAGTAAATCATATTAAGGTACAACTTCATAAATTTAATTTTAATATAAATGTAGAAACTTCGTGAAACTTCAGACATATAAAAAAATTACCATATTATAATAAGTGTTTTCCAAGGAAAGAAAAAAAACCATCTGTTGTGAAAGGCCCACGCTAAAATCTCTTCCTATATTTAAAATCACTAATAAGAGACGATTTTATTGAATAATAATCAAAAAAAGAAAAAAATGTTTAATCTGTTTTTATAAATATTTGAAATGAAAAATTAGCTTGGTTTGACAAAATGTCAAAGTTTCTCAAATTCACATCCAATATATTTATTTTATTTTTTATCTACTGAATCCATACGCGTATATAACTCCTCTGTTTTGTGTTTAATTTTATCGATACGGTTTGTGCACGATGGTGACCAAATGAAAAAAACCAAACAAACCAAAATCGAATTATGTAAACTTAATTCCACATTCATTCTATCCCATTAACAATGAAAGCTTATTTTTTCCTGTTGATGGGTTGTGTATAGACTTTGTGAGCTACGATGGTACCAGCCAGGCTATTACACGTATAATAGCCATTGATATATTTGACTATAAATGTTTTTAACCATGATGTAATTCACTTTTACGGACAGGTATACATTTATTAAAAAATCGTGTATTCAACCGGCGTTTAAACCAATTATTCAGGGAACAGTTTGTTTTAGGGAGGGGTTAGTAGAAGCATTGTGTGTTTATATACGCTTTTGTATTTTTGCGTGAATAATAATACAATAATAAATTTAAATGCGCTGTTAAATACTGCCCGTCGACTACGGATGCAGTGTTGTGACAATTGATCGCGTGACAAACTGACAGGATACTCAATTGGTAACCGACCATTATATTATGGAAACAATTTGGTCTCTAACTCGAATCCCGAACAAGATTTAAGTATTTAGGGAAAAATACACATACATACACACACGCAAATTTATTATACTCTTATATAGATATTTACTCGTATAATATAATTCTTACGATAAATTATAATTTAATAGATCTTGAATGGAAAAATAATAATTTTAATATTTATGGAAGTAACATAAAAATTCCACCGTATCGTTATGTTTAAACCATCGATGAAAATTTGCACACGACTACAAAAGCCAAAATAGAATACATAACGTGTTATTATAATATTTCAATTGTTTTCGTTGTCGTTTTTCTCCATACCGGGTAGAACACTCAAATAATATGACCTTCTCTTGCATGGGTTAGGGTCGCGAAACGAGTACTTATCGATAAATAATACCAATTTACAGCAGATACATTATCTTTAACTAATAATTAATACATGGGACATGCGATTAATTGGCATGCCATAAATATTTCACAATCATATTGTCACTGGTCCTTGTGTGTATGAGGAGCGTGCGCGCTTATGTATTTATACTCGTATACTCGTTATAACAAAATCATTGCAGCGGTGTCGTGTTATGACCAAACCATATTTCTATTGCCATTTTACGTCCGTAAAGCGCGTAAAACTAAATGCATTACGAATGAGAGTCGAAATTAATGGTTTTCTTATTTTATTATTTTTTACGTCTACATTTCGATGTACACGTCTAAGTTGTTAACAGCTTCGCGAGGTCACGCGATTTTAATACCGTTCATTTATTGACCTTACAAAGAAAAATATAAGATTATCGACGCGATGAACCAGCTTTATAAAATAAATCAGCTATTAGGTGACAAACATTGATAGTGAATATTAGCAGAGTTATGATGTTATAATAAAAAAGTTTCTACTTTGTTGCTATCCGGACATTATTATAGCCCAAAGGCTCGAATCAATGTAATGCTATTTCCCTCGTTTTATTTGTCAAGTAATTTATACTTGGTTTGTGATTAAGAACGATTGACGAATATACCTACACTCTCGATTGTATAGTTATAATCAGCTACAGGAGTTATAGTTTGGTTGGCCATCTCCATTGTACCCAGTTCTGGAATTGTACATAACACTACTATATATATATTATCTATACTATAAATATACTATATGTATACATTATATAAATACTGTATATACGTCCACACATACTATGTATGCATAACTCGGAATGTCGTTTCCATGAAGACGTTCGAATCGATTCCAGCGTTACTTCTGGGACCAGTCGGATGAAAACTCGTGTCATTTCTTAATACGCTGCGAGATTTGGTTATCATGTATACAATTTCATAGCGTTGTAATTTTAGTGGTAATACAATAAGTACAAACCTTCATCGGTACACTATATGGTTACTACGATCAAACAAATAGAATAATCATGGGAGATGAATTTCCAATGATATGATATACGTAGAACGTGTTACGTTTACGCTTAATTGTCCGTGAATAAATAATCATCACGAGATGAAACGGTGTGTCCCTAATAATGCAAAGGTAATGTGGACTATTTCATGTCAGACATGTAAAGTTCACTTGATGTCCGACGCTAACGGCTACCACCGACAGGCTCAAAATTTATAGTTAATTATTATCAAAATTATTATTTTTACCAGCAAACAATATATAGGTCGCTACGGTATTGACCATTCAACTAATATTACCAACAAAGATACATTATTAGTTGTCATATTACAATAAGATTTATACATCCCTTGTGCTGTGCTGCCTGCGGTTTATCGACAACTTACAAGCTTCGATGCTTTTAGTTCAGTAATGACTATACCCAAAGTTATTACGATCAATGACTAATTCATATTCAGTTTGAAGGATTACTGACACTCGATATATTTTTAAAATAACGGACTAAAATTTTAATGAGATTAAGAAACGAAATTGTATAATATTTACTGTAACCATAAGACCATTTGAATATGTAAAATAGTAATTTATATTAAATTATTAAATATTCCTTCATTTAAATATAGAATATATAAGTTTTTTTTTTTAATTTATTTTAATATCACTGGCGATTTCTTAAGTCACTCATTAAAAATAAAGAACGGAATAATTAATGCAATACCACCTACTATCTGTAATTTTTGGAAACCCTCATTTGAATTTCTTTCATTTTGTTACTTTTATCGTTCTCATTTCTACCACTAGTTATAAAAAAATAATAATAAACAAAAACTTCTAAACTATAATGTGACATAAGCCATCCCGTACATAACTTTTTACCACATCAATTATAAAGAGTATATTGAGTTTTATATTTTTAAGAATTCTCATTTCATTTTCATATATTTCATATGGTTAAGTTTCAAATATTATATTATTTTTTCTGTTACATATGACGATTTAGATTATTAATATTATTTTTATAAAATGTAATTTGAGTCTGTATATTTATGTAAAAAAATATCAAAATTATTGATTGATAATCACACTATTTCCAATGGTATACAAAGTTTCATTATTAATTGTTTATTCGAATTTTGGAATTTGTATATAATATTTAACTATATATATATATGTATATAATATTAACTTTCGGGTTTTTAATTTAAAATACTAATATCATGTTATAGTAATTTTTATTAATTTATATTAATTTATATTAAATAAAATAGCTTTTAAGTATAATTAAGTTTCGGAACTAACATTTTAATATTTGAAATAAAGTATTGATATTGTATGTAATATTTTTATTTGCATTTTGGGTAATTAGAATGGAATATTCATACTTAATATAGACATGGAACATTTTTTTTAACTCAAATTAAGATAAAATAATATTAAAATGTAAGTTGTTAATAGATAAATTATAATTACAAACTATAATATTTTATTAGTAAAGTTTCTGTAATAATATTAATATCAAACATATTTTCAAATAGTGCAGAGTATTGATTTTGGATATTATTTTTACCTTTGAATTATCTTTTTAATTTGTTCAATATTTATTTCGTATATACATGTTGATTTCTAGGTATGCCATTATTTTAACGATTAAATTTTTATTTTTTCGTAAACCTTTTTATGTAAAGTTCTCGTTTTTGTATTATTTTTCTTTTATAGGTCAATCTTTCCGTAGTTTCTTGAACAAATAATTAAAAATGCAACAATTTTAAATAGATATTTAACTTTGAACAGCGATTAACAACTAAAACAATTTAATTTTGGCTCAGAGAACTTGAATTCCATTATAAAATAATAAAATCAACAGCTCTTTCGTCGGAAATCGTCTGTCGCTGTTATCTGCAACGAAACATCATTCGTTTAATCCATCACTGCAACATATCCAATATTCTCCGGTACACTTAAATCAACATGAGGTCTGACCCCAGCATACAAATAGCTTATATTGTACATGTGTAATGAATTTTTTCGCGATTTTCAACTAGCATTCATATCGCGCTCTGATCGGCTGCGAAACGACATCATTTATATCTTTATTGTTATATCACACCCATGGTAAAAGCCGTCCGATACGCATACATTTCAATTGCTCTCATATCTATTAGTTCAAAAGAGACGAGTTTTTTTTGGTTAATTTTTTTATTTTTTATTTTATTTTTATTTTTTTGTTGTTTATTCGATTTTGTGCATCTTCGACGTTCACAACCTTAGTACAACGTGTTCACACACAAATTAAAATAAGTATAAGTTCATACACTGGAAACACCATAACAGTATCGTATTAGCCTTGAAAAAAAAAATTAAACGATGAGCCTTGCGCGTCGCATTATCTTTTCGTGAGTCCGCACAGCGACTCCGACAATATAATTATCAACAGGTATTTATGCTATTAAATAATATCAATAAAGATAAATCGGTCAATTGAAATAATAATCATGACTCTAATTATATATATAATTTAATAATTTCAAAAATGAATGCAAAGTCAAGTACTAGTAATTTTGGCTGGACAACCACCTCAAACAAACTAAATCACTCTAACTATCCCAATATTACTCTTGATTCTCCCACAACACAAAACAAAAAAAAAAAAAAACAAAAAAAATGTGCGACTCCAAACCTTCTTAAAATCTTCCGAGTATGTTTGATAATCGACTAAATTATGACAATCTACGTATTATTTAAAATTATCTAAGCCTCCTCCACTCATTTTCATTAAAGGCATGAAAGATTTTTCTGCACTATACTCGATCCTTATTAAATTAATTGGTGTTGATAACTTTAAGTGCAAGTCCACAAACGATTGCCAAAAAATACAAATCATATCTCCCCAGATGCTTACAGAACATTAGTAAAATTCTTAAAAACCAATAAAGTTATATACCACACGTATCAGCTTAAAGCATGTAAACCATTACGTGTAATCAAATCCACTCACACCACTTTTAGTCTGAGGATTGCTAATTCACCAGAAATAATTCGCAATGGAATTCCAATTCATCTACTACAGTTAAATGCCTTATTCTTACATTAGATAAACTATTAACAGGGGCTCAACAAATAAGAAATAAATCGCTTTCTCTGAACAACAGTTTTTGTATTCTCAAACCTCTAATTTCTAATAAACACACTTAACTTATTACAAACTCCTTAGTTACAAGAAGTTATTGAAACCAATCTGGACGTACGGTCTCCATCTGTGGAGTAATACGAAAAATTCCAATCTTAATAAAATCCAATCGTTCAAAAATACTGCCTTCTAAAAATTAATAATTTTTTCCCATATATATATATATATATATATATCAAACTATATTCTCCATTCAGGCCTGAAATTAAAATCAATTAATGAATAAGCCAAATGTTTCTAAAAGAGATATCATGACCATCTCTCTTCTTATTCAAATCCTTCAATTAAAAACCTTTCATCCCTCTCAATTTCAGGTCACCCTCCTAGATGCTTAAAACGTAAATGGTGCAGAGATCTACTACAACAATAAAAATCATCAAGTAATAAAATAAAATAAATACTTATACAAATAACAATTACCTCAACTTTAAAATTCATAATTAAGGTGTCATCGCTGGGTGGCTTCTTTTCTCAAAATATGTTTATCATGTTATTTGATTATTATATCTCATATACGTACTTATTATGTTAACCAAAATAGGTTGTATATTTCGACTGGAAAAAAAAAACAAAAAATAAATAAATACTGTAATATCAAACCGTAGATGTGTACTTATATATTATTATATGTTTTTGTAGATGTTTACTAAAGGTGTTTATAAAGACGCGCAGTCACGTACGCTATCGTTGCACCCACGAGGGCTTATTTCAGACCTTTTTTTCTATTGGAGGAGGACATCGTAAATCATCAAGAGGGTGGGTGTGATGAAAAAAACTAATTTTGGCAATTATTTTTATGTTGAAAAATAAAAGATTTTTTTGGGGACAATAATTGTTCTCCTTCGGGAGGGACACCCCCGGTCACTACCCGAAATAATCACTGTACACATTTGAGTCGATCATTTTCGTGCTCAAAGAACCGTAAAAATAACAATCGTGTGAAAACTCATCCCGGTCCCGAGACCTTTGCAGGGGCGCGAAAGGGACCATCGTACTCAACGCCACGGGTTATAATTATCACTTCTCGGGAAACCGCCGTCGCGTCGCCGTGGCCTCGCGCGCCACACGTAAAACCAAAAACATCATCGCGCGGCACGTCGGTTCTCATGACTTATGACGACGTTGTTATCACGTTCCTCTCACCCCTCATCGTTGCCACGAGCACACGCGCTTCATTAATAAAACGCTCCCCGTCTCCGCCGTCGAGATGTCATTACTGGTGCCCACCCTCTGCGCGTCGTTCCCCGGACGAGGTCGGGTCAGTCATCGTCGCGGTCGGTTGCTCTAACCCATAGATTCTTAACCTTTACTGGGCCATGGATCCCTTTAGAGCATAAAATATAATCACGGACACCCCCCTCTTAAAAAATACATAATCGTATATATAAATAAATAAACACAAATTTAATTTTAGTTATTTTTTTAATGATAAATCTAACACTTAATAACTATATTAAATTACTGCGAATAATCATTTTTCTTTTATTTAAAAACAAGTTTTAATGTGACATTTGCTGTTTTTTTTTTATTGCAATATCGCTTTGAAATCCAGGACCGTATCGGACAGAGCAACGCGCATATCGTTCTTATTGTTCATTCGATTTTTTGCTTTAGTTTTTATTGTGACCATTGTAGAAAATCCATTCACAGAGATAGGTAGTAGCGAATAAAATCAAACATCACAGCCATCCCGTGGACCCCCGGTTAAAAACTTATGCTCTAACCCCCGTTCAACACTGGTTCCGATGTTCGGTGATCGTCGCAGGATTCACGTCGTCCATAACGAGAGTCCGATGGCGCGTCGTGTGGGCTGTCTGCTGAGGCAGGGCCATAGGGCCATCAGGCGCAGAGTGACGGATTACCCCAACTCATTTTCAGAAACCTCAGCGTCCTCCTACTATATTTATGGTATGACCATAACGCCGAACAAGTTTTGGGAACGCTGTTTTTTTTTTTTTTTTTTTTTTAATGTAAACGGAGTCCCTTTCTCCGATTTCGCCAAGTCGAGCACTGGGAGCATGGCGAGCGGGACGAGTGGGTACGGATTAACGAGGTGCGCTCGTACGAGCGGTTACCGGTGTGTTTGTTGCGCGTAGAAAACGTGCGGTGACAATGGGAACGCAAATGTACAAATGTATATACGTACATGTACGTGCATTACTACAGAAGTATACCGAAGCACACGCACACACGACCGCGCGGGCGGTTATGAAGCTTTGATGGTTGCCCTGGATACACCGTGCAACGGGCGGCGCGGCCGAATGCCGTGTGGTGGCAATCGTTATTTTTGTGTTACACGTTACCCCGTGGGAATCATCGATATAATGAAAGAGACCGGAGCCGTTACGTTCCCCGTGTCCGATATAATGCACCTATGTACCGTCGATGTTTTAGATTTTTAACCCGTGTTTTATACGTTGCGCATGCGTGCACCTCGTGTACCGTTGAAAATTCATCTGTTTTTCTATTTCTCTTCTTCCTGATTTGTAATGTACAACTCGTGCGTACGATATACACATATATCTTATGTATACAATTCATTATAAACTGTAAGTCACCGAATGTACATTTGAATCGTGCGTGATATTATTTCGGACGTTATACATTTTTCGTGGGATCGGGAAAAACCTATAATGTTGTGAGGTTCCGCCGACAGTAGATCAGTCGGTTTTAATAGATATTTTTGATAAAACATTAATTTGCACGAACTTCAAAAGATATTACGGATTGATGATTTGAAAACCATAAACGAAACCAACATTGATACAACATTATTTAGTAAAAATGTGATCGATTGAAAAGCAAGACTTTACAGTTACGTCCATGTATGCGTTAATTCTTGAACGACCTATACTTTTCATATCTCAATATTTTAATATAAATTATAAAATTATCATATACAACTTTTTAGTCGGTATTATATAAAATCCCCATTCCATAAAAGTTAAATTTACTTGGAAGTTCACACATAATTGTCTGTTATTATTTTAACAGTGTCAATTTTGTCGATTTGACGCACTTTTTTTTTAACAATCGTGCCTTTATATCTATTGTCGATTACCGTTGTAAATACATTCATCGATAGTATGCATTTTCACTGATTAATCAGCTGTTCATGCTATTCAGACATTTTTTAACATTTATTGATTTTCGATCGCCCTATTTTTTATCATGGGTCATTTCAACGTTTATTTTTTATACTTCATAACCTAACATAAAAAATGTTATTTTGAAACCCCCCTCCCCAACTTGGACGATTTCTGTGTATTGGACTACTTCTGTATATCAGATATTTTTATATTATATTTCCATCATATTTTGAAAATGTTAAGAAAAATATTAAGTTTCATATTATACAAAAAATGATATTGTACTATGATTTTTGAGCAAAAATACATGTACCATATAATATTACAGATTTATTATAAATTTTTTAACTGAAATAACCATTTTCATACAAAAGTTAATGATTTGTTTTCAATTATACGATTACTAACAATACAAACTTAGTGATAACTTCTATAGATAAACTACGTAAAAATCTATTATTAATTTAATTATTTAATACAACCAAAACATATATCACTCAATCGTATTTATCTTACATATTATGTCTTACACTAGTTTCAAAAATGTAAGTTTATAATTTTATGCTTGAAAAATAAACGTCTAAAAAAATTAGTTTTACTTGACATAAATGAGGAACATTTAAAAGGATAATATCATCCTCATTTCGTCTCACTTTCATATCAAACAAACGAATAAAAAAGCTATGTAAAATAACTCAAGGGAAGTAATCGGTACAGCTTTGTAAAAAAAAAAAAAATAGGAAAAAATAAATGTTCTATAGAGTCGTCAGAAAAGTGACACATCCAAATATAATGGACGTCTTCTTCTCACTTCGTAACCAAATATTTAAAAAAATAGGTTATGTTTGGACAAAAATTGACAAAGTGTTTGAAACAACTTTGTCAAAAGAAATCGAAAAAATAATCAATAAATACCATACATCCAAAAACTGTGGGATACATTGATATTGGCCTACAAATTACCAAGCTTAATCTTAAAATAATATATATATATATATATTGTTTTTATACACATGTATACATTAATATAAAGAGATTATTATATTGAAATTATATAAACTATCAACTTAGTTAATAATTTCATTGACTTATAATGAAAAAATATTTATAATTGCAGTGTTCAATGAGTGATTATATTATATGGATGTTATAAACATATAAGTGAAGTTAATTTAATGTAAAAAAAACAATCTATTAATATATCATACTAAGTATAAAATAATGATTTAGTCCTAATCATCATATCGACATACGAGATATTCAAATATATTATTCAATAAATAAGATGCAATAATTTAAGTATCATAAAGGATAAAGCATGCATAATATTATTCAAAAGAAATCGGCTGAATTATTTTCATATATAGGTGTATCTTCTTGAAACATGCAAGATGACGCGGATATAAACTGTATAACCAATTCTAGTGCATCTGTAATTAGTAAATTCATCGAAAATAACTCAATAGCGAGTCTAACATTAATACTCTTTAGCCATAACACGTGAGTTTAATCTTAACCGATCCTTTTTCCGAATTGTACTCAGATCCGAACGGTTAATAAGAGACCTGATTATTTGAAAGCTACCTCGGTTGCTCGTAGTGTAGAAACTGCTAAACGCTTATTTCTCTATCGTTGTAAAAAAAAAAAAAAAAAAATAGGTCAGCTTACCACCAGAACATTAAAATATTTCATCCTTAGCGCTCAGTCCCAGGGAAAGACAGATGTTGAACGGTTGATCCGAGATGTCAGACTCTCCGAGAGGGGAGAGTCCGTAATCTCACTACTTGGCCGCATTCACTGAGTGGTTGACTACTGAAGCGTTCAAATGATGAGAGATATCTTATCACGTTACCCATCACCAGTCACGGGGAAACAACTGGGGTTTAATTGATTTTCGGCGTGAATGTCCTGTGAGTTATGTTGCCTTCTCACTAAATGTCTCCTCGTGGATGTTGACCAAACGAAATATCTATCAATAAGCAGCGGCCATAACCATTAATTCAATTTATCCTATAGTTATCAAACACAACAAGAGACGTCTTGTAGCTTATAAATCTTAGACGTGATATAGTAACTCAGAATACAAACACTAATACTAATTGCAGTTATTAAAATCCAAAGATAAGTTGAAATATGAATAGGAGTTAGATACGGCCCTCCTTGAAATTTAATAAAACTAAATAATAAAATATACATATAAAATTTAAAAAAAATTTAAATTAGTTAACTTATCTATAAATAATAACCTGAAACACATTGAACTCAAATTATTAACCTATGTTATTGCAATTATAGAATTTTTAAATGTATATACTTTAAACAACTTCATCATTTATTTATAAATAAAAATAATAATGTCTTCTATCAACGAATGTACGATGCACGAGTATAGTCTTATGAAATACAATTAGGACATATTTAATACCTTAAAATATAATCACCCGATATTTTTTTTATAAAATAATCGTTATTACATAGAATTATAATCAACTTCGTTATATTTTACCAATCAATTTTATATGAATTTTGATATAAACAAAATTAAAAATTGTAATTCAAAGGGACTTTGATTGAAGAATGACGCAAGTAATAAGTTAATATTAATATTAAAAATAAAAATATTTATATATATATATATATATACATTATAATTTTTATTTATATTTATTTAAATATTTTAATATATATATATATATAGTTGATTCAATATTCAAAGACTCAAGAAAATAACTATTGTTAAATATAATATTTTGTGTAACAATTTAAAATCACAAGCTTGTCTCTAAAGTTATTAATATACACATAGCGTAAAAACTTTTTTATTCGCATTTCTCACTAATTTTTTTTTAAACTATTTAGCAATTTGAAAAAAGTATTTGTTTGGAATTTTACTATTGATTCACTTACTGTGTATATATATATATAATTTACGTAAATAACTATTGAATACCAGTAGAAAATGTGAATGTTTTATAAAATTAAATTGGTACGTTTTCAATTGATACTTACCATACATTTATCCAATATACGACTGTATTGTATATAGGTACTAGTTAAGTATTTAATAACGTATGTGAATGGTTATAATATTTAAGTATCACGAAACAATTATTTTCTTTTACTATTCATGGTTTGATAAAATAATTACAAAATTATGTTTACTTCATTTTTAATTCAGTAAATTTTATATCACACTTATAATTCTCATTAAATTAAATATTATGATGGTATTATATTAATTATAAGGCATTGTTTACTTATATTTTATTATGTCGTATCTATATTGTATTAAGTTTTTTTTTTTTTTTTTTTTATCAACGTGTATCATTAATTTGAATTAAAATATGATTAAATAACCTTCTTATAAATTATGACTAAATAATTATACAGATTAATTGCTATGTAAATACTACGATAACCTATAAATATCATACATTTTTTTAATAATAAGGTTATACTTTTTCCTACTAAAATTAAATAAAATTAAAATCAGTTTGTAACTTATAATATATATATATATATATATATATATATATATATATATATATATAT